>NC_056739.1:237013761-237361261 GCF_019279795.1 Protopterus annectens
TATTTTCCTAAGTTGTCTGAAGACAACTGCTGCAATACATATTGCCTGGGGCGTCTTAGTGATGTCCATTTATGATGTTTCCTCTGGTTTATATTTTAAAACAAAGCTAAAAACAATTATTATATTTGTTTCATGTTTGCATCACCTCACACTGAAAACTTATAATTCATGATTTGTGATGTTAACCAGGACATATATTTATTTTCTAGATAGTATGCAGGGCTATAGAACCTCTCCTTCTAATGAAGCACTTTTAGTAATTATGAAATGCATAATTACAATCTTCAGAATAGTAAGACTTCAATAGTAAAAATTGTCAATTTGTGCTAAGTATGCGTTTGTAGTATATCAGTGTATTTCCCTAAATCAAGGTATAACAATCCGAAGGTTAGTATTTGTACATAGCAGGGGTGATGGGGGTTTGACCTCCCCATGTCATTGACTAAAGGGTGGTTTTCACCACCCCCCCCCCCCTGCATAAGTGATTTAAAGTTGTTTTTTCCCATTTCTTTTGACTGTTATTGTTATTTGGTTTGTATAAACTGTAGTTTGCAGCATCCGGTCTTGCAGTTTAGAATAGGAACCCAATGGAATGACATATGTTTGGAGGTCATTTTATATCTGAAAGCTTAATATTGACAATCTAGATACATAATGTACTAATTTCTTCAGAAGCAACAATTGTTGGCAATAGTGGTTGGGACTGGGTGATTCACAACAGTCTTAGGCAGATTTTGTTGATTCAGGAAATCCATTATAAGAAGCCAGTTGTTCCACCCTTCACATATCATAAACATTACTTAAGTCATTTTCATATTTTAACTGGCCTAGACAAACTCCCAGATATATGAAATGTATTATAGTGTCTAATTATTACTAAAATTACCTTTTGCTATTTTTGAAGTTTTCCACACCAAAAATTCTGCTTGAGCTATGTAGTAGTTTTCTCGTCTATTTTACATGTCCATAATAGTTCACTTATGCAATTGAATTTCATATTAAAAAATAAATACAACTTAATTGACATTTAAAAATGAAGACCTTGGGTACTTTTCATGTCAGAAGTATGTGGTGGTGGAGGGCTGGATGCTATATTGTGACACATAGCAGTCTTTTGCAATTCATGAATCACATATAGACCATTCAGTTTAATAATACTTACTGTACTGTGTTCCTCTGCTGCATTCCAAATGTCCCCATGCACAAAAGCATATAAACCCAACTTGAAATCATGAGCCGTTCACAAAATGTACACTGCCATCATATGCACTGGTTTCCATAATGTGAGTTCTCTGAGTCCAGTGACATATTAAAATTTGAAGTAATTCTTGTAGTTTTTCATTCATGAACTACAGTCATTTACATCAGCACCATAAAACATGACTAAGTAAGGGAGATAAGTACTGTACAACATACCTTGACAAACAGTTACTGTCATACTAGTTAACATTGGTTATACAGTAGAAGTGTTATAGTGTAATCTCTGCTGTATTGTCAGGCTACACTGAGCTGTCTCTAGTCTCAAACACCAGACTACATGACAAGCATAATATACTGTTGGCTGTCATGCACCATTCAGGAAATCAGGGCAGTGAGTGTCCACCCCCAGTGATTACTACAATTTAATTCTTTGAATTACTGTAGGTACCGGCAGCATACCGAATGTACCATTCAGAATGAATGTGCAATTCTGCATGCTGTCTTTGTGAATATGAGGGACCGCCCTTGAAAGAATAACTGTAACATGCCATCACCATTAAAGTTGTTGTTTATGTCTATCAGCTTTTTCCTGGTTAGGGGTCGCCACAGCAGAACTCCGGTCTGCTAATGATTGGCAGTAGACTTTTACATACCGAGTTGCCAGCTCTGACACACAACCTTTATCGAAGGTACTCCCATTCATGCATGTCTCCACACAGAAGATGCTCTAGCTGAGAATCAAACAGGATAACGTCTTACTGTGAGGTGACAACGCTACCGCAGCACCACCGCCACTAAAGTATTTAAACATTTAAAAAAAAATCATTTATATGTTTATAACTAAATATTTTTAAAAAATCATTTATATGTTTATAATTAATCACATTTGCTGGAAAACTAGGAAACATTGAATTAACTTTCTTATGAAAGCTATCTTACTAAAGAAATGCATATCTAAAATATTCCCAATAAAAATGATGTTTCTAACACTAGAGGATTTCTTTGATTGGCTTTTAATTTTTTGGCAAAAAAAGCAGAGTGAGG
This sequence comes from Protopterus annectens, assembly GCF_019279795.1. NCBI lineage: Eukaryota > Metazoa > Chordata > Ceratodontiformes > Protopteridae > Protopterus > Protopterus annectens. The sequence goes on from NC_056739.1 coordinate 237,016,006, forward strand.
GCAGTTATTTATGTTTATCCCTAAGATGTCTCTGACCAGCAAAGTCAAATTAACTCAGTGCAATTAAAGGTAAGAAACACAATATCCATTGCACAGAAGTATGTACATTTATAAGGTCTTTCAGTTTAAGGGAATTTATCTTCAAAAATAATTCATTGTAAAAAGTATTGTGGTTTTCTTTAGCAAAGCACTTTTTGAATAGCATGACAAAACTAACAATTCATTATTACAATTTCATGGATCAATGTACAAAACAAATAAATTGTAATAAAAAAATCAAACAATAATAAATTCCATCCTAAAAATATTTCCAGTGCCTGGATTTATGAGTTCCCATTACAGTTTTAAGGAGTGTAGTACTAATCATCCGAATAGTGAGATGATTAGCTAGATTGCAAAGAATACATACTAAGATGGAAGCTGACCAGTCTCTGAGTACCCTCCACCCCACCCGATAAGATATATTAGTGTCACAGTTAGTATATACACCACATCTTGTAAAACAGTGGTCATCTATCCTACAGAAATGTTTAATGGTGTTGTGATTTCTAACATTTTACTACTTTTGAACTCAGAATTAATTTTGCCTTGTGGAACTCACAGTTATGACCCTTGCACATATGGTAGGCACCTATTACATACCATATAAAACTGCAAGCTCACAATATCTAAAATGTTTCAGTTGATATACTTGATGAATAAAACATTGACTGTCTCTAATTAGAATATACAAAGTTATATATTCAGGCTATAATCTCATGATACTTGTCTACTCAATAGTTTCTTAGTGCCCTCAGAAAATTACTTTTATTCTTGAGGCAAAGATCTTCATTGAATATTCAATAGATTTCACTTACAAAATGGTTAAGGCCTGGTTTTTGTCATAATTAGGTACGTGAAGAACAATGTCATCAACAGAACTAAGAGTGGGCAAACAGAGCTGTAGATTTTGTAATATTTATTAGAAAAGAAAGGTTCTAGATGTGTACTTTGGGGGACTCTCTACTGAGTGATAATAAAGAAGGATAACACTGAGAAAAAATAAGGCCCAGCACTGTGAATATTACAGAAAAACAACACATCCCAGGGAAGATGAGTGGTCTGATGCAGCAGGTGAAGGGCCTCCCCACACCTGGGAGTTCAACTATTTCTGTGTAATATCCATGGGAGACATTACTGACCCTATAACATGGACTGCCCACTATATTGTTTTGTATTTATATTAGTACATCCAAATATAAGCAAAGTAAGCATTTACTAATATCAGCAGACATGCACATGGATAAAATCACAGAAAGTCAGATGTTTACGTTTTCATAATAGTCTCATACAAGAGCAAAACCTAAATCCACATGTGCAGGAGTGCAAAGTTTTGCACATATTTGAAGCTAATGAAACAAAGAGCTGTGACATTCACACACCTGCCAGAAACTAGATGTCCATCTCTTTCTTCTGTTTCACTATTGTCAAAACCGTGACACACTTCAGGCTCCTACTCTTTTACACTGCCCATAGTAATACATTGATGTAGCTCAAGCCCCATGCTCTACAAAGAATTATTATTGGTTAGTAATCATAAACAGCTTCACTCCACTCCACTCTGCTTTCAAAGTGAATTTATTGATATCCATAGCTCAAATATAATAAATGCTATATATGACTGGAAACTTGATCATATTATGTGTTCTTGAAACAGATATCAAAATTTAACTCTCAAGCTTCACTCTTTAGATGAATTTCTTAACAACCATGTTTTAACACATCAAACTGGTTATAACCAGATCACCAATTTTATTCTTCTGTTCTTTTGCATCTCCATTCTGTTATAGTGATATTAGGTAAGGGATGAATTGTTCCAGACATTTTATTCCTGGATATGCCATATTTTGTGTAGCTATACTTTACAATGTCAGTGATTACCTAGTATGTTACTTATATCGAACATTTAATCACATTTACAAGTGGAGCTGTTTGCTGATTTCTAGGTTAGAAATTTAAGTAGCCTCATTCATAATCAAGGTTGATAGATATTAACAGCTGTTGTGTAAAATACTCGCTTTCTTATCATCCATAAGCAAAGCTGATACTCATTGGCCAGGATTCAGAAAGAACCCAGCTGTGAGTATTAACTGTTGTGGTAAAAAAAATGGAAGGTTAACAGGATCCAAAAAAAAATAATAATAATTCTGAGTTACATTAGCAAGAGTGAGGAAAAGCCTCATTACAGTGCTTTGCTGTGGTACTCATCAAAGGTGGCTCATGCATTGCATTGGCACAGGCACCCCCTTCATTCACCCCCCCACATGTGCACACAATCACAGACACACATACACATATCTCCATACTTAACTGCCCCTAATTTTACAAAATGTCCATGATCTTACCTCATATTTCCTGTCCTTCATCGAGGATTAATAAATTTCTTCAGTAATGCCAGACATTAGAAATACTTCTTTGCACTTATTTAGAGTATCTTGCTACAAAAAGAGTTATTCTACTATTTTTTTTAAATTAGAGTAATATTGCAAAACTGTCTCTGTTGTTAGTGTTAGGGAGAGTTTAGAGATATGAAAGCTTCTACCCAGTCACTCAGTCACTTGTACATGCATCTGTTCTCCCTATTCCCTTACTATCCCCCTTACTGCGACCACCCAGACAGACATATATACACAAACACACACACACAGTGAAAGTCACTTATATCACAACAGGCACAAACACATGCTGATGGTAACCAGTTGAAATGGAGGGATCCTCTAGATGGAGTGTTGAAATGGGGAGACTGAATGGCCTCAAGATCAGACTTGTATAGTCGACCAAGTCCAAGATTACATTTCTCAGAATATTCCCTTTTCCCCAAGGTATGATGATCTCTGAGTTGGTATATATAAGTTGGGGGTATGTAGGGGGACTTGTTCCTTCTATGGGGAGTATGCATTGAGGTCTACCCTCTTGCAAAAGAAGTTTTAAGTCAAAGAGCAATTTTTGAGATTCTGTCTTCCCTGGGGTTTTGTTATTTTTAATTTTGTTGACCTTTCAGCACTTGGCATTTCAAATGCCAACAATTCAATTGAGTGCCCATGCTGGCACATAGATACAGACACCCCCACAGCCATATCACTACCTGTCCACTAAACTCCCAAGCACTTAGCTCTAACATGGTCTCTCCCATTGAAAGTAATGCATGCATGTAGCCTTTGGCCATGTTAATTAATGTGGCTGGCTAGCCATGTTGATTTACACAGCTGTGCAAATCAACAACAGATGGCTAATATCCATATGTTGAAAACCTTGTTAACATTAAAATAAGCCATGAAGATAGCCCACCATGGTGATTATACAAACCATGAAGAATCACTGTGAAGGGGCTGTCTATGAATTGGAAAGGGTTAACACAAACAGAAAAAAAATGTCTGTTTTAGGCCTTAACACTGGCAATAGCCCTTTCTAAATCTCGTGGAATATCACACTCTAACAAATGAAATGAAAAAGCTTAGAAATGGTCTATGCAAAGATGTCTACTTGGATACTGAATGAAATATAGAGGACTGTAACACTGTTATTTTAATCATAGTTTTCAGTCTATATTATTATCTACAAGTAATGCTAAATTTGTCAGTATTTAAGTATTTACATATTTTGCCTTCTTGAATGGCGAGACTGAGCCCTGACAGGTTTATTTTTTTTTCCACACAAAGGTTTACCATGAAATTATCTTATCTCTTTTTTAACCTGTAAATGAGGTAAAATGTTTATGTAGCATGTCCATAGTTATTGTTCATTAAAACATAAAAACAATGAATAGGTGTTACAAATGTTGTAGATTACATATGTTGAAAAAGTATCTGATACTGCACTCCTGTTTTTTCCCTCTTAATATCCAAAACAAACAAATTTCAGTTGAAGCGATGATGTCAGTGGGTATGAGGCTATACCAGTGTGAACTCAGTGGTGCTAAAATAATAGAATATTAAATAAGTCCCTGGAATCTTGGTATCTTCAAATTGAGGTACTTTCAGTAGACATAATAAAATTTAGTCAACATGCACAGACACAGAATTTATGAAATATAGCAAACTAATATTAAGTCAGTTCTTCTGCTTAAATGTATGTAACAAAGAATATAAAAATATTCAAAAATGCAGTGATTTTGTGTGGTACAGGAGGATGATGAGACTGTGACAAGGATGACCTGAGATTTGTGAAAATGTTCTTTATAGCAATAACCCACGCCTGGTGGTAATGCTAATTACACGGTTGGCGTGGTTTGGCCCGGGGGGCGAAGCGGGAGGGACCAAACAAAGCCAACCGTGGATAAATTTAGCATTACCCACACCCAGGCGTGGTTATTGCTATTATAATGACATTATTTAAGAAAAGAAACTATTACTTTTCTTAAATAATGGCATACTATAATGCCTGTTTACTGCCCTTCCACAGATGTCTGGCTTCCGCGGTAGTTCTGGTGTACCGCGCCGCGCAGTACATCAGAGTTGTGGCAAATGCAACGGAGAAAGCAAGATCTCCGTTGCTTTTTAGTTAGCTATGTTAAATGAGTTTAACATAGCGAGACAGTTTTAAAATAAGCAACGGAGATGTCCGCTGTTATTTTAACTGTCTCGCTATGTTAAACTCATTTAACATAGCGAAACACTAAAAAAGCAACGGAGATCTTGCTTTCTCCGTTGCTTTTCACAGTGCCTCGCTATGTTAAATGGGTTTAACACAGCGAGACAGCTTTAAAATAAGCAACGGAGATCTCCGTTGCTTATTTTAAAGCTGTCTCGCTATGTTAAACCCATTTAACATAGCGAGACAGTATTTTAAAAAAAAGAGTTATACTAATGGAAAAAAGTCCGGGCAACCGGACCTTTTTCCATTAGTATAACTCGATTTACAACGGGCACGCTGGCCAATCAGCGTGCACGTTTTGGGGGGGTCAAGGTATAATAATTATATGGCTCCTTATTCTTACAAAATGGAATATCCACAGGCCCTTTAAGTGGTAGAACACTGTATGCTGCATTATCAACATTAACTACTAAAATGTCAGATGTCATTAAGAATGGTGAGTTACAGTTTACGATCTTTGAAAGATGTTAAGGCTATACATGATCCAGTCAACAATCAAATGAAAAATATGAATTGGTCAGAATGTCAAAAACAGAACTGAAATAATGATGATGGTGTTAAATCCACATACTGTAATGGCATATTTTGTCACAGACAAATCCAGTCATTGTTAGAAGTAGATGTGTGCTCAATGGGTACAGGAGCAGCTCTGTGCCAAATTGTTAGTCTGTGAATGTAAACCCTTTAAAGTATTGAACAGATGCAGTCAAATGAAAATATTGATTTTAAGAAAGTGAACATGTTGCCATGTATATTTTGACAAAGTCTTTATTTTTATTTATTTATTTTTGCAAAAGAAAATTTTATTTTAAAACTTTTGATCAGGGCATTAATATACATACAGTGCAGACCTCATGCATAGTAAACGTGTTCTCCATACCAACATATGGAATGTTCTCTGATAACCTAGCATAAACCTTTAAAACCTCAAAATTATTACAATCACCCTATTACCAAGTTAGTGCAAAGAATTTTTTTAGAGTCTTTCACACTAAATAGTTTCATAATTTCACTATTAGTATGTTCCAAAATAGTATTACTCTACCATACATGCCCCTCATATTTAGCTTTAAAGGGTGTGACTTTATTCTTTCATTAACTTTACCTCCCCCCCAAAAAATATACAGATAGTTTGCCTCACGTGTTGCAATTCTTTCTTTTCAAAACATCCCAAAGCATCCCTGTTTAGAAGAGCTACCATCTTGCGCATCTCCTTGTAGATCTGTTCACTAAACATATATTATTTCATTTTACACAACTTCTGGGAGTTGCAGCTTGCTTTACTAAGACTGGTCAAGAAGACATTGTATTTCAGGTGTGATATCCTCCCTCTCTTTTACTTGGGTATTTACCCTAAGTTATCTGTTACCCTACACCAGTGCCATCATGTCAGCATCAAGTGCTTACTTACTCCCATGTTTACCTGTAGCAACTCCATTCTCTTTATTCCCCCATTATCAGAAGTACCTCTTTCCAATCTGGTCTTTTTCCATTTACTTGTACTAACTTTTTTAGCACTAGAATAGTGAGTCTTATCAAAGTGTTAAGGTTTCCAACAGTTTTTAATTTGAGAATTGTACCTCTAGCATTGGATACAGAGTGAGCTCAACCTGCCCTCAGTTAACTTATCCAGTGCTTCTTGTATATCCATCTTCAATCTGTCCAGTTCTCTACATCCCCAAAACACATGTTCCCAGTTACAGCTCCGACACAAATTGTAAATACGTGGAAACATTCTATGTAACCTTCGCAGGGCATAGAAGTTTTTATGTTATTTATGTAAGTATTTCCAGGTGAACATCCCACATGTTCTTGCCTTTTGTAGCATATTTTGAGGCTAAACAAATTTCTGCCCACTACACTTCAGTAATATTTCTCCTCAACATTTTATTCTACCCTTATCTTTGTGTCTGATCCATTTCTGCAATATTGCTTATTAGACCTCTATATGACCATGATAATAGCCAGACCTTTGCTTCCATCTCTAATCTTGCTTCTGTAACTAAATCTATCCAACTTGAATGTTTCCCCTCTTCACCCTTCAAACTATGTAGTGTCTTTGCTTCTGTCAACAGCCCCATATATACTAAGAGAAGTCTTTTGGGCACCCCAAATTTGTCCTGTATTTGTTTCCATCTCATGACAGAGTTTGGCTAAATAATTTGTTGGAGGTATCTGGGTTTCACATTCAAAGCTTTCTACTTTCTTGCCTCTGAATTTACTCATTTTTTTGTGTCTGCCAAGAATTCAACGCCTATTAGCATAGCATAACCAGGTGACACTTTCTAACTTTCCAGACTAAAAACTGTAATGACGTATTAGCACATAGTTCTAATTGTCTCTCCCCTGTTGACTTCTGCACTACTGTCCAAAACTCATCCCCTTTTGTCACTTCTTGTGTTTGAATCATTTGTTTCTATTTTGCCCCATAGTCATTACTTTGGAGCAGGTATTGCATTGTAGTATGTCTTCAGATCTGGCACACCTAACCCCCCTCCTCCCAGTTTATTTGTAGAGTCACCTTTTCCCCATTTAACTCTTGCTTTTTCCCTCTCACATGAAAGGGGTTATAGCACTATTTAATATTTACCGTCATCTTTACTTGGACCTTATAGGGTATGCCTGTCCTGTATATGGCAGAAGTATTTATTCTTGTATATTTTTGCACTGTCTTTACTCCTAGGACAGAGCACAAACCACTTGACTATATTTAACAACCACAAAGTAGAACTACTACTGAGAACTAAACAGTAACTGTTTACAGTAGGGTATAGGAAAGGAAAAGTATATAACTGAATATATGATTAATCATTTTGGAAATTTCCCCCGAGAATTGTGAAAGCAACAAATCCAACTGATAATTTTAACATGCCTGCAGAATACGCTATACAATGAGCTGCTAATCAGTAGGATACTAAACAGGAAACACAGAAATAATTGCTATGTCTTTGATTTAAGAAAATCCTTTGGACCGTTCTGCTGTAAACTGATAGATACGCTGTGTTTCATAACATCCCTGGTATCTCACATGTCATGATACATAGTATGGAGCAGGAACATGAAAAAGCCTGAGAGAGGAGAATGTTTGTGAGAATAAACAGGCCAACATAAAATAGTACAACCAGAAAGGTGACTTTAATATTGGGGGTAACAAAGGATGTATACATGCATACCAAAGGTGGAAAATGGTATTGTGAGGATTGGACCATACATAAGGCATGATACTTGACACACTAGGAAGTAGTAACATCAGTCATGGAGATGCCATTCCATACCAGAGGGTAAACTACATGGAAGAATCAGCAGTTGATAGTTCCATGTGACCAGAACCATGCACCTGGGTACCATCTGCTGACTCAGTGCCTGTGGTTTGTCTGGCAAGTTAATATGAGATCTTCTGCAGGAGTCAGAGTGGCAGAGACAATCATCCAGTTGTTTCTATATTAATACTTCTGCAAACTGCTACAACTGCAGGACGAATATGGCAGGTGATAGGTCATGGCTACTTGTCTGAAAAGGGACTTTGCTCCTGTTCAGCAAGGGTGCCCCTTTCCCATCAATGGAGCCAGCCTGGCCTTCAGCCATGGCAGGTTGTGGTGGCGGTGCCTTGCCATCATCTTCCTGTTTAGTTGGATCTGCATAGTGATGACAAAATGGGAAGATTAGTATATTGTGATATTTTGTAGGGTATAATTGATATACAATACATAAATCATATATACTATTGCATAGACAGTCTGTCAAGCTATCAGTCTTTGCTGCTTCTTGCAGCAACCCTCCTATTTCAGCTCCCACCACATTATATATATTGTAAGAAAACATACACGTCGGGTACCAACAAATACAAACTGAGTGCTATGATATCCATCTGAAAAAAATATTAATTTCAGGATGAAGCCATTGTACCTTTTCTTCCCCCTGGTGGAGGATGCCAGGGTGGCATTGCCTGTACTCATCTTAACAATGCCAGCACAGTACTGTAGACCAAGAGAACATGTGTCCCAGGGGTTCCATCAGTTAGTCATTTTTCTATCCAGTGGGTAACATAGTGTTTCTTTATTTAGTTTGTTTAGTTTTTCGATAACGCCTGAATGTGGGATTCTATAAAAGGTCTTGGCCAGGTTGCCAATATAAAATGTGACCATTTATTTTACTGATGCCCACACACAAAGTACATGGAGTTTCACCGTTACTCTCCAAATTCATGGAAAGACAGCTTTCTTAAGCATATTTCTAGTGTAAAAAAGGTATAGTTTTCACAGCAGAATAACAGTGGGCACTACAGAACAGCATCCAAAACATTTTCATACCTATAAAAGTTGTTGTATCACTGTCATGCACACACAAAGTAGTGTGGCAGAGTGAACTGCTTCACTGCTGGCAAAGTTCATTGTGACAAACTGAAATGCTACAAGCCCAGGCAGCTGGAATTTTGTAAATAATTATATGTCACTTGAAAATATTAATATGATGTATACATAAATGTGACACTGCCAGTCCAGCTATCTAGAACTTTGTAATCATATGTCATTTGTGAATATTAATATGATTTATATCCTTGGCTTACAAATGTAAGATAACTATATGTTATGTGTATATTAGACTACTGGTGCAGAAGTGTGTGTTGAACTGTATGTTATGTACAGTTCAACACACACTTCTGAACCAGTAGAAGTGTGTGTTGAACTGTATGTTATGTACTGAGCTTCAAGAATGTAACCACAGTATACCCTACTGGAAAAGAACAGAAACGTATAGAAACTACAGTTAGAGCATACAGAGTTAACCTGCAAACCCTAAGAAAAATAAGTTGACAAGTAAAGAGTTTTACGACTATGTTTCAGTGCATTAAGCAAACACAATGACTAGGGCTAGAAGTTTTTCTATTGTCTTTGAACAGAAATAATTACTAGGTTTAAAATGTAAAAGTGCTTTACTGTTTTATGACTTCCATTTCTAGGCAAACTTCTGAGAGATATGTATTTTTGACACAGAGGTGCTAAATTTTAAGTTTCTGTTAGCCTGGAAACTGGGGGCAGGTGACAAAGAGTGATGGCATCCAAAGCTGACCCAGCAGTAATGTTTGATAGTAATTTAAGAACTCTCTCAGAGAAGTCTGTGCATTTTCTGTCTTATCTTGGATCTGAAAACATCCATTCAGCACTTCTTATCTGCATTTGCCTTGGTCTGTAAGTAAGGTTTAGGTATAGTATTTCTTTCAGAGATAGTTAGGAATATAGTAAAGATTAGTTTAGATGTCTTCTGTATTTATTTGAGACTATCCTGCAATGTTGTTTTTAAAATATTCCCTGTGATTCTGAACTCTGTAGTCACTGTATTGAGTTATTGAATATTGTCTTGTTCTTTTATTATTTATTATTAAATATATTTTAAACCTTTTAATTGTGGCTGGTTTGTTTAGAGATATTTAAGCTCTTAGATTACTTGCATATGTATTTGTTGACACTGTATGGGCCACTCTAATAGCCTTGAAAGTCTTGGTCACACTTTCTATTTGGATAATAGTAACATCACATAGTAGGGTTGGTCACCCTTTGGGAAGGGCCTTATAGTAGCCGATAAACAGCTGGTTGGTGGCAGTGATAAATACCTTTTACTCTGGGCAGAAGGGGCATAGCTAGTAAACCTGTGCCAACCATCCCAGGAGTGTGCATGTGTGTCTATATAAGAATCAAATCTCAAAGTGTGTGTGCAAGCTAATCGGGCAGTGACACAAAGCACTGGTTGGACAGAGAGGGTACTGGAGGTTTTGGCTTGACTGCTCGGCTGAGATCTTAACTCTATAGCTGTGCCAGTGGAGAGTCTTATTGGGGATCTGGAGAAATATGGAGAAACCATCCCCAGACTGACTGTGATCTCTGTGTGCTCTTAAGGGAAATTGTACTTTACTGTGTGTGTACTTGTCATCCTTCCAATGTGGACGTCCCTCACTGGTGATAGTGGTAAGGATTGCGGCTCCTTGAGTACTGGGCTAGTGCAGGGGCATCACATATTATTTGTTTGGCAGGGCTGGGATAGCCACAATCCATATTAATTGGTTGATAGTGGTGAGATAGCCACATCACATATTAATTGGCTTCTAGTGGTGTGGAAACTGAATTCCTGTAGCTTGTGTACAGTGGTAACTGAAGGTGTTTATACTCTCAATCAGCCATGCAGTGAACATTCAGAGTTCATATCATGATTGTTTTATTTTTTTTGTTAGCTTAGTTAGCAAGGGAGAGCAGGCAAGCATGTCAGCAGAGGAGTATGGCAAGCTGACAAGGATCCAGTTGGCTGAGATGTGCCAGGCTAAAGGACTGGTGCATGCCAACCTGACTAAAGCAGACATGATTGCAGCTTTAGTCACAGATGAATCACAGAATAGCAACCAGGAGGGCAATCAAACTGGCCATGGAGATGTACAACTCTCAGAGAATGGACAGCTCAACCTTTCCACAGAGGACTTAACAATCCATCCGTAGTCAAAGAGACTTGAGTTGGAGGCTAAGCGTTTGGAAACAGAAGCAACAGAGAGACTGAGAAATCTGGAGGCTGAGGAGAAGGACAGGCAGAGGCAACATGAAAAGGAGATGTTGACTCTTTGCCAGAGTCATGGAGGTAATGGGTAAGGGAGTAACTGAAATCCATAACAACAAAGGTCAGTCATTTTCTTCCACAATTTACAGAGGGGCATAATTTTGGTAGTTTCATTCATATGTTTCAGAGGGTATGTAAACAGTATAATGTTGACCAAGGACTCTGGGTATGGTTGCTGACCCCCTTAGTCCATGGTAAAGCTGTAACTGTTCTTTCCAAACTGTCTGATACTGACTGTTTAAACTATAATGTTGTAAAGAACTGTTTGCTAGAATTTTTTAAGGTACACCTGAAGCTTGTAGAAAAGCATTTCATGAGCATAGACGCAAGGCAGATGAAAGTGTGTGTATGTTGCTAAACTAAGCACTTATTTTCATAGGTGGATGAGTGGATGTTAGGTCACCACTTTTGAAGTGCTGGAAGACCTTTTGGTCTGCAAGCCCTTAGCACTTTGCCTGAGGACATGAGAATTTGGTTAGCTGATAGACAATGCCTTACTGCAGATGAGTTGTGGAAGAAAGAAGACATATACCTAGCAAGTATGGCATCACAGCACAGGAAGGGGACACTCAGTGCTGCTCATGGGTACAGTGGTACCACCAGTAGCAAAGGTACCAACAGAGTCCACCAGTAGCAAAGGAAGCCACTATTCCAAGTACACATCCAAGACCAAGGGTTAAATGTTTTAAATGCAACCAGTGGGGGGTGGGGCATGTAGGATATAGATGTCCATGGAGGCAAGGTGGGGAACAAAAGGTGAGAGAGCCAGTAAGTGGAAATGACAAAATGCCAACAGTAGGTTGTCTTGAGACAACAAGTGTACCAAACTACCACAAGAGGTTATATCCTATATTAGTGAATGGGAAAGAGGCCATGGCTAAAAGAGACACTGACCTAACCATTGTAAAACCTGCAATGGTTAAAGAGGAGCACTACTTGCTTGGGCAGTCTACTCCTGTCAGAGCTTTAGGAGGCACCCCATTCCAAATACCTTTGGCTAGGATTCACCTTGACTGGGAGGGTGGAAAAGGAAGCCAGCAAGTAGTTGTGTTTGAGGATATCCCTGCAGATGTCCTGATAGGGAATGATTTTGATAATGCAGTACTGTGTGTCCATGCAGTTGCACACAGCTCAGGCTTGAAAACAAGCCTGTGGGTCTGATAGCCTGGGGGAAACTCATACAGACTGCATAGTTGCAGCTAGTAATGGTGAGGTGTTACTTCAGGGAGGGAGCTACCCTGTAGCAGTGACACTGAAGGTGAGCCACAGCTGCTTTTGGGTACTGATACTCCCTTGGACAGAATGACTTTAAGGGCAGAGGTGAGTAGTAGTACCCAGGCTGACAGTGAGACTCCATTGTCAGAGGATGCCAGACTTCCTGTGGAAGGGGAGCTGGGAAGGGTTACAAAGAGATAGTTGGGACAGGCTCATCTCTCAGACAATACATTATAAGGTCTGAGGGAGGTAGCTAGTGAGGCACCTGATTTTCAAGAGAAGGGGGAATCTGTATACTGGGACAAAGGGTTAATTTGCAGAGAGTGGACCCCTGAGGGAGGGCTAGAGGGTGAGAGAATACAGTAGCTGGTAGTGCCCAGAGCCTATCATCTGGCACTTCTAGCCATAGCTCATGATATTCCCTTTGCAGGTCATATGGGCATAAAACGTACAAAGAGACATATTATGCAAAACTTTTATTGGCCTGGGATTTCCAGAGATGTAACAGGGTACTACAGGACCTGTGAGCAGTGACAAAATGTAGGGCAAGGCAGGAGACAAGGTAAAAGCTCCTTTGATGCCTTTGCCTATGATTGAGGAGACATTTCAGAGGGTAGCTATGGCTATTGTGGGGTCTCTGAGTACCCCAAGTTCCACAGGGAAAAATTATATCCTAGTGGTAGTAGATTATGCTACTAGATGCCCTGAGGCAGTGGCTCTGTCCTCCATTGAGGCAGAAAAGGTGGCAAATGCTTTATTAGAGATTTTCTGCAGGGTAGGTTTCCCAAAATAAATACTGGCTGACTGAGGTGCCAATTTCATGTCAGACCCTGCTGGCTTCTCTGTGGAAGTACTGTGGGGTGAAGTACCTAAAGACTGCCCCCTAGCATCTCCACACTAATGGTCTTGTTGAGAGGTTAAACTCTACACTCAAGACAATGCTATGGGCATTTGCAGACCAGTTTAAGAGGGACTGGGACAAATATTTGCCCCATGATGGTGGGCAGATAAAAAAATGAAGTTTAAAAGCACGGTAAGTATTGGCTGGGTAGAAAAAAATCCAAAAAAATCAATGCAGTCAAACAGCAGTTTTAAAATTCTAGCTCTTGTAGCTGAAGTGGAATGTAGGTGAATACCTTAAATAAAAAAACATTTTCAGCTCTTCCCACTAATTAGCAAGATCTTATTCGTATTGAGTCAATGAATATAAAAGGAATGTTTCCTAACTGACCTTTGCCAACAACATTTAAAAGATCAAGAATAAAAAAAAAACTTTGCAATAAAAGGAAATTTAAAATACAATGGTAATATAATAAGACTTAAATCAAACCTTAATGCAAATATCCAAATCTTAAATGTAGAAAATCCAAAAATCAATGCAGTCAGCAAAAGTTTTAAAGTCAGAGCTCTTAGCTGACTGAGTGTAATCATCTGTGATTTACAAGGACAGGAAAAGGAACATCAGGAGCATTACGACAATTCAGTGACATCTATGGGGTATGCGGTGTGTGTTTGTATGGTAAAGAGAAGAATGGGGTGCCTGTGCCAACAGTACTCATGGGGTATCAGTGCTAAGTGCTGCAGGAAGGTGCTGAGCTGTACTCAAGGCAGTAACTGGCAATTCAGTAACATGCAGATAATCCTGCAATGTCGTCTTTCCGAATTGTGGCTAAGGTGATTCTGAATCACAAATCTACAAATAGCAGAAACTGGGCCTTTTTACAGCAGTCCTAACTGCAAGCAGTAGGAATCTTTCTGAATGTCCCAAGACAGTGCTATTTGACTTCCTAGTTTTTTACAGACCAGTGTCTGTGAAACATCTGCACTAATTTACAACTATAAAAAGAAAGATTTATTGGAGAAATAGCATTCCCAGCTGTAGAATACTTAACACTACAGATCAAACAAAACAATACTTTGACTACCCCTAAAACTAGTCTTGATTGTTGGCCAGGAAGATCCAAATTTACACAGGATTAACATGTACAGCCTTGCTCAGTTTTGCGTGGATGCCATTATTAAATGTTAAAAGTTATTGCCACCCTTTTCAATGTATGTATACTTAAACATGCATAAGGAAAATCATCTTCTAGTCCCGAATGATGGCTTGCCAAATACTGTTCCTTTCTTGCTATAAAAGGTCTCATTCTTTCAACACCATGAACACTCTTAAGTATGCTAGCAAAACACTTAACAGTGCCATTATGAAACTCTAAGATAAATATTAACTTAAAACAGCCACTGAAACCAAAAACAACTGCAAAGCTTTAACCAAGTGATGAAGTTATGAACTAACACTTTATATTCTGATCTAGAACCACAGTAGTACTTCCTACTCTGTCTCAAAGAAACTGCTAATATCCTGTTACACAGACCTAGAGAAAATGTTACTCTGTATATAGTTATAACTATTCTATTGCTTCTATACTGCTAACCTCCACTGTACTTAACCATGCAACAAGTCTTCTCAGCCCTCTTAGATGTTAAGCATTTCATCATCAGTGTGTCTTGGTAGCATACATGGTTCATTGATTATCTGTACTATGATCTGTCTTATCTCTTGCTTAATGTCTTTATAGGGTCATAGATGTTTCCTAGGCTAACAACCACAAGGGCTTTTTTAAGCCTAGCCATGCACGCCAAATTACTGACAGGTTCTGGTGCACGTGACAAGTGTAAGCAGGGGCTTGGGAGATGAAACATTTACAAAAAGGGGCCTGTAAGATGAACAATTTACAGGCTGCCTGTGTCCACCAGGAACACAGGTACCAAACCAGGGATGAATTTCCTGTTCCCATCCAATTGTCCAAGTTATACTTGAATTGGGTTATGGAGGAACTCTGCATCACTTAGATGGGAAGCCTGTTTCAGAGAAGTGGTAGTCGCTGGGATACATATCTGTTGCACCAGCAGGACCTATTAATATCACAGGCAAGGTTTAAGTATTTAGAATGGGTAATTCTGCTGCTGCTTGATTTGCTGATATGCAGGAGGTCCATCAGGGTAGAGTCTGACAATTCTTTGTTAGCTAGGCATAGATCTCCCTTCAACAGTGTGTAGAATAGGCCTCCAGGTTGTCAGTTTTTAATGTATACTAGCCTTCTCTCTCCACTGTCTTTCTTTCATCAAGGGTGATCAGCAGGACAACAAGTGAGTACTATATGGCACTATAACACAGAGAAAGTGATGAGAAAAGGATATAGGGAGCTAAGCCAAAGAATCTTCATAGTGAGAGGCCTCATTGTGAAGCTTACTTATATGTATGGATAGTGAAATCCCATACCCATGGCACCAGTTAATATTTCACACATGATCTTGACTTGTGGCCAGGCTGCACTTAATAAAATATCCAGTGATTCATGTTGGTATGGCCTTTTGGATACTTTAACCTGTTTGACATCACTGATATGAATCAAGAAGACATAACTCTGAACACCATTCACATGGGGGGGATTCAAATGGCTTTGCAGTCAAGTTTTTTCCTTACAGTGGCTAGAAGTAGTGGGATAAGTACGCCCATCTCTGTGCCACTGAACTGCATGGCACAGTCTCATTCTTTATTCTGGTTGGTGGTAATGAGATTCCAACCTCAGCTGTCTGACAACCTCACTGTTTTACATAGAAACAGTACAACAACATGCAAGTAAATGGATGACAGCAATAAATTCCAGAGGAATAACTTGATTGAGTAACATGACTCTTAGATTGCATTTGTTTGTAGCTGTTACAATGGTAATTTGGTCTTTGTAATACCACCTAAAAAAGACACAATAGGGGTGGCAAGAGCCTTGGCCAGTATCTGGAAGACCAGCGGTGACAGATGCAGGCCATCTCTGGCAAAGCATTGAGGTCTGTCAATCATGTCATCCAAGGCAGACAGATACTGTATCCCCTTCGAATGACACCAGAAACTTAGCCAATTGTTGAACTCAATCATTTTCTGCTTGTACTGTGGTATCATTCTGGGTGATGGAAGGATGCTGCTCAGGGCTAGGGTCATACCCGCCTGGGCTACATAATCCGAGAGCTCATCCATGTCTCTTTTCATGTAGTCCAGTGAGGTACTTCTCAGGTCATTCACACCCACATGTACAAAGACATAGTCATATTTGTACCTGTTGTTGAGGGACCTGAGTGCATGCATTATGCGATGGATCCTGACAGGCAGCTGACTGTTTCTTTCTCCTTATTCAGCCTAGTAAGTGGGACATCAATGTGCTCCACTATAGAGTTGCCTATGACTAGTGTGTTGGGCATGCTGTTTTGCCTTAGGGGTTTTGGTTGAGTGGTACACTGTTTAGGAGAATTATGCGTTTCGTGATTAGTGTTGTGCTGTGATGGTCAAGTGCTTTTATGCCTTGGAGGTCTCTGCTGTTTGGGTAGATTTTTATTGAGAGCCTCCATGAAGGTGGGTGTGTGGTTTGTGTTTTTATGTGAAAGCAGTGCTGGTGTGTGTTCTGCAGGGCTATGTGTTCCATGTGGTGTGGTGCAAGTGTTGAAATTTTCCTCTTGACCAGCTATTCTGGTCTTGGCTGGAGAGTGCATGGCTTCCAATTTGGATATATAAGTACATCTGCCACAAGTCTGAGTGTTGGGAGGTAAGAGGAGAGGATTGTCAGTGTACATGAGGCAGTTGCTACATTGCCTCAGCATGCCCAAGTTCAACAGGTTAATAGGAGAAAGCACAGGGAACTGACCTTTAGACATGCCTGGAGGGGTGGGTATTAATAAATACTGGAGATGTTTCCTTGTAGAATGTTTAGTGCTGGTAGCACTTTTGTGTGCTACAATAATTGCTACAAGAATTCTGGTAAAGTGCTAAACTAATAAGCTAGTAAAAGTGCAGGAGAGGACAGAACTAGTAGATCTAAAGGAAAATTTGAAGAGCAGACTTGGGCACCGCTCAGAAGCTTACAAACAGTCCTGGATACAGCAAATCTGTATCTGGACTAGATTAGTTACAGGAAGGTGGGAAACAAGTGCAGATGTGGGCATTTAAACTAGAAAGTTGAAAGAGATGGGAAAAAAAACTTCCCAAACAGCCAATATACTACAATTTCTGGGCTGAAAACCACTCCTCTTGTGGTAGATAGGCTACCTAATGCTTACAACTCCCACTGATAAGCTAGAAGGCTTCCCTCCAACACAGAAAGGCTTGGGGGGCTCAGAAGCTTGCAAACAGCCCTGGATACAGCACATCTGTACCTGACTAGACTAGTTACAAGAAAGGCGGGGAACAAGCACAAGCACAGGCTTTTAAACCAGAAAGTTGAATGAGATGGAAAAACTGCTCAAACAGCCAATAAACTACAATTTCTGTGACAGAAACCACTCCTCTTATGGTAGGTAGGCTACCTAGTGCTTACCACTCCCACGGATAAGCTAGAAGGCTTCCCTCCAACACAGAAAGGCTTGGGGGCTCAGAAGCTTACCAACAGTCGTGGATACAGCTGATCTGTATCTGGTCTAGACTAGTTACAGGAAAGGCAGGAAACAGGCTTAGATTTTTTTTTCCAGAAAGCAGCTAAAACAGCACTAAAACAATTCAAGTGCAGTGTAAGCTAGCACACTTAAGTGTGTAGCAGTATTAATGCAAATACAGTTTAAATAAATGCAGTTTATTCAAAAAAAAAATATATATATATATATATATATATATATATATATATATATATATATGTTTTTCTGTTTGTTTTTTTTTTTTTAGTAAAGTACAGGGGGAGGAAGGAGGAGTAGAAGATAATTCAAGGTTAAGAACCTAAGTGGGTTGGCCTTCTCAAATGTTCTCTCTGTATTAGGTAGAATGAGCACTAGACTGGGAGGAGTGTCCCAGATCAAATTTACAGTAGGGGCAGGCAACTACAAAGCCAACAGCTATAACAAGCACCACAGGAATGGGGTGAGTGGGAGGGAGGAAACAAGTTTCAGAACAGCTCATAAAAAAATAAACTATGCCAGCAAATAAATAAAATAATTCAATAAGACAAAAATTAAGACAATGCAGAACTCTGTAAAGTTAAAGTACCAAGAATTATACTTACCAGTGATATATTTCCAAATTGTTTGAGAGCATCTATACAAAACTTCTACAAAATCTGCCATTTCAAGGGATATTTTCCTTTACTTTGCATGCCTTTTCCCTTGTTACACTAATTAGTGTACCAGATTACATTTTTTCCTTGTTTTTGAAAAACCTGAATGTTGCCCAGTCCATACCGTTTTTCAGTTTGTGATCTTTCCAATGTACTTAGAAATGTAATCCACTCTTTTCTCCTCAAGGACTTTAACACTTATGCACCAGGTGAAGCCATGCTCTAGAGGTTCTTTAATTGGTTGCCTAAAGGTGTCTAATTCCCCCCCCCCAGTTCTGATTAGTGCTCCACAAGGTTAAGTCCTTTGTCCATCATTCTTTTTCTGATTTATAAAGATTTTTATTTATATTGCAGCCTGGCCACACCTAGAAAACAATTCAGTCTACTATTTTAAAGTCATTTCCAAACTTTGAACAACCTACATTCAAAAACAGCTTGAATGCTTTGATCTTATCCTACATTTTTCGTTTTTATAACTCTGGTTGATTCCACTGTTGCTCTTCAGACTGACCAGCAACTGTTTGTCACACTCCCATATTGCCAAACTCCTCCCTGGAACCAGTTCAAGGGTGGAGAGAGGACTGTGGTAATTCTGGTGAGCAATGGTGTTCCCTATAGACTGTAGCCATTATTGGAAGTTTGTGGATGGAAGTATAGGTGAAGACCAGTAACATCAGATATACTGAGTGCAGCTACAACAGACTTCCTGATAACTACTGCTACACTCCCACAGCCACACTCCCCCACCTCAGCATGTTGACATTGCACAGTAATGGACAGGCCTGCCATGAGCCCAGAAGCAGCCATACCTCCTTCACCGTCCAGCACACCCATCTTGATACTCTTTGAAAGACCTGGCTCCCTACATGGCTCAGAAACAGTTCCACTTTCTGCACATCCGTCCCTCAAGATTCTGCCTCAGTGAGACACAGATAAGTAGCTGTTTGAGCTCTAGTCAAATGGTTTGAAGTTAGTGCTACATTATTCTTCAATGCAACAGGACTATCTCTTTCCCAAATAAAATAAAACAAAGGTTACTGTTCTTCTAAAACTCTTTTGAAGCCATGAGTTCCAAGTTGAAATCTTGTGTATGAAGAACACGTTTTGTTTCTGTACAGAGCTTGGCAGTTTACTGACCAAGCAAAGTTGCCAGTTATGTTTCCTATCCTTACCGTCCTCAACACTGCTAGCATATTTAGTAACATCCACTGTTTTCACTTATTGGCTCCTCATTAAAAGTATAACCCAATAGCCAGGTTTGCTGCACAGCACCATTGCAGGGCTCATCATTTTTCGTCCCAGCAACTATTGCTTTGTCTTGAACTTCTCAGGTGCCAGAGCTAAGACTAGCCATCCTATTTAACCCAAATACATTTCCCATATTCCCTACAACCATTTGAGTGGTATACTCATACCTGCAAACTTCATTCATCAGCCTCACTCCTTTCAAAATATCCTGTTGCTCAAAATATTATAAGAAACTCAAACATTTCTGTTCTCATTTAGTCATTTTAAACAATACAGAATTATATTCCATTACCTGTTCATCTGAATGATCTTGTATTCCTTTCAGTAATGTTCTTCATAACTGTTTTTCTCTTTTTAATCCTAGAAGTTTAGCCCTTGGATTACTGGAATTTATTTTGATTTACCTCCATTTATGGTAATTATGGTCTATTGTCATGTTGTCTATGATTTCTTAAGGCTTGACTTATCTCTTCCAAAATTTTACAAATATCAACACTTATTGAATACCAAAATGTGAAAGACATGTTAAATGTCTGACTAATGGGCATGTCTTTATGCTGTTGGGGTGACAATATATTCTACATTCATTATATATCTGAACAGAGCTGTATCAAGGTCATTTGATGTCCTGGGTGGTACTTAGGCTGGCACCCCCTTAGCCCAATGTTTCAGATCGAAAGAAGGACTTCCAAAATTTCTGAACTGTAATTAATCTACACAAACACATTAGTTTCAACACTTGTAAAATTTGTGTCTTATTAAACGAATCCTGTTGTTTAATTCTTGCCTAACTGGAGGATTTTCAGCACTGGCATCATAACCCTGACTGTCTGTGTCTTGGTCAGCTGTCCTCTTCACCCACCCTACCTATACTGCTGTGTCAGGGGATGGTTCATTATGTATGTGATTGTCCAGTGCTAGATACTTCCAGGACATTTGTCTAAATACTTGTATTATTTCTGTTCATAATAAACTATGCTTACAGGTGGACTCTTCCTCTGTGGGCTTCTGTTGAAAATGGGTTATTTCCAAATAGAACTTCCAAATTAATGAGACAGACTGCTCATCCTGAATCCAAGCTTCTGCTATTAGGTTAAATCTCACTTCCAGCAGTGAAGCAGAGGATTTGTTCTGGAGGCTGAAGATATAATTGAAGCATACCATTGTCTCTCCTACTTCCTAGAAAATGCAGCTATAATTTCAGTTTACTTATCAGAGGTGCTGTCCCTGTGGTAGAGGTTGTGTCGCTTCAACAGCTGCAGGCAGCTTTTTCGGATCTATATTATTTATTTGAAGACTGACAATTTTGAAGCTGATATTGTCGACACCAGCATAGCAAAAGTGAAAAACATCAAACATTTAAATGGAAATATCCATAAGGGGAGATTTCCGTTTACTGCAATGTAGTGCGGTCTAGGAGTTGGTATATTTAAGTAGCGGGGGTGTGGGGGGGTGCAGGAGGGCTTGTCCCCCTGCTTACACCGTTTAGTTTTTTCTTTTTTTTTGATTTAAATGTATTTTCATAATATATGAACACAAGCAACGGAACTAACCAGGCAAAGTACAGACCAGAGGCAAAAAACACAATGTCAGTAATGCTGTATGAAATCATCCACCATAGCAAAAGGTCCAAAAACTAAGCAATAAGAATCTTCAAATAATAAAATCAATCCACAAGATTTATTGTAAAATCGGTAAGCCCACTTGACCACTTGGTCTGAAGAAGTTCTACTGCGAAAGCGCTTACCGATTTCTCAATAAACCTTGTGGATTGATTTTATTATTTGAAGACTCTTATTGCTTAGTTTTTGGACCTTTTGCTATGGTGGATGATTTCATACAGCATTACTGACATTGTGTTTTTTGCCTCTGGTCTGGACTTTGCCTGGTTCGTTCCATTGCTTGTGTTCATATTTTACTTTTGTCAGTTACTTTTTAGCAACGGAAGATTTACCTCTCGGGGTGCTGGTTATAGTTACTGCTTTAGTTTTCATTTTGCATTTTTATAATGATTCGAAGTTTTAATAGTTTGATCACTAAAGGTTGATCTTTAGTGATTCAAACTATTAAATCTTTGATTATGTAATATAGACCCGCTTTTTCAGGTTAAGGCTCATAAGGTACCTGAATCATCAGGCCACCAGGTGATTTCTGATGAATATCACCCCATGACCTACCTACAAGGAAGATTCCAATAACCATTTTTTAAGCAGTATTTTCTTACCTTCTATGAAATGTAGAGCTAATGAGTCCCTCTGTGTGTCCCCTACTCTTA
Organism: Protopterus annectens; assembly: GCF_019279795.1. Taxonomy (NCBI): domain Eukaryota; kingdom Metazoa; phylum Chordata; order Ceratodontiformes; family Protopteridae; genus Protopterus; species Protopterus annectens. The sequence continues at coordinate 237,038,068 of NC_056739.1, forward strand.
GAGCGGTTTGACAGGAGTATCCAGCCAGGAACCAAATCTTCCAGAAAACATAGCTATACTGATCATATAAACATTGAAATCCACTCACCAGAAGGTATATTTTTCACATGGGGTACAATTCAAATAATGAATGGGATTTAAAGTAAAAATAAACTAAATGTTCCATGTCTTAAGCTAACAGACTTACTTTGTGCACTGTCTTGGTCCTTCTGGCTCTGTGAAGCTCATTTTAGCAGCGATATAAGTTGCATATATTGAAATGCTATAACCTATGATGTAATCACCATCCATGAAATATGCATCAGCACTTGGAAGGGACAGCTTACAGCCATAAGGAAGGACTTTAGTTCCAGAAGAAGGTAGTAACAATAACAGTGCAAATATTGCCACACTTTTGAGAGTCACTGCAAGAAAGGCAGAGGAAAGCCTGGTGTGAGGAAAGTGAACTAGAAAACAGTGTAAGAAATGTAATCACAGGTCAAAAATCATTTAAGCATGTGTCATGTAGTCAAAACATTAACAAAATGGTATTCAGCAAAACTACTTACCCTGTTTAAGGTTTCTTTATTTTTTGATCGGCTTTTGCTTACTTTCTTCAAATTAGCTCAATATATCATTTTGCTTTTATGTCTACAACTAGAAAGACCTGCTTCCTCTCCTTTAAATCAATAGTGCTACAAGTGCATAGTATAGCAGGATACAACTAAAATGCTATGAAGTCACAATCCTGGAGATTACTGATGTCCAAAAATCAGCCATTACTGAAGCCAGTAGACAGAAAATTAGGATAAGTGCTATTGTCTATAAAAACATGTATTCAGATGTGATTAATAAGAATTATCTGGATCTAAAGTGTTTTTTAAAGATGAGAGAGCTTATCCTAATTGTGTATCCATTCACTTTAATAAAAATAAAAGCTAATTTTTGGATATCTGCCTTCTCCAGGGTTTTAGTTACATCCTATCATAAACCTGAGATTTGGACAAATGCAATAAGTATTAGTGGGCAGACAAATACACACACACATTTGTGTTTTTAAGGGGTCTACCTCTAGTTTTCTAACTTTCAAAATGTCAACTTTCTTATGGTCAAGACCATAAGATCGAAGTTGAAACTTTGAAATTTAAATAAAAAAAAATAAAAACAAAAAAATATATTTTTTTATGTTTTTGCAGGGGGGCAAACCTCCCACACCCCCTGCTAATTAAATATACCAACTCTGAGATTGCAGTACAGGGAAGAAGATGGTAGATACCATTCCAGGCTGTACAGCAACCTCAATTTTAATAGTTGAAAGTTTCAAAACTTGGATGTTATGGTCTCAACCATAAGAAAGTTGATGTGTTGAAAGTTTGAAATTTAGAAGTAGGCCGATTTTTAAGACTGGCAATGACTAATGAAGGTATTAAGGTTTACTCTGTTAGCTTAAAGTGGTACAAGTAAATACATTTAAAGTACACCGACTTTAGAAACTGTGCAAGGCATTGCTAATGTCCACATTCCCAATGCTTTGTGAGCTGGGAGGTGGTATTAATATATGTGTTTAGAATGTAAGCAGACTGTATCAAGGCACTCCAGTGATCTAAGACACTAGAGCAAATGCCATTTCACATGACACTGGTAGTCAGAGATAACGTCTGTATACCCATTTGTTTTGAGGAGTCTAAGCCCCTCCCATTGCTCACACATGGGATGCTTCTTACTTATTTTAATGGATTCCATGACTAAATCTTAGTTGAAAGAGATCCTCCTATGCAGGATATGTTTTGAGTGAATGCAGCATTTGACAACGTGAACATGATTACATGTTTTGTCCTCACACTCCTGTTCATTCCACTCTGTCATCAGGTCCAGCCTGCTGGTCATGTTTTTCGCCTCCCAAAAAAAGCTGTTGTATGTAACTTCTTTTGCCAGCTGTTAAGGTGAGTTATACAAAGAAGTGCCCTATTGTCAATCATTACCAAGGAGAACAGAACAAATGCATCAAATATATGGCCTTTCCTGGGATTCAGAAACATGACTGAAATGGTTGTGAAATGGCTATTGGAGAGATACAGAGTTGTGTGGTGTAGCTGTAAGGTAATTTATTAAGAAGGAAGCATTTAGCTCCTTGACTATTATTTGCAAAAGAAGATCCACGGTGGTGCAGCCATAGCGTTGTTGCCTTACAGCAAGAGGTTCTCTCATTCGATTCTCGGCTGGAGTGTGGGGAGTGCCTTCTGTGTGGAGTCTGCATGTCCTCCCCGCGGGTCGAATGACATTCCGAAAGACATGCGTGGATGGCCGTGCCTTCGTTGATGGTTGGGCATCGAGCTGGCAACTCGGCACTGTAAAAATCTACTGCCAATCATTAGCGGACCGGAGTTCCGCTGTGGCGACCCCAAACCAGGAAAAGCCGAAAGACAAACAACAACAACAACTATTAATTGCAAAAGAAAGTCACTCAGAAATGAGAGTGCAGGTGAGGAAATGTTTTATAGTGTAGCTAAAGAAATCTTGAGCAGCAGCAGCATGCATGTCACATGAATGTGAGTCCAAGCAGCCACATACTACAAGAATTCCTATTGGCCACAAGATGTGGTCCACAGCAAGGTTCTTACTAAGCTTTAATCATGGAAGTAGAAAAGAAATGGGAGGATAGGAAAGATAAGAGGAGGAAGAGGAAACAGAAGTACACACAGAAGGACACATATAAGGTGCAGCAGTTGCAGGGTATACTTTTATGTGGGGGGGGGGCAGATGCCCATTTCTTTCTTTCTTTCTTTCTCTTTTTTCATGAAGGCTAGATTGGGGTAGATGTAAAGGAAAGTCAGAGGAAGGAAAGAGGGTGTAGGCTCACACAAAAAAAAAAAAAACGCACATACAAAGACCAACAGAAGAAGTACTGGCAGAAAGGTGGGGGGGGGGGTTAGACTATGGATAGGCACACTCCAAAAGATAGAGGGCTAATGGTAGTATGGAGAATTTACACAAAAGGAAGGGGAACAACAAACACCTGGACTGTGATAGGTTTGTGTTTTGATTCATGATCTCACTTCCTTAAGCAGGAACTCAGCAGAGATTGTCACCAATGAGTCTGCAACCCCCCCCCCCCCCCCCCGGTCAAAGTCTTTCCTTAGATGGCACACTAAAAAGTTCCTAACAGTAGTGCAACTCTGCTAGTCATATAAGAAGGTCTTTAGGTAGTAAGTGCAGATATCAAGTTGGCGTTCTCAAAACTTCTATTAAATCCTCCATTTCCCCACAGATAGCAAACTGTTATCCACCAGCCACATCACCAAAAGGAACCATGAAACCTTGTCTGGTGATAGACTTGCAGATTCCATGTAAGACACCTGCAAGTCACCTCTCACCAAATGGGTCTCCTTCAGAAGATCAAAAGTTCAAAAGATTGAAAATCAAAATATCTAAAACTCAAAATATCAAAACTGGAATTTGCCCCTTCCCCAGTGTTGTGTGATTTCACAGTTGGTATATATAATTAGCTGGGGGTGTGTAGCCCCCCACATGACAGGTACAGGGGCCTTTCCCTCTGCAATAAAAATGTTTTTGATATTCTGATTTTCAATCTTTGAACTTTCAATCTTCTGACATAGCCCCTCATCAAATGGCTTTTGTCACCCAGTAGAGTCCAAGTGTGCATTGCAGTTGAGCCAGCAAGGGAATGGTGGTGTGATGTCAGGGCCTAGAGTACACATACACAGCACTGGCTGGCACTGCATAAGACAGTGATATAAATGTAATGAGAGTAAAAAAAAAAAAAGAACAAACAAAATATATATGCTATACTTACACAGGAGTCTAAATTGTGTTAGGTTAATATCTGTTTAATCGACCCCTATAAAAAACATTTTTTTGTTTTAGAAATTGCATGTGCTGAGGTTCATTCTTGGTGCATGCATGGTGGTGCGTCTTGTTAACGTTTTACAGTCTATATTTCTGAGTATGACAGATAGGTCACACAACTAAAGTGAGTAGACCCATATGTGATAGTGACAGAGAAAGAGGAAAAAAATCTCTATCCTGCTTGTGTCTGATGATCCGTCTTACAGCTGGACTAAGCAGCTACTAGATATGCTATTATGCCAAGGACAACAATACTGAATTTGTATAGAATATTGTATGTTTCTATTGGAATATGTACACAGATGTGTGCAGTAGTAGTACACTTGTTGGCTTTGGAGGGTGGGTTATGGCATTAATCTCATGATAGTGCTGTTGGCCATAAGAGGCCATGGAAGTTGTGTGTGGGTGTGTCATATAGAACAAGGACAATTTAGGCCATGTGGACATAGACAGTGTTACTTTGCAGGTCAACAGGCAATCTATCTAGTGTGTTGCACCAAAAGCAGATGACATAGTGGTGGTAACACAGGCAGCGGTCAGCATGTGGGACAACCGCTGTAATGTAAGTTGATATGTTCTATGGGACAGACCTGTTGTAGTTTACTAATCCCATGGATATGTCAGTTGCAAGTGTTGCCTTTATGTACATTTGGTGTGCAGATGCATGTGTAATAAGATGAGATGCATACTATACAGGCCATAGAACAGCCTGTTGTGTAACAATGTCCACAGCATGGTAGGGGCCCAACAGCCCAGAATTTGTGGCACTGTGTGGGAGTAGGCATGGTTCACAGGTATGCCAAATTGGGCATAGGTTGGCAAACTTGAGATGCAAAGATTCCCCTGCACATGCCTTGTGTGCATATGTGTTTGCATGCCAGCATGTAGACAAAGGCTGCATCAGGCAGTGTATATAGTAGTATTACAAATGAGTGTTACAGATACCTCTATATAATTATAGTCGTGGGTAATACAATGTTGCTAAGATCTGCATAACATTTATAAAAGAAGGCTCAAATTGTTCTCCTGCCTTCATATGAAAAGATGCTTCACCCTCATCTGGTATAGCATTTTGTATCCTTGAGCTTTTCTGGAGCTGAAAAACATTAAGAAGAAATAACAAAAAGAAGAACTATGTGTTCTGCATGGGCCCTTTTAACAAGATGCAAAGTAACAGTACAATGGTCTGCCCTGCATACTTAAGGTACATCGCATGACACTCTCTGCAAACTGTTGTTTTCATTGGCATACAAGGTCAACATGGCACCTCTTTAGATCACTGTAGTGGTGTCTGCACTGCTCATCAGATTAATAGATGCCAGTCACAGCAGTCACCCCTCCTGGTCCTGGCAAGACTGTGACAAGCATCCACCTTATACTTGGGACCCTCATAAGAATTCTAGAGCACGTGCTTCTAGTGGTCTTTATATCAGGTATAGAAACTGTTTGCTCTTTTCAGAAATCCCCCTGGGAGCATTTTCTCCACACCTTTCAACCTTTTAGTACAAGAAATCTGGACAAAGCTAAAAGTAATAGTGGGACAAAGACCTGAAACAGGGCAGATTTTAAAAATTGCTGTTATAAATTTAGAAAGTTCCAGCAAAGCAAACTGAAAAACCTAAACCAGAAACCAAAAACACCAAAAGTAGTGGTCGCAGCAATTCCACGATTTATTAAATCAATATTTAAGTGCTTTCATCCTTACACACTGGACTTTTCTAATAAATCATGGGACTGCTGCAACTACTATTTTTGTGTTTTTGGCTCCTGGTTAAATTTAGAACGTTGGTAGAATAAAAAGATTTGTGTTAGCATGCATTTTCTGAAGGATAAGAAGTCTGAAAATCAAATTTATGTAATTATTTATTGACTTCAATCCCCAGTGGTTTACCAGAAAACCACAAATTTTATGAGGAATGGACCAAAAATATGAAGCATAAAACTGGACATTCTCAAAATCTGGACAGTTGAAAGGTATACCTGACACAAAAGCCATAGTTTTGTATCAGATCAGTACCTATAAAATCACCAGATTTTTGCAGAAATGTCCAGATTTTGCCTCACACTTTTGGTTGGTTATCATAAAATTTGGGGTTATCTGGCAAATCACTGAGGATTGAAGTAATTAAATAATGACATACATTTGAGTATCAAACTTCATATCCTTAAGAAAAATGCATGCTGGCATAAATTCTGTTATTCTATAAATTTTTTTTTAAATTACAAGAGCAATATTTTTGATATTTGTCCCTATTTTTGGACCTTTGTTTCACATTATTTTAAGCTTTTTCTAGATTTCCTGCATTAAAAGGTTGCGATACATGATCACATCAGAGTCCAGAAAAGTATGAAAGCTCTCCCACATCCATGAATGATGATCAAAGTCAAAGTAAACTTTATTGTCATTTAGAACTACACACGTAGCCTAAACAAAATGTTGTGAGATTACAAAGGAAAGTGAAACAACACATACAAGTAGAAGAATAAACATAACTAACAAATACAGTATTACTTCCATTACACACAAAAAAGACTAGAGACATTTACGAGCACTCATATATGAAAATAATACCCTCCCCTGAGTTAATACCCTATAGTAAAAGAAAACACACTACAGATTGAAATGCCTAAGTTATTTGTTTAATATCGCACTTGAGTGAGTTACAAAGAGCGTATCACATGCCTTCCAGTCTTGTACTTTAATCCCTCTACAGGCCTAAAATACTTTCACTCGTGCTCCTACTGACATGAATGAACTGCCCAAACTTGAGCAGTGTGCTTCTCAGATACCCGTCAGTGCACAAATTTGAACAAGCATTATACTGCATTTGTGGGCAATTCTGCCATGGGATAAACATGCGATTCCAACATAGTTGCCGTAAAATGGCTCATTGCCATAATAGTCTTATTAAGAGCCTTAAAATGGTGCAATCAAAAGCCATGGCCATTAGTCTGCACATCAAGCTTTGGTGGATTCCAGAAAAACAATCTGTAGAGTGACTCGATAGGTGGAAGGTGAAACTGCCAGTTGCACAACAATTCTCATCGGGTAATCAACTGCAGAGTGGTATATGCACTTTAATTTTAGTGTAAATGTTTTAGCTGTGTGTTTGCTAAATTACCTGAAACTGCTGTGAAGTCAGTATGGGGAAATATGACAGGCTCAAGATTTTTTATGTAACAACACTTGCAGGTGATGCTATGTATTCATTCAACTGCAGCACAGAAAGGTTTGCCTAATGTTGTTATACATGGGAGACAATACGGCCTGGTTTAGGCAGAGGACTGTGCATTTCCTAGTCACTGTTGATATACGTGTATTGTGAAGTGTTCTGTTCGATTCTTTGTATCTCACATATACTGTGGTATCCTGCAAGTAAGGGGTTATAGTTGTCTGGTGGGCATTACTGCGAGTGTGTGTGTGTGTGTGTGTGTGTGTGTGTGTGTGTGTGTGTGTGTGTGTGTGTGTGTGTGTGTGTGTGTGTGTGTGTGTAGCCATTGAGTAGTACAGCTTGAATGCTGCGATGACAAACACATAGTAGCTGTACTTTTTCATTTGTGGGGGACTGTCACCTACATTTACAAGGGGGCTTCATTCCAGTGATCCTGTGGCATGAGTGGTATGTCCACTTTCCATTAAAATTACCTCCTTTGAGGGACTGCATCAGTGGGCAAGAGTATGTGCATGTGTTTGTATGTAGCTGGGGAAAGGGATCTTAAGTAACATCAACCAAGTGTTCTGGTAATGCTCCATGGGGGGTTGCAGCAAACACAAATGTCTGCCTTAGGTGTACTTTTGCAGACAATAATCCTAAGGCCACTGTATAATGTATCGTCTTACTACATCTGTACCATGATGCAGTTTGTCTAGAGTAGAAGTATTGGGGGGGGCCCTCTTCACATATCCACTTTTGTGGATGATACTAGGGGATCTCATCGACAACTTGATGAATATCCTGATATAGGCACCAGCCTACTGTTGTACTGTATAGGTAGAAATGTCAGGGGTCATATAACATATGACAGATGAGTATGCTTAGGGATCAGAGACACTGTAGCTGATATTCACTGTATATGTCATTGCTGGAGTTGTTGTCATACAAAGACTGGCAATTATAGTGCTGGGCCTGTACCACTTTGACAGTTCAGACAACAGCTAAAATGCATTTAATACTTGCATTCATCTACACGTTAGGTATAAGTCATATGTGTGCTACTGTGATGCATAAACAGACACACAGTGCATGACCTACTCCAGATGTCTCTGTGTTTTTAAATGTTTTTTTCTTGCATGGTAATACATTTCACTGCCATGTGTCAAAGCCACTCCTAGAGCCATTCCATTTGACTGCTGCTGCACAGATGGCAGTGATAGAGGTGCCTTGTATTGCATCATGGGTGACACATAAACAGACCATGTGAAGGCTGGGAATATTTGAGTGATGTTCATCGTATTGATCACTGCAGCAGTAGCATTAGCTATTATGGATTAGATCCTGACAAGGATATAATAGCCAGCCAAGGTTCGAAGCTTCAGGGCACCTTCCATGCACTCAAATCATTGCACTGAGCTGTCTAACAACACAGTTTGAATGCCAAGCCCTTCAGAGCTTTCTTTCTGTTGAAGAAAGCACTCCTCTGTGGGCTTTTGAGGACTGATAGTCTGTGTGCACTGTTACTTTCCAAGGCAGATAAGTTCCCTTTACAGAAAAACCTTCCTCCTCTAAAATGTATTGTTGTAATGTACTTTCCTGCTTTGGAAAGTTGTTTTTAATCTAGGATTTCTGTATTAATGGACTACGATGAGACTTAACTAAACATTTAAACAGCAGGACACTTTTCTCATGTCAGTTTAAAAGTATTTAAATGATGTTGGAAACCATTTCTTTCTGTGGAGAAATTGTGATTATTTTATTTTATGGGCCAGAAAATTGTGTATTAAAATGCTTCTTACTGTGTTTTTGTGAAAAAGAAGTGATCTTTAACAACTTTAAAACTTTACTGGCTTACTCTGCTTGTTTTACACAAGTAACAGGTACCATTTTGGGGTTAACCATGAAACAAAACTACTGGTCCAATGGCTGTTCCTTTTTCCAGCAACAAAAAGACAAAGTTAAGCAAACAGTCTTTGCATTACAGCAGGCTAGCAATTTACCTCAGCCTTAGGCAGATGAAGTTACTCTTCTCTGGCCAAATCTGGTTCTTCAGACCACTTCTCTATTACAACAAATCCCTATACGGTAGGAGTTGGTCCACTAAGTGGGCAAGGAAGAGTTACTCTTGTCAGTGCAGGAAAACAAAAGAGTTAAGGCTTCTGTTTAATGTGTTTAGTCTAAATACTGTGCCAGTCCAAGTAAAAGCTGCTGCTGCCATTAATAACTCTCTTATCCCCATTTTTCCTGTGAAAAATAATCAGAGAACTAAACATTCATCTGTTTCTCCTCAATTTTCTCTAGACAAGAGTACTTTGGTAGATCTGGTTCATGTAATAATTCAGGTTGTTATGTCTTATTATAAGATGTTTTCTGATAAAAAATAATCATGCCTCTTTTTTCTGAAGAGATTCCAGACTCTGAATCTGGACAGGAAGATGGAAGGGACAGATACAAGTTTTTTTCTTCAGATTTCTCATTCAGATTCAGAGTAGAACACACTATCTGATCTTCCTTGTGGGAGTTTCTCTTTCTCTGAGACTATTGCCAGAATGTTCTAGCATTTTCAGTGGGAGGACACTAAAGTTCTCAGTCCCTCAGAAATTACTATGAGCCGTTACAAATGGAATTTCCAAAACCTTCATGCATTCCTCCAGTGCTGTCATCTTTGGAGGATGTGTGTCACTGCCTGCAATTTTCCTGAGAGTCAGCCTGCTGCCCCTAAAAAGCAGATAAAGGCTTAAGGAACTGTGTACAATCTGCTTTTATACACTCTTCTTAAACCTGACACACTATCTATGTTTAGTTAATCCTTCTTCTTCTTCTACTTTCGTCTTTTCCTGGTTAGGGGTCGCCACAGCGGATCACCTGTCCGCTCATGATGCTGCTAAACATTTGGTAAATTCCAATCCTATACTTTATGACATGGATGGGAAAATAATTAGTAAGTATGGCAAAAAGTGTATGATTCTGCAGTTTTGAGTTTCAGAATTTTGAGTTATCAGGCTCATATGTTAAGTTTTATTCTGACTAATTCTGAAAGTATGAGAAATGTTTTCTGCAGTTTCTTCTTGTGAGGAAAAATCTGCCTTAATGGTGTAATTTCTTCCATTTTACAGGTATACACTCATTGCTTAAACTACCTGTATGACTTGACACTTTTTCTAGGGCTATGGTCACTGGTACAATTTAAGGATGTTTGTCTGGCAGCATTCTCTGAGCCTCTCAGATCATGAGAGAAATGAAATTTCTAAATTCAACTTTGCATACAGATATAGTTTTTGGTTCCTCTGCTGCAGAAGTTATCAAAAAGTGTGATGCTAAGGGTAAGCAGGGAATCTCTAAGATTTTCAGCCCTCCTTTTCCATATTTTTATGGGATTCTGTAATCCATCATTCCATTTTTGGCAAGAAGCAAGTCTCAGCAAAATGCTGGTAAATAGAAGTTTATGAAGAAATGGCAAGGGGGTTCTAAAAAGAATACAGGATCCCCAGTTAAACGATTCAGAATAATTAAAGAGACCTTGTTCACCTCCCTTCATTATGGAAGAATTTCCCTTCCAGAATATTTGAATCTCTGCTTCTCTCTTTGGCAACAGATAGTTTTAGACAAGTGGGTTCTGAGATCATTCATCAAGGTATCAGATAGCAGTGGGAAGAAATTCCTCCTTTCCAGGGGGTAATTCCTCATACATCACATTACACTCCACTATTTCTACCTTGTCCTTCAACCTATGTTGTCTCAGGAAGCCAACTCCTCCTTCCCAGGTGGAAAAGGTTTAGCTTCAAGGATGGTTTTGAAATTAAAGAAAGAAAAATGCATGGAGACCAGTTCTGCATCTTTCTTTCCTTAACCAATGTGTGATACTGCTCAAGTTCAAAATGCTGTCACTTCATACCCGGTTACCCCTTATCCCTCACTTAAGTTTCCTGGTAACAATACATTTGAAAGATGCTTATTACAATATCCCTATTCATTCAGAATTCAAGAGTTTAAGGTTTTATGGGTCGGGATGACATTATCAGTTCTCCGCGTTAACCTTTAGACTATTAACTACTCCGGGTGTGTTCACAAACTGCCTAGCTTCAGTTATTGCTCACTCCAGTCAACAGAGTATCTAACTTTTTCAATATTTAGATGACTTGCTTATCTTTGCAGAGCTTTTTGAAAATGCCAGTAATCTGTCACTTGGGTTAGAGGTCTCTTACACAAGATGGAATTCCAAGAGAGCATTCAAAACTCATTTTTGACTCCATCAAACAGGACTGCAATCCTGGGGTGTCTGCTAGACAGCTCAGTTCAAATAGCTTTTCCTCCACAATAGAAAAAAAAAAACAAACATCGACTTCTGGATTTATTTGCAGGGTTTTCTACTCAGACTTCAGTCACTGAGATGGAGTACCTCAGTATGTAGGGTCTCATGGCATCTATGAACCACATGATTCCCTTGGAAATAATCCACATGAGAAAGATACTATGATATCTGAAGTCTTTTTGGCTCCAGCATCAACATCCATTATCAAATCTCAGTTCTGGACTTTGTCAGCAGAGCAATCACTTGGTGAATGCAGCAAATTTCCAAGTCCTCCTTCTTTCTCCATTGCTGAAAAGCAGTCAGCGACCACAGATGCCTTGGATTTTACTGGATGCATTTTCATTAAGGATAAACATGCAAGCTGTTTAGAATACCAAGGACAGATGCAAGCAAATCAATTATTGTTCTTATCCAAGGCACTCAGCACTGAACCTTCTTTGGTCCCTGGGACCGCTTCATTTTGTTTCAGACAATATCACAGTCACGTAGTACATCAACAAGCAAGGGATCCAGTCTTAGATGCTCTGAAGACTACCCATGTTAGCTTGGGATATAGCTTTACTCTATAGGCATCCTATATCCGTTTAGAGCAAAATTGTATGGTGTACAAGCTGAGCAGTACAAGAGCAGTATGAAGGCAGAACCTCACAAATGGAAGACTGGGGAATTTTCCAAAATTTGATCCATCTGTGGGAAATGCCTGACTTATACCTCTTTTTCTCCTATTCAGCGATCAGCTGGTAAAATTATCCTCCAGGACTCTGCAAAAGTTGGCCTGGAAAACACATAACTTTTCCTTTCCTTGGGCAGAAATGTTTCCTTTATGCTTTTCCATTGTTTTCACTGATATCCAGGGTACTTCAGAAAATTCAGAAGGAATCCCCCCTCCCCAAGATCATTGTGGTGATTCACATTCCCTTCTTGGCCAAGTAACAATGGCTCTCCCTTCTTTTAGAAATGGCCAGGGGCAATTATCACAAGCTTCCTCACAGAATGTATCTACTCACACAAGAAAATGGGCGTATGATACTCCATGACCTCAAACTTCAACTGAGTGCATGTCATAAGGGCTTTATTCCCTTCAGGCACCTGTTTACTGACGATGTGCAGCAGGTACTAATGTAGGAAAGAATACCTGATACTAAAAAATCATATATTAGTAATACGGAAAAGGTTTTCCATTTAGTGCCAACAACATAACCAGCACCTATTCAGGACGAGTGTTTCTCTAGTTTTACAATATTTTTGTGAGTTACTATCCACTGACATTTTTACTCCTTCATCAAGGGCCATTATTGGTCATTTCAGCATGCCCACCTATGCACTCTTATGTTATAGTGTTTTTGAGAGGAGGGCTTGCAAAAAGAGATCCCCAAGAAAACGGTTGGCTTGTCCTTGAGATCTTAATTGCATGCTAGAGAAGCTAACACTTGGTCCTTTTGAAACTGTTTTACTGACTGCTCTGACTTCTGCAAGAAGAGCATCTTTTATGCCTAAAGTGATATCTGAGTTTACTATAAGCCAAAACATCCATATCCCGGTTTTCTTTCCTGAACCTAAAAATGAAAGAGAGAGGATACTCCATACCTTGGATGTCCACAGTCAACTCCAGTACGATCTTGGCAAAACAACATTTTCTGCTCTTCGGATAAGTTCTTATGTCATATGAAGGTAATAAGGAGAGACAAGCTATGTCAAAACAGACTATTTCCAAATGCTATTACTTTTTGTTAAGCTCACCACAACCACATTAATCCAGGCAGGATCAAGGCACACCTATCAGGGCCTTTCCCTTCATCAATGCCTTTTTTGGAAAGGGTTGTATTGCAAAAGCAGCAACTTGGTCCTTTGTACATACTGTACCTTTACAAGTGCTACAAACTTGAGTCCTACACTAGGTCTAGATCAGGATTTGCTAGGACTGCTCTTCAGGGTCTCCTAGATACTTCTCCACTTACCTCCCAAATGTTGTAAACTAGGGTAATGTACTCATACAACTAAGGTTACTGCAGCAGTGATCAATATGATGAACACACGACAGTCGTGCACTTAAATTTAACATAACATTAAATGTTTGAATGGTCACTGCTGTAGTAGGCACTCCCTCCTTCCATCCTCCTTTTTGTTTTTTGATTTTGCCAGGGTATGCATATATGTATATATGTGTATATGTATATATGTGTATATGTGTATATGTATATATGTGAATATATGTATATGTATATATTTACTTTTAATTACGTCCTTTGAGGTCTCGGCTTCCCTTTCACAGCTGACATGAAAGCTCTGAAGGGCTTGATGCTTAAACATGTGTTTTTAGGCAGCTCAGCTTGAGCAGTCTAAAGGTTTGAGAATGTGGAGGGTGCCGTGAAGCTTTGGAAGATGCCCAGCTGTTATAACCTTGGCAGCATATAACCAATATACCTAAGGCTACTGCTGCAGTGATCATTTAAACATCTGTTACTGTAATTTTACTTGCAGAAGTGTACTTTACTGAGGATGGGTAACATTTGCATAATATATATGACATATGATATATATGACATCAGACTCTCCATAAGCAGGCTTGCTAGATGTAATTTAATTACTAACCAGGCCATTCTTGAGTTTCTCTGGAGGGATCATTAAGATCAAATCAAGGCATTTGGTGCACAAAATTTAACCAACAAATAAGTTCATATCCACTCACATGAATGCAAAATGCACAGAGCTAGATCATGGACAAATGGGCCCCAGGGCAGGGTAGTAGAATGGCCCCCACCCACACACCTCAGTTAAGCTTGTGTCCCATTACTCTGCAAAATTACCATAAATACTATTCAAACTCATCACTTTGCATATTATTTTGAATAAAGAGATCATTTAAAACCTTATTTCAAATTTTATAACAGAAACACAGATCACCATTTGCTAAATAAAGCAAAACAGTCTCACATTGAAAACAGATTTAGTATGAATCAACAGAAAATTGCTCTTCATTTGAAACTCACATTCACTGAAAATGCATCTGGTCATTGGCAGATTATGCCTGCATTTATATCTACAGATACTCCCCCAACCCAGCAATTAGAGCTGCATTGTTTACTGCATCATTCTCAGATTACTGTGTTCAAAAAGGTGATGATGATGGTAATAATAATAATAATAATAATAATAATAATAATAATGATGACCAAAGTCAAATTTCAAGTTTGTTTCAAACAAGCACACAGTAGCCAATGTATTCCAACCTCATATGTGTATATATCTATATCTATTTATCTATGTTTATATATATATATATATATATATATATATATATATATATATATATATATATATATTTATATGAATACACACACACACACACACACACACACACACACACACACACACACACACACACACACACACACACACACACACACAAGTCCTGCAAAGCCAGTTCAAGGACTGTTGAAAATGACCAGATGACAAGAGCAGAGGGTACTTTCATCCACAGAGCTCCTCTATGGTGTCAAGAGGTTATAGCCCTTTGTTGACTGTGTACACCCTTTATTGTTATGAAGAACAAATTACATACTTCATTGGTAGCTCTGGATGAACTGCATACAATTGTACAAAGATTAATAGCATTGTACCATATGATACAGCAACATGCCATACTGTTTAAATAGAAGAGAAATTATGAAAGCCTAAAAGATTACCTGATAATATATGCTAAGTCAATATGCACGATCTCAGAAGAAATAGAAGTCAATCTGAATATTTATACCTTAAAGAGAACTGTTACTAATGCAGAGGATGTTGATGGCAAACAGCATTGCAATTCAGTGTTCGTCAACAAATGCAGTGCTTGTATGCTGGTGATGTTGCTATAATGCTTCCTGAACTAGCTGTGCAATAGGGAATGGCTGACAGAGAACAACAAGTTCATAGTTATTAGGCATGCAGTCCTGGAAACTATTAAAGAGTCCCAGCTAAATTTCCAATTGCTCCCAAGTACTACACAGTTAACTGACTTGCTCAATGTCGTACAGAGTGTAAATGAAGGTGAGAAGATTCTCACCGTGAACCTTTATCACATGAAGCAGCTCATTAAAAGGTTGGAGCTTAGCCACTGTACTAACAGCCATAACAACAATTTTCAACTAAATGCTGAACTCCTTTACAGCCCAGTCTTGTTCACAAGACTATATCACAGTAATATGCAGCAATGATTGCATAACGAATGCTGAATATCAGACAGTTCTGATCACCACTCCAAATGATGTGAACTATATAGCCTGATAAATGTCAATCCCTTTGCTGTTGCTGGTGACTGTAAATAAGGTATTACACAAAATATTACTAAAATACAAGACGTTTAGGCTATATTACACAATCCAAATCTATTAATGAACGAATAAATTTTTTAATGCAATGGATAAAGCTGTTCAACTAAAGACAACATAAATCATGCAGCAGCTTTGTTTAACAAAGCACAAGCCATACAAAAATCAGAAATAATACTGTATGCAACATATAATTTTGAGGGGAGGGAACTAATATTCTTGCAGGACACCTACATCCTATTTTGAGCTCTCTGTGTCTTCGGTGTCATCAGAAGTAGCCATCCCATCCTATATGACTCCGTGCATGTCTGATGCTGCATAGTTGCTATATACACCCCGAGAGTCAAAGCCAAATCTACCACAAAGTGGGTCCTCTTAAGGGCAATGAATTGGGCCTCTGCCAGACATACCAATATCACAGAGATCTGGATTTCATTTAAACTTTTATCTCAAATTTTACACGTGAAACACAGGAAGTCATTTTGTTAACAAAACATTCTCACATTGAGAACAGGCTTAGCATGAGAAACAGACTTTTCTCCCACTGAAACTCGCATTTACTGTAAATTTGATCTGGTAACCCATTAAACTAGAAGACACATCCTGAGATACAAACACAGATTTCATATGCTAACTAACATCTATGAGAAGGGTTCAGGAAATCAAAAGATAAATGTGCAACACATTAGCTAACACCCTGGGACATCCCACTGGACAAAAGTGTTCTTTTCCAGGAGAAGCCCAGCAGTACTGTCTGATAAAGTAACATGACAGTGACACATAAAAGACAAATGAAGGCTGAAGGAATAACTATGAACTATGGGAGCAGCTCATTAAAAGCATCACATTTGCTAACAACCTGGGACATCCCACTGGACAAAAGTGTCCTTTTCCAGGAGAAGCCCAGCAGTACTGTCTGATAAAGTAACATGACAGTGACACATAAACGACAAATGAAGGCTGAAGGAATCAAACTAAGAACTACGGGAGCAGCTCATTAACAGCTCATTGCCTTATTAAACTCCACAAAGTGCTAGATAAAAGTTGTAACCCAGACGCAGTGCATTTCCCATCTGTTTGCCTCAAAAATTAAGCTAAAAAAAAAACTTCAGACTTCATGCCATCAAATTTATCCACAGTTAAATAAATACATTTTTAACATTCAACTGAACAAGGAAACCAAGGATCATGTCCAAAGAATATGACTCACACTCTGATTCATGGGTAGTTTCTAGGCTTGCAGTCCATGGGACCATTGAGGAACCTATCCCAAATTTCCACTTACCCCAGAGCACTGACCGGTTAAGTGGCTGGCTGAAGGATAAGACAGGACATAAATATGAAGCAAAATCTGAGATGTTCTGCAAAACTGGAAACAGATAAGAGCATACTAATATAAATCACCTAAAAGATAACAGAACAGATTCTGCATCAACATGTATTTTATGAACTACAAAACTATGTGAATGTCTGATTAACATTGACAGACTGTAATCCTCAGTGATTTACCAGAAAAAAAAAGGAAAAGGAAGCCTGGCAGTTGGTGTGGATGATTGACTCTTTCCATCCATAGCTAAGGTACAGGGTTTCAGCCACTTAATTATAAACCGAAGTATTTTGCACACATACACACACACTCAGGTGTGCCCATGTGCACACGTGCATACACACCTCATTCTTTTCATGCTGTGATCTGCATACACTCCAGTATAATTGCATATCGAGCAGAAATTCTGCTTGATGTGCATGCTCTTGGAGCAGCAAGCTAGACCAACAAAAGTGGATTTTTTTAAATCACTGTTATGTGGCTGGGCCCCTCCAGTCAGCACTGTGCCTTAGGCTATGGCTTAGGTCACCTTGTGCTGTATCTGGTCCTTCATGTGCATATAGCTATGCAACCCATCTGGCAGAAAAACACAGGGCCGTGGCTGGGCCTCTGCTGACAGAGTCAATGATAATGGACATGGAAGAGTTCCTGACATCAGAGTTTGGTTGACCAAACAGATCCTATGCATGTGCAACCTATGTCTCCATCCTGGGATGCTAACATGTGACAGGATGAAGCTAATATGGCAACTCAGGGAGCACCATCTTTTCCAGCAACAGTCATACTTTATCACCACCAGCTCCACTGAGCATGAGGAAGGAGGCAGAGGTCATAATACCCATGGCTGAAAACACTCTACTATCCCCCAATTCCTGCCCCCCCAATCTGTGCGACTCACTATTCAGCATTTCTGCAGACAGGTGCAGGCAGAGACCAATGCAGACATAGCAGAGTATGTTAGGTTTGTACTCCATTTCTGTGATGACTTGAGGTAGGGCCTGTACCATTTCTAGCCCTTTTTGCAGCTGTTCAATGTCAGTCAATGAACAGATAACATAACCCAGCTTGCAATCATTGGCAAACTTGATCAACCACACTTCTGGGCACTGACTTGAATGTCTGCAAAATAAATGCCAAACAGGCGATGGCCTAGCATGGATCCCTATGGCAACCCACTTGTTACACTGTTTTTGTTACACTTTTATACTCACAGAGTGTACCAGCATCTTTTACAACCTAGATCTGTATTATGTCCAATTTTCAATCCAGCAGACAACATAGTGGTTTACTGTTTTTCTAATTTTTCAATAATTCTAGCATGGGAATAGTATCCAAAGCCTTGGCTAGGTCACAATAAGCAATGTGCATACCCCGACCACTGTCCATGGCCTCTATATCCCTTTCAGTGAAGCTTAATAGATTCAGGATGCAGGATTTGCCCTTCACAAAACCAAACTGAATGGGGTCTAGTTCAGTTAATTTGCCTATATGTGGATAAAAGAGTTCTGCTATGATACCACATATAGTCCTCTAT
This sequence comes from Protopterus annectens, assembly GCF_019279795.1. NCBI lineage: Eukaryota > Metazoa > Chordata > Ceratodontiformes > Protopteridae > Protopterus > Protopterus annectens. The sequence continues at coordinate 237,056,555 of NC_056739.1, forward strand.
ATACTGCAGGATTACCCAGTGGATGTAGTTGGAGTGTTTATACTCAGGTTTCCTGCAGCATATCACACCCTTCATCCTAATAGAGAACTCTATCATCTGTCATGTTGTGAATCATTTCTATGACTTTCTCAGGAGAGAGTACCACCATTGATGAACAGCCCACACATATCTTGCAAGTGCTCCAAACTTGTCTATTAGACCGCATCACAACATTGCTTCATCTGCTGGAGCTGTCTCCATGTGCACACTCATTAGTACTATCAGCCTTTACCTAGTCACAATGCAGTCCAGACTCCATCTGGCCCATTTAGTTCCCCTGAATCCCCATATTTACCTGTCCATTAGACACACAGTCCCACACAGCATTAACCTGCACACTCACCCATCCCCCAAACACATGCTGCCTGTTGTAGACACCTGTAACTCTGCAAACCTGTATACATGATAACAACTGTGTACTGTATGACCTGTGTAGCATCTCATACACAGTGCTGCACAGTCTGGTTATATTAATGCATGCATCTGGCCTACAGTTATGAACTACATGCTGCCTCTTAGCCAGTGCTGTGACATGCTGCACCCGTCTCCATCTTGCATAATCATTTCTTGCAGCCAGCTCCATATTAGGTTCCTCATCAGCCATTTTCCAGGGCTGCTAACTCCTGTACCTCTTTCTCTCAATTGTCTTTCTCTAGCAGTATCTGGTTGCATATACACATTTTGTGAAATTGTGTATGCATTATAAGTAACTTACTACACATTGCAAGGCAGCACCAGAGACATCTACACAGCAAAAGTGAGCCTTAAGCAATTTCAGCATATGAAAATAGTAAAACACTGTATAGTAAGCTACTTCAAGGATGACAAACCAGTTCTTTAGCGTAAACAAGTTTAATACCCACTTTCATCTATCCAACTTCTTCTCTTTAAATGGATATTAAACTTGTTTATGCTAAAGAACTGGTTTGAAGTCCTTGGTTTGTTGGCATTTCACTGTTTTTTGGGTAAAGCTTCAGTTTTTTTTCATTTAATCTGAGTATATATATATATATATATATATATATATATATATATATATATATATAACAGCTATTCAGGTCTGTAATGGGAAGCTGATGATTGCATTCTCTATAGGTTTCTTGTTGCTGTAATTATCCATATCTCCAGGACATATCTAGCATCATCAATAAAATGGGCTGCAGAAAATGACCCACAAAAGCCACTGATGTAAGTCAGATGTACCACATATCATAATTTTACTTGCTTCCTGGGTGGTCTGCTAACACGTACATCACAGACCACCTGACAGGTGATGGAGTAGAAACCCATACAGTTGGTATACCATTGTCCTTCTTTCCCAGGTAGGACCTTAAATGCAGTTTTGATGCAGTCAGTGGCTGACAGCACCTCTGGGAAATTAACTTATAGGCTGTATCATAAAATACCTGCATGCCATGGTGTTGCTTCTTTCAAATAGTGTGGGGAAAAAACATATGCTTTTCCACATGCTGTAGCAGGACATTGAGAAACTTGTGGCATATTCGTGATGCAAATACCTGGGAGACACCTACAGCGCTCTCTGTTGATTGGTATGTGGTATTGCTAAACAAATTTCACAAGGCCCCATATACCTTAGTGTCCAAAGGGAAAGGTACTCTACACATACTATGAATCTGAATAAATAAGATGGCAGATATTAAACTCCTGAATGGTGCACCTGTCCACACTGTAGCAGCCCAGAATTTCTTTATTTTGGATGATATAGTAGATTAGGTGCAGAAGGATGACTCAGCAGCATTTTGGGCAACAGTGTGGATCTCAACAGTTAATGGTTGTGAGAGAACCCTCTTGCTTTATACATATCTATGAAGATGGTGACTATCCCGTACATGTTTTCATGGTCTCCCACCCATAACTCCACAATTGTCCTGCTATCGTCAACTCTGGCAGCTGCATCTTACATCACACACCACTTTATATTGAGCGCATTCATTTGTATTCATTATTTTCCTCATAGTATCATAGGTTCATAGGTAGGTAGGTACTATGCTATCTGCCCGAAGGCATTTATAAGCCTAGCCAGACTTTGTTGGCTTTTGCCGCCCCCTTAGATTAGTTCATTGTGCCTCTGTCCAGCAGACCAACTGAAGTGATCCCCGGAGTAAACTTTCTGTTTCCCATCCACTCGTCAAGGTTTCATTTGAAGAGTGTTAGTGAGAAGCTCTGCCTAATGTAGATTGGAATCTTGTTCCAAAGCATGGAAAGTCTCTGGGACAGGAATCTATCCCACCAGCACGTCCTATTTATTGTTGTGGTAAGGTTTAGATCCCTGGAGTGTGTGGCTTGAGGGGATAAGGTTTTCTTTAGGTGGAGCATGTCCATCAGTTTTGGTTTGGGCATGGCTTTGTATGTCAGGCAGAGGTCACCTCTGAGTAGGCGGTATGCAACTGAGTACAGCTGGAGTTTCTTCAGTCGAGCTGCATAGGGCATCTGTTTGAGGACAGTGATCTTCTTGGTGAGGTACTTCTGTGGTCTTTCCAGCTGTTGCAGGTGTCTTGTAAGGTACATACCAAATGGGTTGTTGTACTCTATGATGGGTCTGATGAGTGATGAGTAGAGGGGCACAATGACCTCTTTTGATTTTGATGCAAACCCTTTTGTGGTTAGGTGGGCCATGTAGAAGGATTTTCTAACCACTTTGGCAATGTGATTATCAAAGGTGAGATTACTATCTACTTGGTTCCCCAGATCCCTTATTATGTCTTCCGTATTTAGGGGACTACCACCTATGTGGTAGTTTGTGGGTACTTTTTTTTTCCAAAGGGGATGACTATGCACTTTTTGGCAGGTAGCTTGAGGCCATGATTTTGACACCAGGTATCCGTCTCAGTGAGACCGTTTTGGTGGATGTCTGTGTCAGCTGGAGAGTCAATTATAGCCCCTAGTCTGCAGTCGTCTGTGAACTTGGTCAGCCATAGTCCTCCTGTGTTTTCCTGTACCTCTGAGAAGTATATGCCGAAGAGGAGGTGTCCTAGGACTGAGCCTTGAGGAACGCCACTTGTAACCGGTTTAGAGTCGGACCTAGCTCCCGTAACTCTCACCATGTGTGTTCTATCCATGAGCCAGTTGGCAATGCATCTTGTGACTTAAGGGTTTATGTTCAGGCTGGTGAGCTTGTCTATAATACCAGAATGGAGAATGGTGTCGAAGGCCTTAGTGAGATCTAGGTAGGCTGTGTGTACCACCTTTCCCTCGTCTATAGCCTTGGTTGCTGTCTCAAAGAAGTCCACCAGGTTTAGGAGGCATGATATGCCCTTAACAAAGCCAAACTGGGTAGGGTCCAGTGTTTGGAAGTTCCCAATGTCTCTGTTAATGAGTTCCATGATGATGCCTTCCATAGCCTTGCAGACCAAGATAGTCAGGCTTATAGGGCGAGAGTTCCTGGGTCTGTTGTGGCTCCATCTTTGTGGAGTGGAATAACTGCTGCTGTGCACCACTCTATGGGTACATAGCCTGTGGAGAGGATGAGTTTGAACAGTGTGTTTAGGTGAGGGGTTAGTTCATCTTTGAGCTCATGTAGGATGCAGCCTGGGACACCGTCTGGTCCCATTGATGCTGTGTTTTTGACTTTGGAGAGGGCTGTTTTAACCTGAGTGTCTGTGATTTCAGGGACTCTACATTCTTCTGATATGGTTATGGGCCCTTTTAGGGTTGAGAGGGGGGTGAAGTTTGTGCTGAACCTGTCTGCCAGAATGTTGGCGATATTGGTCAGTTCAGTATATTTTGTGCCATTCTGCACTAACTCCGAGCATTGCCACTTAGATTCTTGACATAGCTAAAGAATGCCTTGTGGTTATCTTTGGAGTCCTTGGCAATTTTTCTTTCAAAGCTTGCCTTGGATGATTTTATGAGGGATCGTAGTTTCTTGCTGATACTGATCAGGGATGTCTTCCCTTCTTGGGATTTTACTCTTTTCTGTACTAGTTTCCTCCTTCTATTGTATAGCTTGTTTATAGCAGGAGTCCACCCGACTGGTTTCCTTTTCTTGGAGTAGTGAGTCTTGGTTTTTCTTGGGATGGCATGATCCATGCATTCTTGTAGGTGCCCGTAGAATGCATTAGTAAAGGGTTTTGCAGCTTGGACAGCATTATCCTTCAGATTGGGGGATTTGAAACTTTCCACCTTGGTCTTAAGTAACGTGAAGTTTGCTTTTGAATAGTTTTTCACAGTGGTTTCCTTGTCTGGGGGTGGGTGCGGAATGTGGATATCCAAAGTGATTTGTTTATGGTCAGATCTAACCAGTGAGGGGTTGACCTCTGGTGTGGAACACCAGTTGCCCATGTTGGTGATGACCAGGTCCAATACGTTGTCACCTCTGGTGGGAGTTTTGACCAGTTGAACCAGGGCATTTGAGTTTATAAATTCTACAAAATGTTGGGCAAGGGAGTTAGTACTTGAGTAGTTCTCCCAGTTAATGTTTGGGTAATTGAAATCTCCCAATATTAGAGTGTTTGGTAGGACCTTTATGTTTCCGAGTGTTTCCAGAAGCATAGAATAGGGGTCCTGGGACATGGTGGGTGAGCTGTAGCAAGCTACAATTTGAATTGCAGTTTTGTCCATTGTTAGTTGCACTTGGATGATCTCTGAAGCATTGTGCTGTGCCACTAACCTGGAGGTGTGGGTATCCTTGATGAATATGGATACACCCCCAGCTTTTGTATTTCGGTTTGGGCTCTGTGGCTGAAATATATGGTATGATTGCTGGGGTGCTCTCTGGAGCCTTAAACCAGGTTTCTGTTACTGCACATATATCGATTCTCTCCATACTGAGGAGTGCCTCGAGTGCGTGCATTTTGAGATTTAGACTTCTGGCATTGAATAGCATTACCCTCAGTTTTTTGTTACTTGTGCTATTTATGGCAGTGGTTTTGTCTTTTGAGCCTTGCCTAAAAAAGGCACTATGGGTGTAGCAAGAGCCTTGGCCAGTATTTGAAAGCTTAAGGGTGACAGGTGCAAGCCGTCTCTAGTGAAGTAGTGTGGCTTGTCGAGCATGTCATCCCAGGTGGACAGACACTGGATTCCCTTTGAATGACACCAGAAATTTAGCCAATTGTTGAAATCGAGAATTTTTTCTTTATATCGTGGTATCATTCTTGGTGAGGGCAGGATGCTACTCAGGGCCAGGATCATACCAGCCTGGGCTATGTGTTCAGAGAACTCATCCATGTCTCTTTTCATGTAGTCCAGGGAGGTATGGCTCAGGTCATTCACACCAACAAGGACAATGACAGAGTCATAGCTGTACTTGTTCTGGAGTGCTTGTGTTATGTGGTGGATCCTGGCACCCAACAGGCAGCTAACAGTAACCTTCTCCTTATTCAGCCTAGTGAGTGGGACATCAGTGTCCCTGTCTATAGAGTCACCTATTACTAGTATGTTGGGTATGTTATTTTGCCTTAAGGGCTGTGATTGCATGGCACACTGGTTTTGTGAAGTATGTGTTTCATGGTTTGTGTTGGGGGGTGGTGGTTGATTGGATGTTTGCTTTGGAGGCCGCTGCTGGTTTTGCAGATTTTTATTTAGAGCCTCCAAGAATGTTTTCATGTATTTATGTGTGTTTTTTGCCGGTGCTGGTTTAATGGGTCTATGTGAGACTGGTGTTGTGATGCAAGTATTTCCCTTCTCCTCTGGACTGTCTGATCCAGTCTTGGGTTGAGAGAGCTTAGCTTCCAGTCTGGCTGTATAATTGCATCTCTCACATGTATTAGTCTTTGGTGGTAGAAAGAGAGGGTTGTCTGTATACATGAGGCAGTTGTAATATTGCATCAAAATGCCCAGATTCACCAGTTGGACTGGAGAGTACACCTGAAACTGCCCTTTGGACATGCCTGGATAGGTACAGTAAACTGTTTTACTGGATGGCTGGTAAGGTTGAATAGAGAGCCTTGTCCTTCTGTACAGTACAGGAGGGACTAGTGCTAGGGTTTATAAGCGCTTGCTATACGTTTTGAGCAAGAGCCAGGCTGAGAAATTAATGGCTTGAGTTCTTAAGTTGAAATTTTGTCTAGCTCCAAGGGAAAAATTGAAGAGAAGACTTTGTGGAGCCAGGAAAAGTTTTACCCTAGCTAACCGGCGCTGTCCGACATGCAAAACCAGGCAATTGCGGGTTTTATAGCAGGGAAATGAAAGAGATAGAAATTAGCCCAAAATGGCCAATAAACTACTAATTTCTGGGCTGAAACTACTCCTCCGGGGACAGATAGGCTGCTCAAAGCTCCCCTCTCTCACAGGTGAACAGACAAACTATAGAGATTTGTAACACAGCCCAGAATTCAGTACTAACCTGAAAACTGGACTATACTAGCTTAGAAAGGCAGGAAACAAGTATACATATATATATATATATATATATATATATATATATATATATATAGAGAGAGAGATATTTTCAGAAAATAAAGCAGATACAATAAAAAAACACTTTAAATGCACAGAAAAGGATAGTTATTGTTATATATCACAGATCAGAGTTGTAGTCAATGCCCCTAGTAATAAAGTAGGAAGAAACACAAATACAGTAAAATCAAAGATGTATGTAGCAACTTGTCTTACAAAAAAACACCGGCTTGCTGGAAAACGGCAATAAAGGTTCCACAGATCCTCTGATGTTCACCACCAAACGTTTAATACACAGCAACACTGCACACAGGTCTACATAAAACTTTACAACATAAATACGAGATGTTTAGCGCTTTCATCTGCCTACAGCAGACTTCCTCAGAACAATTCTTATTTAAACATCCTTAGTATTTATACAGTATTTGGCAACAAAAACAGTTTTAAAAATTTAAAGATTTAAAGGCATATACACAATGTTATATGTATTTATAAAATATTATTGTATATATATATCTAATAGTATTGTATTTATAATGTATCCAATTATTATTATTTATTAGTATAATGCCAAGTATTTATAGAGAGATATTTTATAATGGACATTTTATGTAGTTTTTTATATATATTTATGCTATTTATAATAGAATATATCTTAGTAGTTTTTAATAAAATATGGAGAAGACTGTAATAATGTTCAAAATCCCTAGTACAAGTAACAATTTTACTATGGAGAGATGTGCAATAAAATTGTGTATATGCCTTTAAATCTTTAAATTTTTAAAACTGTTTTTGGTGCCAAATACTGTATAAATACTAAGGATGTTTAAATAAGAATTGTTCTGAGGAAGTCTGCTGTAGGCAGATGAAAGCGCTAAACATCTCGTATTTATGTTGTAAAGTTTTATGTAGACCTGTGTGCAGTGTTGCTGTATATTAAACGTTTGGTGGTGAACATCAGAGGATCTGTGGAACCTTTATTGCCGTTTTCCAGCAAGCCGGTGTTTTTTTGTAAGACAAATACAGTAAAAGCAGATGAATAAAGTGCAATATATATATATATATATATATATATATATATATATATATACACACACAAAACAATAGAAAATGAAAAAACTGATTTAAACAAGTTACCCAGTTAACCAGAAAAAAGATTAAAACTGAGCCCTGTTCCAGCAGTCTTCAATCAGACAAGTTCTAACTGCACACTCCTGCTACTAGGGTGCAGGAGAACCTTTTCCAAAAAAAAGATGGCCTGGATCAGTGCTCAACTTATACAAACAAAGTTAGATTCAGCAGGCCTGAATCTGGTCTATACTACAGCAACAAGGTGCACCAATTTCAGAAAGAAACAGTTAAAATAAGCAGGCACAATAAGCCTGTGACCAGAAATTCCCAGCTCAGAAGGGCAGAATCCATCCTCTCCTCCCACAAGAGTGCAGACCACAAACCCTCTTAATGTAGAATAACTGGCCTGAAGCCCAAGTGCTTAAGTCAGAACTAATACACGTTTAGAATAGCAGACACTGGGCCTTCAATCAGCAATTCCCAACTTAGAAGGATGAAAGCTACCTGTCCTGCCACAACAGTGCAGACCACATCATTTTAATAATGTTATTCATTTTAATGTGCTCATACAATACATAATATGCTGGCAGCTGTATTTCAAGGTTTAGCTCAATCATACTTCATGTGTCTCTGAATCTCTCCTTTCCTTGCATGTGGCCAGTCATTGTCCAGATTTATCTACAGTGATACACTAAGCAGAGCTGGATTCAGCACTATGGCCCACTGGCTTGTGGGTGGGGGGGTGGGTGCTAACCAGTGAGGGGCCCACTGGCTGGGAGTTGCCACAAATTTATATTTCTCATTTAAGAATGCATACAGAGTGCTCTTTAGTAGCACCTGTGCATGCATTATACTAAAGACACACCCACACTTAAACAAAGCAGAGAATGCAATATTTTGAAATGAGCAGCATGGAGCATGAATGTTCCAGACAAATGTTGTACTGTAGATTAGTGGAAAACTATGAAATGAGTGAAATGTGTGTGTATGTAAGAAATTACCTAGTTAGGTGTGACAGGTTAATTAAGTTAACCAGGCCCAAACCTGTACCTTAATTACAGGAGACAAGAGCCTGAATCTTCTACACCAACTACCAAAATATTAGCTTTAGTACATTTTAAAAGACTTGTGATCTTCAGAATATTTTTAAGGAACTGTGAGCTTCAAGGGAAGATAAAATTACTACTACTTACTACTTATGCTGTTTGTTTTCAATGTGCAACTGTTTTGCTTTTGCAAATAGTCATTACTGTTTATACTAGAAAACATGAAATCAGTGTTAGTAACACAACAGGTAGCATACATGCTTTTGATGCAGACACCTGTGGGTTCTACTCCCGCACCATGTGGATAGATTGCTGTTACTGTGTTGGGCTTTGGGGGGAGTACCCCAGTTATGAGTATATCTTCCTTTAGATGAGATGCCTAGTAATTATGAACCTCTTATCAGTTTGCCATGCATTCCCCATTGCAATATTAGCAATTTACCATTTTTTTTTTTTTAATGTAATTTATGTCACATTACAATCTATTCTGCAGAAAAACATAATGTACATAGAAGCAAGAGAGACATCATACAAGAGGAAATTACTGAATCAGTTACCAACCAAGATGGAGAAGGACCGTGCCCGTGAGTTAGTGGAATGATTTGTGAGGCTTAACCATCTTAACTTTAGTTGAAAGGTAGTAATGTTGTACACATCCCAGGGCATTTATATATGAATATCTAATTTATGGACACAGCAGACCTACCATCATTTTACAGCTTCCAAAGAAATCAGAGCTATCTGATGGGTTACATCACTCACATAAGGAAGTAACATCACTGGTGCAATGGTCATTGTATACCTTACCCAGTGAGCATTTGCACAGGTTTTTACTTGGAGAACTGATAAGAGCGTAAGTATAATTCCCTATAATAGTGACCTGTAAGAGGGCCATGCCACAACTGAACTCTTACAACATAAATGGGAGCAGGATGGCATAGAAGCAGTGATGGTGCTGATGATTAGTAGACAAGGGAAGAGATGATGGACTGCAAAAAGTAAATATTTTTCCCATCAGATTTTTTAATTAAGTGTAAACATATGTAGCAATGTTCTTCCTGGCAAATGTGATGGAAAATCTATAAAATCATATATGAGTTTTTGCACTTCAGTTACCAAAACTGAACATTGTAATGTCATAAGTAATTGCATAATGCGATACCATTACACTGTGCATTTACATTCTAACATATCTGTTTATGATGTCATCCTACTACCATTAAGCAATATGTTTCTCAGCCGTCCATTTCTCAGATCAGTAGAACATTTTTCAAGATCCTACATTTTCCTTCTTCCCTTATTGCTTTACACTGACCCATAATGGTACAGTTTTATTACTGATGTACCATCCTGTGAGTCTAGTTGTAATCCTTCCTTCAGCCATCTTATCAGAGCAAACTCTGGTGATTTGCATAACAATTATCCTGAAAACCTTTTTAGTACATGCTCATATTATAACAGATAAGGACTCATCAGGTTACAATCTCATCAATGAATCACTCTGCTGGGATGCTCAGTCCTTGTTTGATTTTACTACTGTATATATCTGCATATACAAGAAATCTCTGGAAAAGTGGTATGCTAGACTAAAATTAAGGAAAAGAACCATATTATTAAACATTTAAAGTAAAGAACTCTAGCTGACTGACAATTATATCACTGCCTTCATTTTCAATATGTATATAGGTACCCTGCTTTTACACTGCATCACTGAATCAATAAAAAGTTCTATTTATGTGGTCAAACTTTAACATACTAGAAAAAGTAACTGCATTCATAATAGTGATTTTTATAAATATTTAGCAGAATAGTCCCCTTGTAGCTTTAGAGGCCCATAAGTTTGCCTACATTTTCTGACACATACAACATTTGTGGTTATAAGTGCATTTTCCTTACTGTGTTTAAAGAAAGTTTTCTAAATTGAAATTTATTAAACCTCTGGTTTGTGTTCCTGAGCAAATATTCCATAACTTATAGCTCATTCTTTCAGTATTGGGAATGGAGTTTAATACGTAGGCATTCATCATTACTAGGCTTAGAAAAAAAAGTAAGGAAAAAGGGCAGTGCCATTTAATAATTCATTTATTTAACAAGAAATTAAATGATAATGATCCATCTCGGACTCATTTTAACCACATCCTAAGACAAAGGCAAAACACAAAATTTATATCATGATGTATTTAACATTCCTAATACCAATATCAGCAAAATCAAATACTGATATGCAGGAGAGGAGGATAGAAATCAAGCAGCAGTCTGTTACAGAGTAGTTCAGGTAGAGTTTGGCTATAAGCAGAAATGAGCACACATACTTGCATTGTTTAATTAAGCAGCTTATTCAACAAATACATTGCAACAATATATATATATATATATATATATATATATATATATATATATATATATATATATATATATATATATATATATATATTCCATACACTAGATCGAATTTTCATTAATTTGAAATAGTGCATGGAATGCTCACTGCAGCGAAAGTGCACTTAATGGAAAGTGCACTTACGCGAAGTTCAGTACAATGAACGGGTGTTCTACTGAACTTTCGTGCAGTACTCACGGATCCTAGGGTTAGGACACGGGTCATAGTAAGGGGATAGCCCGTACCATGACCCGTGCCCTAACCCTAAGGCCTGTGATGACTGCAGCACAGTGAAGGACATAGCAATGTATTCTACTATGGTGCGCTAGTCACGATCCTTAGGGTTAGGGCATGGGTTAGGGTAAGGGGATAGCTTTACTAACTATCCACTTACCCTAACCTGTGCCCTAACCCTAAGGTTCATGACTATCGCACCATAGTGGAAGACATAGCTTGTTTTTTATGTCCTCAACTGTGCTGAGGTGCTTTCGGTGAAGTGCACTTACGCAAAAGTTCACTTTCATTAAAGTGAACTTTCGCAGAAGTGAGGCTTCCGATTACAAGTTCGAAGTAGTGACTTTTCATTCTTGTCATAGGAATCATGGATTCCTATTACAAGAATGAAAGTTCACTACTTCGAATTTGTAATATAAAAAACAAGCTATGTCCTCCACTATGGTGCGATACCCATGCCCTAACCCTAAGGTTTGTGACTAGCGCACCATAGTGGAAGACATTGCTATGTCCTTCACTGCACTGCAGTCATCATGGACCTTAGGGTTAGGGCATTGGTCATTGTAAGGGGATAGCCCTACGGGCTATCCCCTTACTATGACCCATGCCCTAACACTAAGGTCCGTGAGTACTGCACGGAAGTTCAGTACAACACCCATTCATTGTACTGAACTTCGCGTAAATGCACTTTCGATTAAGTGCACTTTTGCTGTAGTGAGCATTCCATGCACTATTTCGAATTAGTGAAAATATGATCTAATGTATGGAATCCATATATATATATATATATATATATATATACAGAGAGAGAGAGAGAGAGAGAGAACTGTTGCAAGATCAGTGGAGTGGAATTGAAAAGAAGAATTATGGAAGTATGTAAACACAGTTTTTCCTCATGCTAGCAGAAATTGAATAAAAAATGTAATGTTGCGGTTGTAGCATCTCTTAGGTGACAGGTGAGTAACCTCAGCAAGAAAATGCTGATCTGGGGGTGAGATGTGTGTACAAATGATCTCCTCACCTCTGAGAGATCTTGACAGATTGCCCAATATCTGCACCAATACTTTTTTTCTTGGAGGAGTGAACCTTGGACATTCCTGGCAAAGCTAAAATCCCTACAGTCCATTTGCCCTTGCTTAGCATCTCCTATTAGCTCATCCATTCCCCTGTAGTGAGAGTCAGGTGATATCAAGTGTTTCATCTTGCAAGTCCCTCAAAGTGAGCTCCCTCTAGGCTTCCCGCTGGCTCAATAGAACTTGCTGGTTGGGAAGATATGTGTGCTGCCTCATACACCCCTTAGTGCTCTGGCCTGACAGCCAAGTCCTTGCTGAATGTAATCAGTGCACCCATCCACAGCAAGATGTCACCAATGCTGCAAGCTTAATACCTATCACTACTGCAGGATGAGCAAGTTGGTGTTAAGTTCATCCTCCCTTAACAGGGCCCTTTGTATCCTGTGCTTTTACTCAAACACAGGCCTTCTGTGCTGCAGTCCTGCCTTCATCTCTTTTGGCTATAGAATCAGAGTACACTTTAACTTTTTTGTACTGTGATAGTAGAAGTACTTCTAGTGTGTATCGGAATTATACCTGCCAGGTAGATGAAGATGCATGATTATTTGATTTCAGTTTTAGTGGATACTTAAAGCTTCGTACACTGTTGGCTAGAGTTTAAGAAATAATAATCTTCTCTGTGAATAAGCATGCCTGCCAGTGGACATTGCATAATAATCTTTATGGTGAATAACCATGCCTGCCAATGGACATTACATAATAATCTTCTCAGTGAATAAGCATGCATGGCAGTGGACATTGCATAATAATCTTCTCTGTGAATAAGAATGCATGCCAGTGGACATTACATAATAATCTTCTCTTTGAATAAGCATGCATGCCAGTGGACATTACATAATAATCTTGATGAATAAGCGTGCATGCCAGTGAACATTACATAATAATCTTCTCTGTGAATAAGCATGCATTCCAGTGGACATTACATAATAATCTACTTGGTGAATAAGCATGCATGCCAGTGGACATTACATAATAATCTTCTCTGTGAATAAGCATGCATTCCAGTTGACATTACATAATAATCTACTCGGTGAATAAGCATGCATGCCAGTGGACATTACTTTTCAAGCTTCACTCTGTGTTAAGCAGCAGAGTAAAATAAACACACTGTAAACTGTAGACCACGGAGCAAAAGAAAACCAGACATCAAGCTAGCACTTTTGTTCACTTCGCCGTTCAACTGAACTTCATCAGAAATGAACTTATCCATCCAAAAAGCCTATATATAGAAAAATCAAAGTGTCACATGATATAAGACCACTCATTAAAAATTAAAGAGACAATCAGTCAAAATAAAAAATGTATATACAAACATGTTCATGTGTGCATAAACATACATGCATATATCAAAAATGAAGCATCTGAAGCATTTAGAGCATTTAAGATGCACTTTTGTCTAAACAAAATGTGCTGTATAAAAAAATGAGAAATGGCTATTAAGATCTTTGTGCTTGTAAAAAGCAATTAATGTTAACCATCTCATTAAGACCAGGTGGCTGATCTGCTACCAACAAAATCTTCCAAAGACTTTCCCGACACTCTAAAGTAATCTTGTAATCTCCACTAAATAGACTTGTATCAACCTGCTCCAACACACAAAAAAAAAATTTCTTAAAATCTCCACAAACTCCTGAGTGTCTGACTAAGGTGTTGGAAATATCTTTTTTCTTTATGGCTAAAGTGTGCTCATAAATTCTCTGCTTAAGAGCTCTGATAATTTTGGCAACATAAAACTTAGTGCAGGAATTACAAAAAGCCACATAAACCACATGTTTTTCTATCACAGGTGTAGTGGGCTCTTGCCCAAAATGTTTTGTTGATATGTCTAAATTATATAGAAGAACAACCCATGATGAATCTGCACTATTGGCACTGACCACAAGGAAAAGTACCGAAATTACTGACTATTTTCCTAAAAACACTTCTGGTGCCCCTTTCCAAAATGGTTTTAATGTTTATAGTCCTTTTGTAAGTAAAAAGTGATCTATTACCGTGGACCTTAACCAGTTCAGGATTCCCTTAAATTAACTTTGCAACTGCCCAAAAATGTGGACCTAATCATACTCCTTTCATTGGAAATGGGAATAGGGAAGGCTAACCTATAATTGATTAACTGTGCATCCTCCAAACTTAAGGAAGGGGTGGTCATGACTGAGTTGGAAACACTGGGATCCAAAGATGCATTGCCCAAAATAGGACATACAATGCCATTTCTAAGACTTACAACTTCAAGAATGATATTGTCTAACCACCCTGAGTCGTAACACCTCTGCATAAAAAAAAAAAACTAAAATGTTTCTTGGCCTCCAAAAGGAAAACATCTTGGTCACTAGTCAACCTACTTAGTCTTATAAACTGACCCTTGACTATACCACACTTCATATGACCGGGATGTAGACTTGTCTTTGTGCAAATACTGGTTGACAAAACAAGATTTTATAAAGATGTTGCTTGCAAATCTGTGGTTGGAAAAATTGATACCTAAATGAACATCCAAGAAATCAATTTCATTACCAAAATGCCCAATGGTAAACTTAAGGAAACCAGTAGAATTGTTCAAGTCATGGACAAAAGGTGAAAAAGAATCAAAATCACCACTCCACAAAAAGAACAAGTCATCAATGTAATGACTATAAAAGACTATTTTACCAGCCACGGCATGTATGATGATATATTTTAACTCTCACGTGACTAAATTTGCCATGACTAAATTTGCGAATGAAGGGGCCACGGAAGAACCCATCGCCACACCTGTGATTTGTTGTAACAAACAACTGTCAGACTTAAAGAAATTATTTTCCAACACAAGTTCCATAAGAACACAACCAGTATTAGCTGTGTCATTATTGAAATTGGTATAATGACTTAAATACTCCCTTAGAAAATTTACACCAATCTCTTGTTTCCTACTTGTGTACAGCGAAGTGACATCCAAGGAAGAAAACACCTGAGCCAAAAGTTCTAAAAGATGCCAAGAATCACGTAAATAAAACTTTGAATTCTGTACTACAGGGTTCAAAATGTCATCTAACCAAATAGACATTGGTTCTGTCTTGGAAAAATTGGCAGACACTATTGGCCAAAAAGGAGGATGTTGCCTGTCTTTGTGTACTTTAGGTATGCCAAATAGTGTTGCCAGTTTTGGATAGTCAACCTGTAAAAAACTGTATACTGATTGAACTATATTCCTGTGGCTTAACAAATCAAACAATGTGGAGTTAAACCTGGAAAAACATTGCGTAATATAATCCCCAGTAAGCGTTCTGTAACATTTCTCATCTCCCAATAACTCAAAAATAGATGCTGTGTAATCTGTTGAATTCATAACCATTATAAAACCACTCATCAGCCTTCATAACCCACAAATCTGTGTTCCTAGCTAGTTCCCTCAAGGCTGATAACATTGTCTTGGAGGTTTTGTGTGTATGTTGAATTGCCATTTAAACATCTAAACTGTTTTTCAAAAAGGTTATTAAACACCTGTAATGTTGGATGTAAAACCGGATTATTCACATTTTTGTTTCTGACTACTGACTCATATCTATCAAGACCTTGCACACCATCAAAAATGTATTTAAGATTTAATTTACGTGAATACAAATTAAAGTCCACAGTAAGTCTTGGTACGTTGACACTGTTGGTAGGAATAAATGGAAAACCTCGCCTAAGCACAGAAACTGTGTCATTACTGAGAAGTACATTATTCAGATTCAGCACATTAATTTGAAAATCTCATTCTTTTTGTGACCCTTACAACCGCGTTTGTTCTTGGTCTGATTGTTGTTCGACCACTTTGAAGTCTTTTTGTTCACTCCGGAGCAGCTCAGGAAAGGATGCCTGCTTAATTCCACCATAGGAATAACAGTGCAGCCTGAGCTCATTTTCAGAAAATCCATCTGTAAATCCATACAGAAAACAAATGTTCATAACTCTTTAACTGTAAGAGCTAGACTAAAAATGTAACCGCGGAAGTTGTTCAGCAGACACTGACCTTTTCAACAGTGTAAATGTTGACAGTGTATATCAAAGTCATTATTAAATATTTGGCAAGGAATGCTGATATTGTGCATATTTTTTACCTTTTTGGAAAAACAAAGCACAATATCTTGGTCAATGTCCAATGCAGACCCATACAATTTGAATGTAATTTGCTAATGTGAATGTCAGCTTTAAAATGATACCTTAACCATTACTGTGTGATATTCCTTTCTGTAGATATTCACATAAATATGATTAATATATTATTTTTCATATTTGATTAATAAACAAAGCATAATATCTCATTACCTGTAACAGACAGAGCCTACATATCAGTGTAGAAGTTGTGCATCTGAATGTCAGCTTCAAAATGATGCATCATTTGCATGATCACCATGCTCCCTTGCAAAGATATGGGCATAATAATGAAAAGTATTGTAAATGTACAATTTTCATAATCGTACAAGACTAAACAAACTGGGATATCTGTACATGTGTAGAGTGTACAGACATAGTTCTTTTACCATGTTGTAAGGAGTAACACTGTCTTCAAAATAAGGTATTACTTGGCACACTGACATGCACCCTTGCAAAGTTATTTACCAAAATATGAAAAAAATTCATAATTTCCATAACCTAAGTCTGAAACAAACTTTGATATCTGGCTATGAGTACAACATACAGGCTCAATTCTTTTACCATGTTAGAACTGTAAATAATCTTTTCAAAATGAGATATTACTTAGCACATTCAGATGCTCCCTTGCAAAGTTATTTACCAAAATATGAAAAAAAGTCATAATTTCCATAACCTAAGTCCGAAACAAAGTTTGATATCTGCACATGAGTACAACATACAGGCACCATTCTTTCACCATGTTATAACTATCAGTACTGTATTCAAACGTACTATTAGCATTCAGATGCTCCCTTTGCAAAGTTATTTACCAAAATATGAAAAAAAATCATACACTGACATGCGCTCTTGCAAAGTTATTTACCAAAATATGAAAAAAAATCATAATTTCCATAACCTAAGTCCGAAACAAAGTTTGATATCTGCACATGAGTACAACATACAGGCACCATTCTTTCACCATGTTATAACTATCAGTACTGTAATCAAACTGAGGTATCACTTAGCACATCCAGATGCTCCCTTGCAAAGTTATTTACCAAAATATGAAAAAAATCATAATTTCCATAACCTAAATCCGAAACAAACTGATATCTGCACATGTGTCAAACATACAGGCACAATTATTTTACCATGTTGGAACCAGCAATACTGTCTTCAAAATGAGATATTACTTGGCACATTCAGATGCTCCCTCGCAAAGTTATTTAGCAAAATATGAAAACAATCATAATTTCCATAACCTAAGTCTGAAACAAACTGATATCTGCACATGTGTCAAACATACAGGCACAATTATTTTACCATGTTAGAACCAGCAATACTGTCTTCAAAATGAGATATTATTTGGCACATTCAGATGCTCCCATGCAAAGTTATTTACCGAAAGATGAAAAAAATCATAACTTCCATAAGAGTCATTTGCCAAGCTCAGAGGAATGAATTTTACACAACACATTTCATAATAGTGTTTTACTTACTATATTGGTCTGACTTTGTCATGGGCGTTTTCCATTCTTCTCACAAGCTGCATGTTAGCAATCTTGCATGGCTCTCCTCACACCATTGTGGAGGTTGGTCAAGAATGCAATGCCCTCCTCAGTTAGGTGAATGCCATCCGTTCTGAACAGGTGAACATTTTCCGCGGTGATGCAGAAGATAGTCTTACCTTATCTGAAATAAAGCATGGGTGGACACTGACAAGGGGGCACAGAAAGGGCACATGTAACTAGAAAAAGCAGGGTAAGGACCGCCGCTCCACTAATATGCCAAGGACAGGCATGGGGCTCCAGATGTTGGTTATCTGAAGTATCCCATAGCTGTGCTGCCTGCCCACTCAGACTGCTGACACCACTATGGTCTCATGACCTCCTTCACTGTCAGCAGTTTGCCTTTCCTCTGCCTTTTCTCTTTACGTGTGCCCATTCAGCAATGGACCTAAGGGATGAGGGACTGAAGTAACTCTCACTAATTGCTGTCCTGACCTACATACATTTACGACACATGAAGGGAGGGAGACTGAGTGGGGAGCTACATCAAGGTAACATGTCAAAAGACCAAGACTGACCCAGGCTGTGTCTTTTTGCATGTGTCCTTTCCCGGAGGGAAACATTACATCACAGTGGCACATCCAAGCCCATGCTTACCTAGGACAGCAGCACTATGGGACTGAGCTGAAGAGTCTCCAAGTTCCCAACTGCGATCCTGGTGGATCACAAGATCCATGCTGGCTGGGTATACCCCCTGTGATGCACCCACCAACACAATGTTTGGCGATAGGACAGTGTTGGGTTTTTGGCTGCTCCCTTTCCAGTGACTCCCAGAAAAGCAGAAGACAGTCTTACCTTATCTGAAATAAAGCATGGGTGGACACTGACAAGGGTGCACAGCCAGGGCACATGTAAAGAGAAAAAGCAGGGTAAGGACCGCCGCTCCACTAATATGCCAAGGACAGGCATGGGGCTCCAGATGTTGGTTATCTGAAGTGTCCCATAATTGTGCTGGCTGCCCACTCAGACTGCTGATACTACTATGGTGTTATGACCTCCTTCAGTGTCAGCAGTATATATATATATATATATATATATATATATATATATATATATATATATATATACACACACACACACACACACATATATATATATATATATATATATATATATATATATATATATATATATATATATATATATATATATATATATAAAATAAGGGGTTTCAGAGGCTAGGTAGTTGATGAAGAATGGAGGGGGTGTCTTGCAATGACTAGAAGCAGGAAAAAAAACACAATCTGCCTTGTGCATTCATCAATGTGATAACGAGTTGTACTTATGTGAATAACAGTGACAGCTCCTGATAGTTTTACCTGAAAAGTGATAATGACTCAGTGCTATATTGTAACAGACTTATTGCTAAGGTGATAATGACCTGCCTTTCATTACTGCAAAGGTATGCATGCTCAGACACAGGTGATAATTGCTGCACATAACCTGTTGAGTAGGTACTCATATCTCCTTGTGCAGCTGTTATGTAATAGAGTAATTCAGTAAAATAGTATAACACTTAGCCCTTCCTCCCACATAAGTTGCATACATTACTAACAAAGGCCAGAAAAATTCTCAAAACATAGCATAGCTCCATGCATGTAGTAGTCAGCAAGTAATAACATGGGTAACTTCTAAGCAAAACTAAATCTTTCAGAATATCTGGAGCAATAGTTTATTTCTTGTGATGGTAGGAATGGACTGTTTCAAAACAGATGATTTTCAAATGGGTGTCCAAGACTACTACCTTTTGTTATAAGCACAATAAATCTATTCAAGTCAGGGTCAAGGCCCTCTCTCCAAACTGCATAGAGTAAGTCGAGGTTCTGTTACAGGGTTGGATTCCAGAAAGACAAGTTATGTTTTTCTCTATACACTTCTATGCTCTTTGATAGACAAAGCTTATGAGAGATGCTATAGAAAGCAAATAAACCAACAGTTCATGGTATGGAATTTGGTTAGAAATGTGAATGTCTGTGACAAGCAGTCACAGTTCAGCAAGCAAACTGTAAACATTTCAATATCTCCTTCCATACCTTTCAACTGTACCTCATTGAGCTCAGTCCTCCCTCCTAAAACTGTTAAGTTTGGAAAAAAAGTGGTATGTTACACTTTAGAAAATAAAGACAGTTCACATTCTCATATTCTGTCGGTGTCATAGTGGTCCCTCTGCAGAACTGTTGCATAAATCATGTCCAAGTAATCAAGCACAACATCTAATGATGGAGTTATGTCCCAATATTTCTGTAAAAAATTGTCCTCAAGAACAGTAATAACAAATATGAAGTCTGCACTGACTCCTGAAGGTCCTGGTTCCATCCTGTGGATTCCTTTTAAATTATTTTTTAATACCTAATAAAAATCACAAGTAGCCTACTGTAGTATTACTCTGGTAAAGGAGTTAAAAAATGCATACTTTTACTGTCTCCCTCACAGTCTCGATCACACAGTCAGCCAACCAGAAAATATACTTATTTCCATACATGCCATACATTTTACTCGGGAAAAGTGAATATGACTTAGCGTTTCAACAATAATAAATAGCAAACACTGAGTGAGGTCTCCATAAGCAAATTTTAAACACTAATTATAACTTTAGGATGGAAAGTAAAAAAATATATACTGCTAGACTCGTCCTCATTAGTTATACAACCAACTTTGTTCATGGCATTCCTCAGGAAGATACCACCAGCAGCCCTGTGGCATTCCTCAGGAAGATACCACCAACAGCCCTGTGTACTTCTTATCTTGATTTACATTGTAAACTAGTTTCCAAACATGCACAATCTCTGCATAGGTAAAAGTCATCTGAATAATTTCACAGATATCTAACTACTGAAGAGGTTGCTGCTAGCAAAGAACTTTATATTTCAATGTGTATCTACCAATTCAGAGGTTCTAGCTGATTTATGGAAGCTTTCTAGTTCAAATGTGTTTTATAGTTTTACATAATTCCACACATTTACATCTAATTTCTATACCAGAATGCAAAAATCAAAGCTAAAATTGAAACAGCTGGCAACAACTATTCAGACACTCCATTTCTATTACTGAACCAAAGGTTACTAAGTCGTTCAGTGCTTTGAAGGTAAAGAACAGGATTTCCAATTACAAAATCAGCTGCCAGTGGATTGCTCTAGATTACCACAAAGTGAATGGACGTCATACATATATATCGAAATACACACATTTGCACAGACATATTTTTTCCCAAAAACAACCATTCAGTAACATTTCCTGGTATGTACAAGCACCAACAGGAAAAATTCAGAAATAAACACCTTACATGCCGGTAGGAAATTGCATCAGATTATATGTTGAGTAGCCATTCATTATATTCGGGGTACAGGTGTAATATAAGACAGTCATTACCATCTGTTAGGACAAACACCATAGTAATTCAGTCAAAGTAGTACAGCACTTACATCTTACTGAGCATTGGATATACCATGGAACACAGTGATGACAGTCAAACAATGGAGAAAATATGGGACAACAATGATGTTGCAAAGAACTGGATGTCCCTCCAAAATGAAAAACAGCATGATCAGTGGTCAGGGAGGCTTCCAAGAGACCTACAGCAACACTGAAAGAGCTGCAGGAATTTCTGCAAAAGTACTGGTTGTGTACTACATGTGACACCAATATCCCATATTCTCCATATGTCTGCACTATGGGGTAGGTAGGGTTGGACAGAAGCCTTTTCTAACACAGAAAAACATCCATGCCAGGCAAAAATTTGAAAAACAACACATTAAGTCCCCCAAAAGGCATGTGGGAAAGTGTGTTGTGCTCTGGTGAGACCAGCATGGCTTTGTATAGTGTGCCTCCATAAACTATGTTTGGGGTGGTTGCAAACGACATAAGATAAATGCATGTTGTTTTGAGTACTACCTAAGACTGCATCACCAATGTACATTTATCTCCCTTCCGCTTCCTCTCTCTGTCTCCCTCTCAGATTACTTCTTTCTCCAAGAACAAACAAAAGGGGGGAAATACAGTCAATGTTAACTTATCAAATACATTTATAGTGAAGCAACTGGCCTGATAAAATTACAGTAACCTGCAAAAGAACAAAGTCAGCAAAGAACCTGCCCATATCACCACCCACTATCTGCCCATGTTCATCCATTTAATTCTGAATTACATTTCCTCTTCTCACTTTCAGACTGTAACACAATACTGTTAAAAGTTAATAATAAACAGAGGTAGCTGTAAGTGGTCTTATGGTTTTCTCCAAGTGAAATTAATTATTCTCTAGCCATTAGTAAAGCAAAGCTGCAGATTTATGCACTTCCTACAATGGCAACTCCATCAATGAAATGTGTTAAAATATTTAGTAAGGCAAAAACAAAACCATATGCCTCTAAAACAAAATTATCCTAGAGAAAAATTAAACAGCTTACAAGATAGCGTAATACCAACTCTACTAATAATAAACACCTCAGTAAAACCACTCCATGGTTCGTAGTTCATAGGTACTATGCTAGCTTCCCTTTATTAAAAAAAATAATTATGACAAAAGAACAAAAAAAAATAAAAGAAACATGTTGAACAAAGTATCATTTGTTGTTATTTAAAACTGTAGGGGAAAGTTGTACAAAGGGGAAGAATATGGCATGGATAGATTACAAAAAAAGCATGGCAGCATCATAAATTCACAGGTAAAGGTATGAGTACAGATGTATAAGGTGCGCCCTATGTTGATCAAATACATTCAGCTATAGTCTTTCCAGACAACTGCAAATTATTTTGTTTTTCCCAATAAACAAAATTACTGACAAATATTATTATTGCCACATCAAGGAAACCACAAACAATCCCAGATATAATGTCTCCTGGCCCTTTTTGCAATCTCCTTCCACTTTTATGCAGTTACTGACAGTGAAACAAACACTCTTTTTTTAAAGTTAACTCTAAAGACTCAAAATTAAGTACACTTCATCCTACAGTTTTAAAACAAGTGACTGTCTTTCTGAACCATGTGTTTCCCACTATCATGTCATTTACCAGACAAAAGTCTAGAATGGGCTAGCCTTTATTTCTGTTGCCCCATCCATGTGTACCCAGGGAGTCCTCCTATCCTGCTCTGCCTCTCCAGATATGTACATTCAGGTCATAGATTGCCATCAACAATTCTGCCAATGCCAATTCCTGTTCTGCTTAGTTTACTAGGTCTTACAACTGCTGTCTGAATGCACTGTCTTCCCCTCTATCACAACCCTGCTGTGGGGTATAGGCTGATTATGAATACTGCTCTGGATCTAGCTATTTCGACCAGTCCATTATGACTCCAGTATACTCACTACTCCCTCAGATATAAAACTTTTAGCAGTAAAGTCAGAATGTATGTAGCTGAAGATTTACTAAGAACCTCATGCTTTGAAACCATGAAGCTCTGATCTCTCATTTTGACAGCAATGACCCCCCCCCTCTAGACATTGACATTTCTTCAAATACTGCAGGAATGCATCTTTGCCTCAATGTGTACTTATATTCTGCTCTCTTGTAAGGAATCATTAATAATTACTATATTAAAACTAGGCAAAGACCCTGCTGTCCCATTCAGTTATTGGCCAATATGACCAGTATGCTTGCTAAATGTAGATCTGAAAATTAATACTGTATATGTAGTCAGGTACATAATATAGTATTATACCAACCATTTTTAATCAGAAAAAAATAATCTGAAAAGGCACATAGCTCGACCTTTCATATGTTTTTTTAACCTGCAAAGGATGTACATTACTGGCATGCAAATACAAAATGCAAAAACCTGTTTTTTAAACATCTATATGCCAGACCATTTTAACGTAATTTCAAGTATTTAAACACTATATATGCCTTACTGACTCTTAATCACTTCTTTGTAACAGAAATTTGAACTGGAAGCCAAAACAAGTATTTGGGAAACAAACACTGACTCATTGCTTATCCCATCAATGTCAAATGTAGTAAGAAAGCTCTTGTCAAAACTGTTAACCACCAGTTAGTAAAACCTCAAATAATACAGAATGCAATTAGTAATATAATTTTAAATAAACTAATATTCCATCATACCTAGCAATATTTTTATAAATAGAAAGATGAAGAGCAAGTCATTTGTGGAAACTTCACAATAATTCTAGCCATAGGACAGTATCTAATTTATTCAAGTTAATTGTACATAAAAAAGGTGTTTCCCTATTTTTCTTTCTATCCTCACACACACATCCATGCATCCCTTTACCGTTCGCTCTCTCATACACGCATGCAGGCACTTCTAAAATCATACACACACTCTCCATGCATCCCTTTACCGTTCGCTCTCTCATACATACAAGCAGGCACTTTTACATTCATACACACAGTCTTCATTCATTCCTTTACCATTCGCTCTCTCATACACGCACGCAGGCACTTCTAAAATCATACACACACTCTCCATGCATTACTTTACCATTTGCTCTCTCAATCATACCAGCAGTCACTATTACATTCATACACACAGTCTTCATTCATTCCTTTACTGTTCGCTCTCTCATACACGCACGCAGGCACTTCTAAAATCATACACACACTCTCCATGCATTACTTTACCATTTGCTCTCTCAATCATACCAGCAGTCACTATTACATTCATACACACAGTCTTCATTCATTCCTTTACCGTTCGCTCTCTCATACACGCACGCAGGCACTTCTAAAATCATACACACACTCTCCATGCATCGCAGGCACTTCTAAAATCATACACACACTCTCCATGCATCCCTTTACCATTCGCTCTCTCATACACACACACACAGGCCACCACTCTCCTATTTAGACCTTTGTGGCCACAGCTTAGCATCGTCTGTTTTCCCATCCCAGCCTTATTACCTCAACATTCTGGCCCTTATTCTTGAAGCTCTTGATGCGATGGTTTTCTAAGCCGGTGTTCTCAGCCATGGTTGTAGCTGAGAGGAGGGGACTCACAGCACACAGTTGCTCAGTTCGCTCCTGCTGTTTCCATCGCCTATATATGACTCCGCTGTTAATGCTTCATCTATCAGAAGGAGGCCGATGAACAAGGAACTTCAAACTTTTTTCTAATCCGTAGGATTACTGCACCACGGTCCTGCTGCTTTTGGAATCCCTTTATTTAGCCTTAGTTACATAAACTTTAGTTCATGTAGCCAGTGTCTGTTAAAACTGTGTATAGTCATACACAAACAGGAGGGAGGCAATGATTGGGTAGGTGCTAGTGGGCAGGGCATAGTATGATAAAGCGATTAAGTGAGCAGGCTGCTATGTTTATGTACTACTAGGCTGAATGCTGGGATTTGCCAGCTTGTATACCAGTTATTGTTGTTATTAAAAATTTTAAAGAATAAAGAATGTGAATGTCCTAGCAATGGTGCTGCGTAGTTTTTCAACTTCTAAATATACAATCAAAAGTGCGTTCCATTGCACTGGGGATGATGGAGCAAAGAAACTGTCTTGTGAGCTGATACTTAAAGCAATGGTAGGCAGCCAAAACTCTTTACAGAACTAAGTTAGAGTAAATAAAACAAATGTTGCTATTTCTGTAAGGACGGATGTGCATATGTAATGCTGTATATTATTCTGTAGTAATAATGGCTGTGAAAAGGGAGGCAGTTTCAGTTTCTTGTTTATACTAAATTGGCTTGCTGTTGAGACGCAAATACAGGTGCGTTACAAGCCGATTTTCTAATTAAAGTCAAATAAGAAGACCTTGCAACTCCATGTTGAAACTTAAGTTGACAAGGTAACTGACAAAGTTCAGTTACTTTTTCAACTTAATTTTCAACACTGGAGATAAAATATGCAAGCAAAGTTACTTGCGCTGGCAGAAGGCACTCGGGGGTAACTGCATGTAATTACTACCGTCTCACAGCGTGCTCGGTGTTAAGCACAGAGGCACCATGAGACGGTAGTCGGGGTTAATGAGTTAAAAAAGGAACTGGAACATTTGTGGAAAAAGCCACAGAAGTAGAGGGAACAACATTGTTATTCCTCTTATTCCCTGTGTTCTCTTGCCCACTGTCAGAAATAATGGGCTGAGGATCCTGAGACACTTTGGATGAAGGCCCTCTAAGTGTTGTGTTAACCAAATTCTGGTCAAATCTTTGAAAATTGTCTGTAAAAGACAACTGGGTAGGCAGCATTAACTGCCTAGGCTGCCAGATCTCTTATGTTTATCCTGCTTCCTATTGATCACGGAAGCTCTGTGCCTACTAACTTTCACTGAAATGTCATGATACAAGGTGGAAAAAGAAGAAAAGACATCAGACATCCTAATCTTGACATCCAGCACCTCCATTTCAACTTTTAACTTGTCCAACTCCACCCTGTATTGCTCAACAAATAAACACATAAAAGTCAGCCCTGTATTGTTAAATAAGTCAACCAACTGTTTGTATAAAGAGTCACCATGTTTTACACAGCTAGGGAACTTGTAGAATCTTAACCCGAAAGGAACACAGCCCAAGTTAATATTCTCTTCCAAGGTAGAAAATTTCCAACTGTAACGAAACTGTCTTAATAGCCAGTTTTTCTAACTTAAAAATCTTGTTTTTGCAGCTGCTGAAATTGTTGTTGAAACTATCAACGTTTTGTGCACTTACTTGGGCATTAGATGAAACCCTCAATTCCTCGTGAAAAAGGTTAGCAACTTCTCCAAAAATACTGTGAACCAAATTATTATCCCCGTTTGCATTGTTTTAGTTGAAAACTCCATTGTTAGCATTGCTCAAACAACTGCTGCCAGGGATCCATGTGTAGAAGTTCCAGAGACATTAATGCGATGTGAATTGTCATCACATGGCCTCTCTTCACTGCCTCTGTAACCAAAGTGATGACAAAATCCTTCCTTTGGCTCCAATGATAACTGAAGTTATCTGTACACTAAACATCGAAAAGTTTTCTGAAACTGGATGGATACTCAGGTTAAAGAGCATGTTTTGTGTGGAATTTTCCACTACCATCATCACACATTAAACCATGGACACAAACCACTTAGAATGTAAGTCCACAGGATCAAAGTAAATAAACACACTGTAAACTGTAAACCACAGAGCATTTTAAGAAATATTCTTTTTTTGTGTTGGAGTAGGTTGATAGAAGTCTATTTAGTGGAGATTACAAGATTACTTTAGAGTATCGGGAAAGTCTTTGGCAGATTTTGTTAGTGGCAGATCAGCCACCTGGTCTTAATGAGATGATTTTTATTATATATTTATTATATATTTATTATGTATTACATATTATATATATTATTATATTTATTATTTTCATAATGACAAACGTCTCACTATTTGTGTTTTAAGAATATGTAGTCATAAATGACAAAATTCAGCATAAAATAAGGTTTAAGTATTTGTTTTAGTCATTTTCTTTTGTACATAGTCATTTAGGTTGAAGCCCTGGAAATGTAAATGTACCTTTTCCATATTGTTTTGTTTTTTTTTTTGTTGCACATATAAAATGGAGTTAATATTGCTACTATTGGTTCTGATGAAATCTGAGTTTATTTATGAAACAATAAACCAGTGTTTTGACTGTCTAATTGATTTGGAGTCCTGCCAGTTGTGGTTTTACCTTAATGAGATGATTAACATTAAATGTTTTTTACAAGCACAAAGACCTTAATAGCCATTACTTTCTAATTTTTTTATATAGCACATTTTGTTATATGAAAGTGCATTTTAAATGTTCTAAATGCTTCAAAAGCTTCATTTTTGATATATGTATGTATGTTTATGCACACATGTACATGTTTGTATATACATTTTTATTTTGACTGATTCTGTAATTTTTAATGAGTGGTTTTATATCATGTGACACTGATTTTTCTATATATTGGCTTTTTTGATGGATAAGTTCATTTATGATGAAGTTCAGTTTGAATTAAAGTGAATGAAAGCATTAGCTCGGTGTCTGTTTTTTTTTTTTTTTGCTCCATGGTCTACAGCTTACAGTGTGTTCATTTATTTTGTTCCAGTGGGCTTGCATTCAGCAGAGTAAAATGTCTGATCTTTCACAGGTAGCTATTATTTTCTGTAAAGAAAGTTGCAGGGTTTATTTCTGTGGAGCGAGAGAACACATATAACCAGATACTCATTTACTATCAAATATATTACTCTTCAACACACAATGTACCTTATTTATATATACCAAGAGGCTGT
The DNA here is from genome assembly GCF_019279795.1 of Protopterus annectens. Lineage (NCBI taxonomy): Eukaryota > Metazoa > Chordata > Ceratodontiformes > Protopteridae > Protopterus > Protopterus annectens. The sequence goes on from NC_056739.1 coordinate 237,084,584, forward strand.
TGTAGGTAGATCTGCCCCCTCCATGACCCATAGCTCTTTTTCTGAAAATATGAAAAATGTGCAATATTGACCATCAATGAATTGTATGTTTGTGAGTTAGAATCAGAATGGAAGTTTATGATAAATGAAAGTCTGCAAATTAGATGCATAACTTGCAGGTTACAAGACATTCATACCTGATGAGTGGAACAATGAAACATTTAGAATTTGATAGGATATATTTCATCATTTAGAATTTGATGCTGAAACATCTATGCATGTGAAGGTAGAAAACTTCAAGAACAGGCTAAGTTGCTTGTTGATTTTCTGATCTTAAGACCTGTAACATGCAAGTCTCCATTTTGAAGCGTCAGTTTCAATACCTAAGCGACTGTTGATGCCTCCAACGCTGTCCAGGTGCATACTTGAATTTCCAAGTTTCTGCTCTTTGCAAGAGTAGGAAATAATATGAAAATCCGACTGTGACTGACAGATCTGTTGAGATCTGCTTGAATGCAATTTCTGTTTGAAGTGTGAGAAGATTCGAATCAGTAGTGACCACATCACCTCCCTACAGCTGGGGATGAAGTGCTTACAGCTATAAGATCAAGGGGGTTATGTTTTGGTTCTTCTGTAAAATACACTTCAGAGAGCAGTCAGAAAATTGAATGAGCTTAACTTTGATCATTATGCAGCTATACAAGATTTGTTGTTAGTGGGGACAAGGCAGAAATGTGGGTCTGAACCTATGAACCTGATGGTTTTCTAGCAGTAGCACTTTACACAATAGAACAAATAGATTAAGACTACTCAAGTATATTCTATATGACAAGAAATGCATGAATATTTAAATATTTTTAAATAAGGGATGATTATGCCATACTTAAGAATGTTTTGTTGTGTGATTGATAGCAAGTCATTTCTCCATAATGGTTCCTGTTTTGGGTCTTTACCTTCAGTACTTTCCTGCTCGGATATCATCTGTACAAGATGAAGATGCATCGCAATCACCTTTGTGAAGTCCATTACTTTTGTTTGCTATATAGAGCCACACTTTGAGCTCTGCTTTCCCATAGAATGTATGCCTGATTTAATAATTAATGGATATCCTTTTGTTTCAAAGCCATTTCCAGTCAGTTTGTTCCAATCTGCTCTTCATTATGGATGCAGAACATCTAAATATTCTTGCAAGTTTTTTTTTCCACTATTATCAGAGCTTCGTTTAACGTTCTTAAAGTTTTTCTTTATTAACTACATTTCATAAGTTTGATCTCTTTGCTGTCATATTACCCACATTTCTTAAATTACAGTATACAGACTACAATGCTGTTTTTTAGTATGTTTTCATATCAAGAATTGGATTTATGACCCTGGCGTTCTTTGTTTTTTTACTACTTTAAACTTTGATTTTTTTTCTTAATTATACATTTTCCCTAATACAGTCCTTGCTTAGACAGAAGGCTTATTATATAACCATGAAATATAAAGTAGATGGATGTCAGAAAGCTGTTTTATATACTATAATACAATTTAAAGCATAGGAATGTGTGCAAAATATACCTGAAAAACATGTTGTACGGTTTTGAGATATATCTTTGCCACATCTAATTATTACCCAAATGCTTTTGATACATTTTGAACAAAGGTTTGTTGCCAGAGAAAACAATAAATAAATAAATAAACAACAACAACAAAAAACATAAATACAGCAGAGAAATTTCAATATGGCTATGGCTGGCAGAATACCCCTTTAAATAGTGAAATTATGTTTTAACATTTTGTTTACTGGAAAATTTCAACTGGGACAGAGCCCATTTTCAGCAGAGGCCTGGGAAGAAATGCCCCAGATGCATGTTTTTGAATGTAGAAGAAAACCAAAAAGGTACCCACAAGAATAACATGCAAACTTGCACAGGAGGCACCTCAGCTAAGAACCAAACCAGAGAGCTTCTTGTTGTAAGGTGATAATGCTAACCACGGCACCACTGCATCATCCTGCAAGGCAGCAAATTTGTCAATAACTGTTATTGCTCTGTTCTTTCATGTGGGTCTCACATATGTTGCCAAGTTCTCAACTATCTAATGTGTTGTTTGAGCATACCAAATAAAGAACATTTGATAGAAATGTAAAATGTGAGCATAAATGCTATAGGAAGGTATTTTCAGTGATGCATCAGTCTGTAATACATTAATCACATTTTTTGCCTTTATCAGTTTACAAGTTTTCTGAATCTGTAGTCATAGTGTTTCCTAAATCTAAGGTTAACAGATAATTTAGCACTGCTAATAGGTTCATAGGTTCAGGTTCATAGGTTGGTACTAGGCTAGGGCCTATGCAAGCCTAGCCATAACAATTCCCTGGATACTTCTTCCCACAATATTTACTTCTCCAGGCCTCTGTCTAGCCTGGACTGACATGATCCCCGGGGTGAATTTCCTATCTCCCATCCAATATAGGTTCATAGGTTGGTACTAGGCTTATACGGTAGTATATGTAAGTGTTATGTTTGTGCCTGTTTGCTTGTTTAACAAATGCCAAACCCTGAGAAAAGGAAAAGAAAAGGACAAATAAACAGGAAAAGGGAAAAATAAGTACAGAGACAGATCTCACATCAGATGCTAGCTAGACATGTTTGGCTTACCTTTAATCATCTGTGCTGTTTATTCTTGCCTGTATGACTTGACTTTTTGGAAGATGACACTTTAGAAAATAAATTTTTCAGTCACGATTTCCTCTTTTTTAATATGTATGAGTTTTCCCAATAGAATGAATCATCAGGCCCAGCAGTCCCTTTTGTGACAATTATTTTTTACATAGGATGCCATATATAGCATATCACTATATATGGTCATGGATTGTTAAAGACATGTTTTATAATCACAATACTTAACTTTCATTATGTGTTTAATAATACTTTTAGTGAAATACAAGAATAATAGAACTTGATCACCATGGGATATTTGCTCATGCTTTATTTTTATAGTGCATTTATACAATGGACCTACGAGACACCGAAGGCGAAGCACTGCAGTACTTCTGCACTTTTTATCAAATCAATGTGAAACATGCAAGCAAGTTGTAAGTATTGTAAAAAGTGTATTCTGTATCTAACACTAAAAAATATTGATATTGTGCCTTGCTTCTCACAGTTTTTCCAGTAGCTATGAATACAAACATCAATCAAATTAAACACACAAAGGGGGGAATTCTCATCTGCAGCATGCTAGCATTACCTATGTTTTTTTTTTTTTTTTGTGTATGCGAAGCTAGACCTTCTTAATCTTTAAAATGAATAAATAAATATCCATGGCATCTTTCTTATTACAGTGTCAGTGTGCACCATCTAACTTGGTATAATACAATTAACAGTAGTAACATCTGCTTAAAACAATTGAGTATTGTTATGTTTCCATCAGAGTTATTAGTAACAAAGTATTTAGTACTGTCAAATGAGTTGATGAAGTGCCATTGTGTTTGTTCCCTTGTTTAAATAAACTGAATTTCAATGACCATTTTTTATCCAGGAGTTAGTAACCAAAAAAAAAATAGCTCATGAATGTAAAACAATAAAGCTCTGCCCCAACAATGGTGACAGTATAATAATTACAATGGCAATATTTTAACAGACATTTGCAGAGCAGCAAGTACCTGCTGACAATCTTAGCTATACAGTATAGCTGAAAAAAGTGACATTTCAACTTCAAACTTAAACCAGCTCCACTGATATAAGGAAATAATGCCCAGACCATGTGCTAGGCAACATGAGTTTAACAACTTGAGCACCTGTTATAGCTGGCATGAGGGTTGAGAGGTTGATGAGACCTGACCTGCACATCATACTTCAAAGGGAGGGGAAGTCATGCCTGTCTATACCTTTGTGGTGAAATCAAGGGCAAAGATTGGAGATCACATAGAGGTGTAAAAAAAGGGGGCAGGACCATTTGATTTATACATGTGCAGTGTCTATCTGTATTTTGAGATTCATTGTATACCAACACATTGGATGCTTTGAGGTTATACATTGTCTGCTCTGTTTGAGAGAGAAAACCCAACACTTAACAAATGGATGAAGACTGCAAAGCATGGCTCACTTTACTATTACCCCAGGAGGCTGAAATGGACATAGATCCACTTATTCCCAGGGATAAGGGACCTGAAGGGCAGCTAGGGGGTTCAATGGTTACAAGGACTAGCAGAAAACATAATTTCCAAACCTGAGATAATTATGGACACTTTTACTTGTAAGAAAAAAAAAACACAATTTTAACATAGACAAAACAAATCAGCTCAGGTACATGCAAAAGATCACACAAGTCTTTAAAAAGGAATTTACCACATGTCTTTGTAAATTTCCCCTAGTGGGAGATCACATAGAGGTGTAAACAAAGGGGCAGGACCATTTGATTTATACATGTGCAGTGTCTATCTGTATAAGAGGCCCTGGAGTAACCTGATCAATAAAGCATAAAATATATAAATAAATAAAAAAACATAGTGATGCACAGTCAGTAAAATAAATAAATCAGTAGCTGGAAATTATAGTACATAAAAGCAGTTGCAGTCATGCTTGGACATAGGTCAGGTATACACTTGGATGTTTTAAGGACCATTTGAAACTGGTCAGTGAGGCACTCTGTCTCAGCCGTTGGGAGGAATTCTCTGAAGCAAGAAATAATGATCACCAAATCTATATAATCATACTCTGGAAATCTGTCACATTCCAGTGGAAGAGGAGCCATGAAGACTGACAAGGCTACATAGGAGCAAGAGATCCTTCAGATGAAGAGACCCCAGTATTTGCAGGGTTACGCACATTATCAGTAGAATTTTAAGGGATATGTGGATCAGATTTGTAGCCTGTTCAGATTCTTAAGAACAGTAGTGATACAAAGGTAACTAGGACCATGTGTGGGTAACCAGGAGACAGAATTCTGTACCATCTCCAGTCTTGTTAGGCTTTGTTCAGTTGTGGCAAGCCCTGGATAGAACCAGTTACAGTAATCAGAGTAGAGACTAGGGCTTGCTCAATCATAGGAAAAATCTGGGGTGTGGGGGCATTTGATGCAGGTAAGGTTTCTTTAATACACATATGATGATTTCACAACCATTGATACCTGGGTCTTTAGTGTCAGTCGGCCTACCAGGATGATAATTATTTTACCTTGTTCTCAGACTCCAGCATTTCACCACTAAAACTGATGCAGGGTTTTAAAGAGAAACAGTTGGACTTATTTACAACAGTGTCAATACCTTTGGCTAGTTTTTTGGAGGTGCTGAGTCTGAAGTGGTTACTGGTTGCCTAGTTAATAATTTAGTTTTGTATACAAGGAAGTCTGCAGAAGAGGTGAATCTGAGCACCATCTGCCTAGCAGTCATCTTGAAAACCTCTCCCATAATGAGCTCTTCTACCTGCTGCATATCCATGGGGAACAGCAGAGTGCCAATAATGGCCTCCTCTGGAATGCTAGAAGTAATGGAATGGCAGATTAAGGTTTGTATGACAGACATCCACGGGATATGTCCAGAGAGGTGGAAAGAAAACAATTGCAGAGCAATACTTGTACCCCCAAAGTAAGTCCACAGTCAACACTACAGAACACAAGGGTTAATATTTTCTTATCAGCAGTCTAGATTAACATGCAAACCACAGAAAACTATATAATGGTGTAGAATGTAGATGCACAAGAAGGCCTTTGTGTACATATTGACAGAGATAGAGAGACAGATTATACTATTTAGCAGAAGACCAACACATCCAATGTAAATTATGCAGTGTGATTTTATTACTGCTTAAGGTTTGTTCATTTAGAGACATGAAAGCAATTAAATGAGTTAGTAGATTTCAGGAGTGAATGGATGATATAAGTTTTTTGATATAGTGTGTAGACATCTTATAATAAGGTTAGGAATATGTATAATGCATGGAAGAGATAATAATGAACGGGGAGCTGTAAAGGAAGATTTTAAACAAAGAGGTACATTTGATGGGGGGGGGGCACTGCATCCATGATCATTGACAAATGGAAATTGATGGATTGGATTTATGAATTTGTTATACTTTGTATAATGGTTACATTTGGGTAGTTCTGTGATGGTTTGAAGTCACAGAAATGTAGAATTAGTGCATATGATGTACAAGTACCCAATGACAAAAGTATGAGCAATCCTTGGACTCTCATGGGGGAACACAGTGGGAGTTGGGGTGCAACAGGGTTCAGCTCTGAACCCACTGCTGCTCATACTGGTGATGAACTCTATTATCAAGCAGTTCAGAAGAGACAAATCAAATAAGCTACAGTATGTACTCAGTGTAGCCCTACCTGCTGACCCTGAACAGGAACTTCAGCAAATGCAAGGAACTAGATTGCAAAACTAAAGGTAGAGGGGATGAACCTGGCAGTTTCCATGACAGCAAATGAGGGAATCAGAAGGAGATGAGCATTGAGATAGCAGAAAAAATAGGACAATAGTTAGACGGTATCTGGAAGGGGATAATGGGAGAAGGTTGGTGATATAATTAGAGGTGTTGCAGTCAAATGATACAGTGACAGAATCATGCTAAAGAAGCTGAATAGGTATACAAAACAGTGCTATGACCAGTGCTTTTGTATGGTACAGAAACATGGGCATTGAAGGTACAGCAGTTAAGGAAGTCTGAGTTGGAAATAGAAGTGACTGAGGCAGGAGACAAGATTTATCACATGGGGCAGATGAAATTAAGATACCAGAGTATAGCTACTCCAGTGGCATAGAGTGATAAAGCCCTGACTATGACAAAGGCAACCAGGGTTTGACTAGTGGATAGGGCAAATGATGGAAGCAGCAGGGATGGATGGGCATTACCTTTTTAGGGTGGGTGGGAGGACTTGTGGGGATCTTCTATGTTGATCCCTGATAGAGACTGGGGATGGCATATTGGTAGGCATGCATAAAGACAGGTACAGGGTGGAGACAAGGCTGAGCTGCTGTGGAGGTAGAGTGATATGGCACATTTCTCGACTACATGCCCATACCCCAAGTATAACACTAGGTGTGCAAAGGGAGGAAAATGGGTGTGTCATATATAACCCCCCCAGTCGATGCACAAACATGCAGACCACCCCCAGGACACCTAGTTAAAGAATGGCCCCAGCAACACCAGATTAAGTCTTGGGAGGGTAAGGAAGAATATTGGTTGACCTAACGTGAACAGATACTGGGGTGCTGGGCCAGTACCATGAAGGATGATGGCGGGACCAAAAAAATATTGTTGTCCGAGTAGAAGATAAAGTAGTCCCACTTACAACGAAGGTCAAAGAGAACAGATTATAGTGACACTGGTACATGTGCAGGAAAGCATAAGTAATTTGCAGATGATTTGGGAGAGACAGTCAGAAGGCAGGAGGAAATGAAGATGTGCAAGCAATGGATGGATGGATTGTGTAAGAGAAGACATGTGACAGTCAGGCATAGGAGTCAAGAAAGGCATGAGACTGGCACTGAACAGAGAGAAGTGTCGACAGCTGACTCAACATCCTGGCCCTGTGTATAAAAAGGGGTTTAAGGATAATGATGCTTATTGGTTAGCTACACTTAGGCTAAAGTCTACATACAGATGGGTTGCAGAGCTAAAAGCTCCATGAAAAGTCATGTAACATTTATATCTAGAAGTAATAATTTCTGCTTCATATATAATAGCATAATTTTTGATATTGCTCATAACATTACCATAGAAAAAGAACAGCAAAGAATTTTAATATGTGACTTTCATAAAGTATGCAGAATATACTCAAAGGTATGGTAGGAATGAATAAATAATTGCCTGAATGACTGTACAGATCTGGTATAGAAACCCAGTATATTATATACAATATTCACAGTACTTTCCATATTATTCTTCTGACTTCCATTCAGTCACCTTCTTCTTTTAGAGCCTGTGAGCACTACATCAAATCTGGACACCGATACTTCAGCAGCTATGTCATAAGGCCCAACTCCTGAAAACTTTTACTAAGAACTTTTTCATTTTGCAGTATAAACAAGTTTAACATGAAGAGCCTTGCTGTGCATTATCTTTAACAAGTCAAATTCTTGCCTACCATGTGCTGGAAAGTGGCTGTGATATCCCCACCCCACCCAAAAGAGTAATACTTCCACTTTAAGGACTCTTAGTAAGTTAGCCACGGTCCCTTCTCTTGAGCCAAATATTACACTCTATGTGCCAGTTACTTAATGTCCTTACTTAGGATAAGTTAATAGGATGGTACTAAGCTATCTGCCCTGGCCTATAGAAGCCTAACCATAACAATTCCCTGCCTATTTCTTCCCACAATATTTACTTCCCTGGACCCCTGTCTAGCAGGGCGACTGACGTGATTCCCAGGGTGAATTTCCTATCTCCCATCCGATCATCAAGGTTCCTTTTGAAGAGGGCCAAAAAGGCACTCTGCTTGATATGTATGGGCAGTCTATTACAGCATCTGGGGAGTCTCTGGGTAAGGAACCTATCCCTCCAGCATGTTTTGTTCATTGTGATGACAAGGTTTAGATCCCTGGAGTGTGTGGCTCTGAGAGATTGGGCTTTCTTTAAGAGTAGCATGTCCAACAGCTCTGGGTTTCACATGGCCTTGTATGTTAAGCAGAGATCTCCTCTGAGTAGACGATATGTGACAGAATATAGCTGTAGTTATTCTAGATGGTCAGCATAGGGGATCTGCTTAGGCCTGTGATTCTTTTAATGAGATATTTCTGCAGCCTTTCCAGTTGTTGCATATGTCTTGAGAGGTACATACCAAACGGGGTGCTGTATTCTATAAATGGTCTAATGAGGGATGAGGACAGTAGGACAATGACCTCCTTTTTTCTGGATGAAAAGTCCTTAGTGATAAGGTGTGCCACATAGAAGGATTTCCTGACTGTTGTGGTGATCTGGTTATCGAAGGTGAGCCCACTGTCCGCCTGTGTCCCTAAGTCTCTCATCACACTTTTGGTATTTATTGTACTGCCACCTATGTGGTAATTCATGGGTACATGTTTTTTTCCCAAAGGGGATAACTCGACATTTCTTGGCATTGAGCTTGAGCCTATGGCTCTGGCACTAAGCATCTGTTTCTGTAAGTCCCTTTTGCAGAATATCCACATAATTTGAGGATTCAATAATGGCTCCCATTTTGCAATCATCTGTGAAATTTGGCTTAGCCAGAGTCCTTTAGTGTTAGCCTGTATTTCAGAGAAATAGATGCCAAACAAGAGTGGTCCCAGGACTGAACCCTGAGGTAATCCACTTGTCACTTGTCTGGAGATGGATTGGGAGTTGGCTACTTTTACAGTGTGGGTTCTGTCAGTAAGCCAGTTGGCATCCCATCAAGTGACATAGGGATTAATGCCCAGCATAGTAAGTTTATCTATGATTCCAGAGTGGGGGATAGTGTTGAAGGCCTTGGCAAGGTCCAGAAAGGCTGTGTGGACTGTCTTACCCTTGTCCATGGCTCTGGGGACTGATTCAAAGAAGTCAGTCAGGTTCAGGAGACAAGATCAGCCCTTCATGGACACAAACTGGGTGGGGTCCAGTGTTTGAAGGTCGCCAATGTCGTTGTTTATAAGTTTCATGATAATACGTTCCATGGCCTTGTAGATCAGGCTTGTCAGACTGATGGCGTGGTAGTTCCTGGGATCCAAGGTGGATTCCCCCTTGTGGAGTGAGATAACTGTTGCTGTGCACCACTCAGTGGGCACAAAGCCTGAGGTGAGGCTATGATTAAACATGACACTTAGGTGAGGTGCCAGTTCATTTTGTAGTTCATGCAGTACACAGCCTGGGATGTCATCTGGTCTCATGGATGTTGTATTCTTAGCTTTGGAGAGTGCGGTTTTTACCGGTGTGGCTGTTATTACTGGAATTTGGCAATCTTTTGGTATTGAGATGGGCCCTTTAGGGGGTGAGATGGGGTTGAAGTTGGCACTGAATCTATCTGCCAGGATATTGACAATATCCTTGGGATCAGTATATTTAAGCCATTCTGTTGTAGCTCAGAGCAGACCTGAGCATTGCCATTGAGATTCTTAACATAGCTATAGAATGTCTTGAGGCTGTCTTTGGAATCTTTGGCAATTTTCTTTTCGTAACTAGCTTTGGAGGATTTTATAAGGGATATCAGCTTCTTAATGAGGCTGGTAAGGGAGTGTTTTGCATCCTGGGATTTTCCTCTTTTCTGCAACAGTTTCTTCCTTTTGTTGTAAAGTTTATTTATGGCAGGGGACCACCAGACTGGCTTTCTTTTTTTGGAGGAGCATCTTGGTTCTATTTGGGATGACATGATTTATGCATGAGTGGATGTGCTCATACAGTGCCTTAGTGTAGGATTCAGCAGTAGAATTTTCAGTTACCGTCTGCATGGGTGTCATGAAGTTTGCCACTTCTGACTTGAGTAGCATGAAGTTGGCTTTGGAGAAGTTTTTTATGGAGGTTTCCTTACTGGGGGGTGGAGGTTGGGATGTGAATGTCAAGGATGATTAGCTTATGGTCAGATCTGACCAACAAGGGGGTGACCATAGGTGTGGAGCGTTGATTTCCAATGTTGGTAATGACTAGGTCTAGGATATTGGAGCCCCTGGATTAGTTGATCCAGGGCATAGAAATTTATGAATTCCAAGAACCATTGGGCAAAGATGCTGGTACACAAGTAGTTTTCTCAGTTAATGGCAGATTAGTTGAAATAACCCAGTATTAGGGTGTTCGGTTGTATCTTAGTATTTTCCAGTATGTTTAGAAATGTGTAGTGAGAATCATGGTGTATGGTGGGGGATCTGTACCAAGCTACAATTTGGATTGCAATCTTACCTAGTGTTAGTTGCACCTGGAGACTTTCAGAAGCATTGTGTTGGGCAAATAGCCTGGTGGTGTGAATATCCTTAGTGAATATAGGCACTCCTCCACTTTTAATGTTTTTGTCCTGGTTTGGTGGCCGAAAAGTGTGGTAAGAGTTGTAGCCTGGTATTGGAGGGGTGCTCTCTGGAGTCTCAAACCAGGTCTCAGTTACTGCACAGATACCAGTATTCTACATTTTTAGAAGTGCCTCGAGAGAGTGCATTTTGAGGTTTAGACTTCTAGCATTGAGTAGCATTACCTTCAGATTTTGCATGCTTGTACCTGTTAAGGTGGTGGTTTTGTCTTTTGAACTTTGCCTAAAATGCACTATAGGGGTGACAAGAGCCTTAGCCAGTAACCTAAATCGCAGGGATGACAGGTGCAGACCATCTCTGGCAAAGTATCATGGTTTGCCGATCATGTCAGTAACCTGAATCCCATGGGTGACAGGTGCAGACCATCTCTGGCAAAGCATCATGGTCTGTTGATCATGTCGTCACAGACAGACTAATACTTGATCTCCATTGAATGACACCAGAAGCTTAGCCAATTGTTGAAGTCAATCATTTTGTCCTTATACTGTGGTATCATTCTGGGCAAAGGCAGGATGCTACTCAGGGCTAGGGTCATACCTGCCTGGGGCACATGATCTGAGAGCTCTTCCATGTCTTTTTTCCTGATTTATGTATGCAATAAATGAATGAAAAATTGTTCCACATTGTGCCTCCTTGTTAATTGCTTTGTACTGATTATAAACAGATTGCTCTCTGTAATAATTGACCTGAGGGTGGGAAAGCCTGCCATGCTCCCCCACCTTAAATTCCCACCCACCTTCACTCCCTGTACCATTATACTTCCCACTACACATTTTACCTGTAATAGCCATTATTTAACCTTTCTTATGGAACCCTATTATTGTCATACAACCACTCATGTTTGTATTTCCCAACTCACACCTAACATTTAGCATCATTTCCAACAACCTACCAACCATCGTACTTTGCTTTACATCCGTTCATACTCAGACCCCTCCTCAACAGTACCTACTCTACTTCCCCCGAGTAAACCCTTACTGCTTAGTAGCTTAACTACAACTTTCTACTCTATCCTTTCAAACCCCTCTGTTTCTCAGATTCCAGAAACACAAGCTAAGATACCTCTTTCTTCATAGTAAATACTTCCTAGTGACCTACCTGTTTTCGGACTCTACCTCCACTACATATTCTACAGCCCTGCAAATACTTGCCCATTAAATGCCATCAGTAAAACATACATCCTTTACATAAAAATAAGAAAGCTGTCAGGAATGCCACGACAAAGCCACAACCAATTTGTTAAGCTGCTTTAAGCCAATGCACACTTTTCATTCAGCTTTCTGGTCGAACTTCTTCAGACAATTAAAAATAGTAACTCAAAACATAACATTTAAAAACATCCCTTATAGGGTCACATGTTACATCATCTCCTATCACAATGTACATAAAAAATCCTTCATACTAATTGGCTAAACTCCGCCCATTGAAACCATTCACAACATTACATGTGAAGGAAACAATGGAAGGATTAAATAACACTTGCTTCCATTGTATACACAATGGTCTCAGTGAAAAGACCGTATTGACTAGAACACATATCCAGATGCATCATAAAAGTTTCAGGACTAAATGAGATGCATAAAATCAAAATTAACTCATATACTTCTCATATGCGAAAGCAGTTGCAAATGGTACTATACACATCAAGTAAATTATATTCATTCACTTTGCTGGTATATTCCAAACACACAAGTTATTTACCTCATAGCTCTGCCCATTTGTTCCCCTCATGACTAAATGGAATGAGCCACTTGGGCGGGTATGTTGTCAATCACTTGCATTATTCTTAATGCTGCTTACTGTGCCATTTCAGATAAACTTAAAGTACATATGTTAAAACCAATAATAAAACAATAATCACATAAATGCACAAGCACGGCAACCAATGCTACATCTAAGAATTTAAAAAATCTGGCTAAATAGACCTGCAGGAGCCAGGGAAAGTCTTATTTACAACTAGCAGGATAGGCAAAGACCAGTAGAAAATATATGTACGTATATACTGCTGAGGCATGCACATCCAAAGGCTACAAACTTACTAAGCTGTTAATGAGTAGCCCACAAACCCAAATGGCTTCAAATGCCTGTACGTTCAAGTTGTCAATAAATGTATGCATGTCTAAACCACCTAGTAGTGTATATGTAGATCAAAATATATAGAATGATTTCAAGATAGATTGATTTCAACTTTTAGATACACTTGATAGAACAGACATCAGGGCTGAATGATGCCTGTTCCATCAATTGCATCTTAAAGTTGTAAAGCCTGGGAAGGTTTGCCACTTTTAATCACTTATGAGTTTTTTGATTTAATTATACATTTCTCAGCGTTATCCTATATGATTTATATGGAGACAATATCCCCAGGATTCACGAATCCTCCGTGTAAGACTAGAGTAGTCTTACACAGAAACACCAGTCTAAGAGTAAAATGGCAGCGCGCCATGCATATTAATGAGGGCGTGCTGCCTCAACTCAAAGGCTAACATGGAGCATGCACAAGTGCAGGGGGCATGTCGGACTGCTGAGCAGTCCAAAAATCCAGCCCCTGCAAGTCTCTCAACTGGGAAATGTCAACTGACATGAGTGAGTCCGCTCAAATGTGTACATAGCCAACACTACACTCCCCCACATTCTAAACCCCAGTACAATTATAAAATGTAAAACTTTTAATTTTTTTTTTATTATTCCCGATATAGCTGCCCATGTTTGCGTGTGTATGTGCGGGTTTGCCCATTGCTTAGCTACAGTTAGCAGTCAAGACATCGAAGAGGATAATAAGAAACTTATATGCAAATCAAGCAAAATAGCAATAGCGTAGTGGTAGAACCTTCGCACAAAGAGGAGGCATTCCCGGTTTGGGTCCCGCCACTCCCCTTTTAATTTTGTGTTGGAAATCTGTATATGAAAAGAATTCCTGACATTTATCATTGAAATGTTAGTAAAAAAGCATTGAAATGGCCTATGTAGTAGTGAACGAATTATATATATATATATATATATATATATATATATATATATATATATATATATATATATATATATATATATATATGAAAGTGAAATGGTTATGCATACTGATGAATGCATAAGTAATGTATCTTAAGCTATGTGAAGCACTGCTAAGCAAAGTTTACCAGTATTAAGCACATTTCAGTATAATTGCTCATAGCTTAGCACTGCTTTAACTAGCGCAATAGCTTTGCGCGGAGCTGCGCATCACGCCAACTAGCGCAAAAAGAACATCTTTGCACATAGCTGCGCACTGCACTAACCAGCACAATGTAGAGCAATGTAGAGAAACATCAGTCAACGTAGAGCAACGTCGGGCAACATAGAGCAACATTGGCAATGTAGAGCAACGTTGGGCAAAGTTGAGCAAAGTCGGTAAAACATAGCCATACCTCCTATCCGGTCTGGCCAGTAGTGAAATAAAAAACAATGACAGGCCTTGAACCCAGGAATCTGTGCAACATAATATCAGTACTGAACCACTAAGCCATGACAGCTTTTCATAAGTATGCACTTTCAACACACACATACATATCAATGGAAGTTTACCCATTGCTAAGCAGGTGTACCTTCAGCTGCATTTTTTCAAACTGGCCAATCACAAATAAGTGCGGGAAATGATGCATATTTAAGCTCCATAGGCAGGAATACTTGCCATAACTGGTTGTATCTCTCATCTGCAGGCAGCAATGGCCGGTGTTGGAGAGGGCTCTTGTTTTCGAGCGCAATGTTCGGGCATTGAGGAGTCAAAAGTAATGGTTTGGCTCCTTATCCATAATCATGAGGATAGACTCCTGCGGGGCCAGTACCAGGGCACCCAATACAAAGCAGAAGCCTGGGACTGTCTAGCTCATGAGCTCACCAGTGCCACAGGCATCCCTCGGACTGGTGAGCAGGTCAGACACCACCATGCAGACCAGTGGATCCAGGAGACCCTTGAGATGGAAAATGCCCCACTACTGAGTAAGTAGCGATGGAATTAAGTATGTAAGAATTGTTATTCTAGTGTATACTATGGATAGGTATGTCTCAATATCACTTAATTTACTTCACAGCTGCAGGTGTTCATGCTGCGAATCAGCAAGCCTATGCAGATAGGCTGCTAAGGCTGAACCACCAGGTAGGTTAGTAATTATTTTGCATGTACTGTTATGTAAAATAAATAAGAGAGCCTGAAAAAAGTGTTTTAACACAATAAATAAAGGTATAATAATTCTCTAATAATTATTCTGCATGTACTGTTATATAAAATAAATGAGAGAGCCTCTAGAAAAGTGTTTAAAGTCTTTAATAAAGGTATAATTCCTGGAGTGTGTCTGTGTCATTTTCTTTGATATGTTGTTGTACACTTGCATTATAGAAATAGTACTGTTGTATTAAGCGCTGTTAACACACAGTTGGGTAGCCCATATAAAGGGGATAAAGGGAGTGCCAGTAGCTTTTAAGCATATTCACAGTCCTCAACTGTTGGTTCATGCCCAGCATGTACAGGTTAATCTGGCACATGAGTAGCTTGGTATTGTGTTCCCCAGAAATGTCATTGTGCTGGCAGAAATGTAGGGAGCTGTTAACATATAACTGATAATTTCACCTAAACATATCTAGATAAGTATAGGAAAGTAGAGCTGTCAGTGTACCATCTCAGCAGTAGTGTGTCTGAGCAACTTACAAAATATGTAGCAGTAACATCTGCATCCCAGACAGTTTGTATGTCAGATACAGCCCATGTATATAAAGATCTAGCAAAACCCATTTCACGATTTAAGGACAATTGAGTAGTGTAATAATACATGTAGGGGACATATAACTGCAGTTAATAGGAATATAGTGTAAACTAGAAGGATATATAAGTTGTTAATGGAGCTATCATTTTCCACCCTATTGTATGAGCATAAAAAATGCAATTCCACACCTCATTGGGTATGTCTAATCTCAAAACATTTGTTGGGGCATATGTCCTATTGGTTTATAAATATCTGCATTTATTTTGATGCATGTGCTCTGTTCAAATACCACAATATTGGTGGCCTGTTGCCATCAATTAAACCTGCATGCTGTTGTAATTTCCACTGTTGTTCCATATATGCATGTGTCATGTTTGCTGCTCAACTGTTGGAACTCTGGTGTGTTGGGTTAATGGGAATAATTCTGCAAGCTGTGATAACTAATTGGGAATGCTGTTGACTGTTACTAACCCATATTTTTATTTAATCCTCCTAAATATAGAATGTATGGGAAGGCCGGTCCCAGCTGTCCCACCTGTCCCACCTCAGCTGGTGATGGCACCTGGCACCAGCAGGTCTGGTGCCCAGCCTGGGACCTCTTCCTCCGTTGGCCCTGTGCCACCTTCTGGTGGAAGCACTGCAGGGGATGGGGCTCGTCCCCTCATGCAAGCATGGGTGGAGGAGGGCAACCTATCATCCTCCGAACAGTCTGGGCTGTGGTGCGTAGGGAGATCGAGTGTTCTGTCACTGATCCTCTACGCCAGCTTGAGGCACGAGCGGTGCAACTCAAGGGTGAGCCTGCCCCCCCTACGCAGTCCCCAGCACAGCCACCCTCTGGGCTGTGAAGGTACAGTGGTGACTGCCCATGGGTGGGGATCTCAGTTCCACTGTCGCTATCTGTGGGCTCATGGGCTTGCAGTTTCAAAACATCCTTCCCTGTCAATGTTGTTCACCCCCACATGTGTCATATTCCACCCCTGTATGCATCTTTTTTGTCCTGTCTGTTTACCTCCCCAACCTACCTCCCCAAATACACCTACATCCCCTACCCCACATTCCACTCTCACCTGGAAAAAGAAAAAAAAGGGCAATCTGCTCCAAAAAAAATTACGTTTCATACATAGCTGCCCATTTTGCACACATGTCTGCTGGACATATAAAATGTAATTCAATTGGCAGTACAACATACTTTGTTGTCCTCACCCCTCTCCCAGGGGTGGAAGGTTTCATATTTCCCTTCAAAATTATTGCATATGCACAGCCATTGCTGTAAATGAAATGGACAGCTACGGTCCTTCCCTACACCCATCCTGCACATCCCGAGCTGTTTTCCCTACTGTCTCTCCCTCTTTGTGCCCCTTTTTCACCACTGTCCTATCTCACCATTTTCTTTTCTTTCAAAGAAATGAGCGCGAGGGTTAGTAGGAGTAAGCACTTTTAACTCATTCACTCCGGAGCAGCTCAGGAAAAGCTGCCTGCTTAATTCCACCATAGGAACAACAGTGCAGCCTGAGCTCATTTTCAGAAAATCCATTTGTAATACCATACAGAAAACAAATGTTCATAACTCTTTAACTATAAGAGCTAGACTAAAAATGTAAGAGCGAAAGTTGTTCAGCAGACACTGATCTTCCCAACAGTGTAAATGTTGATAGTGTATATGAAAGTCATTATTAAATATTTGGCAAGGAATGCTGACATTGTGCATATTTTTTACCTTTTTGGAAAAACAAAGCATAATATCTTGGTCAATGTACCATGCAGACCCATACAGTTTGAATGTAATTTGCTAGTACGAATGTCAGCTTTAAAATGATACCTTAACCATTACTGTGTGATGTTCCTTTCTTGAGATATTCACAGAAATATGATTAATATATTATTTTTCATAATTGATAAATAAGCAAAGCATAATATCTCATCACCTGTAACAGACAGAGCCTACATATCAGTGCAGAAGTTGTGCATCTGAATGTCAGCTTCAAAATTATGCATCATTTGTGTGATCACCATGCTCCCTTGCAAAGATATGGGCATAGTAATGAAAAGTATTGTAAATGTATAATTTTCATAATCGAACAAGACTAAACAAACTGTGATATCTGTACACGTGTAGAGTGCACAGACACAGTTCTATTACCATGTTGTAAGGAGTAACACTGTCTTCAAAATGAGGTATTGCTTGGCACACTGACATGCTCCCTTGCAAGGTTATTTACCAAAATATGAAAAAAATCATAATTTCCATAACCTAATTCCAAACAAACTTTGATATCTGCACATGTGTCCAACATACAGGCACAATTCTTTTACCATGTTGGAACCAGCAATACTGTCTTCAAATTGAGGTATTACTTGGCACATTCAGATGCTCCCTTGCAAAGTTATCTACCAAAATATGAAAAAAAAATCATAATTTCCATAACCTAAGTCCGAAACAAACTTTGATATCTGCACATGAGTACAACATACAGGTATTATTCTTTTCCCATGTTAGAACTATCGATACTGTCTTCACAATGAGGTATTACTTGGCACATTCAGATGCTCCCTTGTAAAGTTATTTACCAAAATATAAAAAAAAAATCATAATTTTCATAACCCATGTCCGAAACAAACTTTGATATCTGCATATGAGTACAACATACAGGCACCATTCTTTTCCCATGTTAGAACTATCAATACTGTTTTCAAAATGAGGTATTACTTAGCACAGTCAGATGTCCCCTTGCAAAGTTATTTACCAAAATATGAAAAAAATCATGATTTCCATAACCTAAGTCCGAAAAAAACTTCAGTATCTGCACATGTGTGCAACATACAAGCACAATTCTTTTACCATGTTAGAACTATCAAAACTGTCTTCAAAATGAGGTATTGCTTGGCACACTGACATGCTCCCTTGCAGAGTTATTTACCAAAATATGAATATGAATATTACTAAGCCCTTCCTGCCATCTAAACTGTACGCATGCCTGATAAAATCAGACTAAAATAAGAAGTATTGGATGGTCATTGACACATTAAATTGCACGTGGTAGCACTCTCCTAAAACAGTTCTTTCTCAGCATCCTCACCAGCTCCTTACCACAGTTATTTGCCAAACTCAGAAAAATATATTTTACACAACACATTTCATAATAGAGTTTTACTTACCATACTGGTCCCTACTTGGTCATGGATGCTTTCCATTCTTCTCATCCGTGTAAGAATTAGTCACAAAAGTAATAATTCCAGTTATCGAATCTGATCATCACTCTGGTTACAATAAGACCCATGAGTTTTCCTCAATGCAGTATGTGCATATTGGTAACAGATAATAAATTATTCTTGAGAGCTGAATATAGAAAGAAAAAAATTATAACAACCATTACTGAAACCTGAGCTACAGATAACCTATACTTGTTACACAATATCTGTATTACGATCTTCAGCAGTCTGACCATGTATGCACAAGCACTTCTCTAGTACACAAATTAATTATTTCCCCTACCAACATTTTCATTAGTACATGTTGCACATTCATCCAAATGACCCCTTCAGGAAAATGTTGAGATATGCACAATAACCTTATATATATATATATATATATATATATATATATATATATATATATATATATATATATATATATATATAATATATATATATATATATATGCGTGTGACCAATGTATATATGTGCAAGTACATTTTGTACATACATATATATCCATATACACACACATGCACAAATATATATATATATATATATATATATATATATATATATATATATATACATATATATATATATATATATATATATATATATATATATATATATATATATATATATATATGTATATGTATATATATATATATGTATATGTATATATACAGCAAGAAAAAAAAGCAGGGGTTTAGGAGGGTGGGCAGTTGATGAACGAGGGCGTGGTTGCTTGTAATGACTCCCAAGCAGAGAAAAAAACACAATCTGACTTGTGCATTCATCAAAGTAATAACGACTGCTACTTATGTGAATAACAGTGACAGCAGCTGAGACTTTTCCCAGAAAAGTGATAATGACTCACTGCTATATTGTAACTGCACCTATTGCTATGTGATAATGACCTTCCTTTCATTACTGCAAAGGTATGCATGCTGAGACACAGGTGATAATTGCTGAACATAACCTGTTGAGTAGGCATTCATTATATTACATTGTGCAGCTGTTATGTAACACAGACTCAGTATTATCAGTAAGGAGTCATTCAGTCAAACAGTATATCACTTGGATATTACTGAGGCCTTCCCCCCACCTAAATTCCACACATGACTGACAAAGCCAGGAGAAATACACAAAAAATATGGTAGCTCCATGCTGTCAGTAGTCACCTAGTGATAACATTTATCTCACTCAGGCAGTATAATCACAAATAGAATAATACAAGCTGAAGTGATGTAACCCAATGTAATTTGCAGACTGACTTTCTATATGTCCCCAGTAACCCCTCCAGTTGTTTGCATTCTGTATACACAGGCAACAAAATGACACAAATTGGCCCAGCAATCACTTCAGCAGTGAGACCATGTATGTAGAAGCACTTCCCTGATACACAATTAGTGAATCGAGCGACGTGCATTCAGCAGGCAACTTCTAATATTGTGGAACTGGGAATGCCAGTATGGGGGTACGTGTCTGTGCTATCTTGTTCTTTCTATGATGAATCAATTTATTTCTTTAATCTATGCTTTTGTTCAGTAGATCATTGGATCAAATCCTTAAAAATAGATCTAAAATGCACAACAGTGCATCTAAAACTCCCTGATCAATGCAACCAGTATCATATTTTTTGCTTCTTGATTAAAATGAGAAAAAAGAAAAAAAGACAATGTTGCAATGATACCTTTTCAGATTAACTGTATTACAAGTATCTAAAATAAAGACTGAGGCATCTGGTGCCAATTTAATATACATCTCTGAAATTAGTGTTCATAGGTAGGTACTAGGCTATTGGCCCTAGGGCCTATATAAGCCTTGTCAAAAGGTACCCTGGCTTTTGCCACGTAAGGAAATTATTTTCCTGTGCCACTGTCGAGCAGAGCCACAGAAGTGATCCCCGGAGTGAATTTCCTATCTCCCATCCAATCATCAAGATTTTTCTTGAAGAATGCTTATGAGGAGCTTTGTTTTATATAGATAGGTAGTTGGACTACTGTATCAGCATGTATCTTTATCCACAAGGGTGATCTCTGTTGTGAAGCCCTCTTTGAGATGAAACCGAGGCAATAGAAATATATTCATTAAATCCCTTATCACTTCAGGCTTTCAGTTTTAACTGCCATAACAACTCTCTCATTTCTAATATGGTTTCCATAGAACCTCCTCTAATGTCCACTGACACAGTTTCTAAGATACCAAAAAGAAACTTTGTGAAGTTTTCAAATATCTGAGCATGTTACATAAAAAAACTGTTCTTCCCTATATAGTAACAATAGCAATTTTTGCATATAGATATATTAATCACATGTTTGTGGCACAAATTTCAACACCCAATATTATTCCACTTGGAGGGTTCCCCATTACCACTTCCGCAATTTCTAAAATATAACTACACTGGTGACAGGAACTACACCACCTAGTGCCTTTATTAGTTTGCTTTATAGAGGTAATAGGTTGACTTTCAAACTGTTAGGTTTTTAGTTGTTTTAAACACAAATTAATGAGTTGTACCCAGGGATTTATAGATGCAATCATCGGTCTTAAAAATGCTCCAATTTTTGATGATGATATCCTTAAAGTTTTTCACAAGTCCACTATAGGTTATAACTAATGAATGTGAAAAATTGGAGTTTGGTATGTTTTTAGAACTAAGGGACCCAAAGTGGGCATATCTTGTCCTAAAAATCTGATATCTTATGCTGCTTCTATTATTCTCCATATTTTTGACAAGAAACAATTTTCATTTTCACTTCTAAATAAACCTATTTGAATCTGAATTGTTAAAAATGTTTTTGTGGTACTGACACAGAGCAATATATATATACATACACAGATACATACACAGATATATACACAATATATATACACACACACACACACACACACACACACACACACACACACATATATATATATATATATATATATATATATATATATATATATAGGAGCCCTACAGAATCCTGAAAGCTCAAAATCCTGAAGACCAAAATCCTGAGACCAAAATCCCGAAAGTTCAAAATCCTGAAAACTCAAAATACTGAAAACACAAAATCCTGAAAACACACAGGATACTTATTCCAGCACAAGTACATGGAAAAAGAAATAAAACACAAACTATATTACTGTTTTGCAAGTATAAGCAGAGGGCAAGCCCTGCACGTGGGGGCTGCATTACACCGCTACTACTTATATATATCAACTCCAAGATTGCACTTAGTGTGGTGAAGTGCAATCTCGAGTTTATATTTAAGTAGCAGGGGGTGTGGGGTGCAGCCCACATTAGGGTGCAGGGGCTTGCCCCTGCATATAATTTAAGGGTAATATGTTTCTGTATGTACTTGTAGTGGAATATAGTAAGTGTTTGTATCCTGTGTGTTTTCAGGATTTTAAGTTTTCAGTATTTTGAATTTTCAGGATTTTGAACTTTCGGGATTTTGGTCTTCAGGATTTTGGGCTTTCAGGATTCTATATATATATATATATATATATATATATATATATATATATATATATATATATGCATACACACACACACACACACACACGTGCACACATATATACACACATATTCCAAACAAGGCATGTGTAGTTGCTTCATGTCACTCATGAAGTGCCAACATTGTAATACACAAGATGTACAGATGCAGCAACATGCACAGATGAAACAGTTTCTAGTAATTGCCACTAACATAACTACAGCCCTAACTGCAATGTGGTAAGGCTGCATACCTTTATGAACTCCATCACAGATTCCAAACAGTGCTAGTGGGGGACTACATAGCTTATTAATATTAATTATTCTTTGAGCTTCAAAACTGTCTTATGATCTCACAACTTACTATTGCCCACAAGATACTTTACCATCCTGAAAACACCCCAATACTATCGCAACTGTTAGTCCCTTATAACAATCTTACCTCCCTTCGATATTCTTCTAAACTTATGACCAAATCTGTAAAATCCCACAACTTAGCTGGTGACTCTCTGTTTACTAATACTGTAGGTAGATTGAAACACGATAAGAGAGGCTGATAATTCCACAAGTTTATTTCCAATATACGTTAGCGCTTTCGGCAAGTTAAATAACTCGCCTTCATCAGATGACAACAATAGTAGCAGCACCAACTCTCCAGGGAACCTAACAGTGCTAGTCGAAGCACTTCTTAAAAGAGTCGACGTTTTAACCCAAAAGGTAGACGCCTTCTCTAACTCAACTTCATTGAACAATACTGGCAACGTGAGTCGACCGATGCCTTCCGCCAATTCAAGTGGAGTAACTATTCCTAACGGACAAGGTTCACCTTCTTCTACAACTGTCAACCAAACATCAAGCATGGACTCCCATATGCCGGCAGGCAACACGGAATCGCATTTTACCATTTTAGTTAATGGAAGTCAACTACGGAGGGACAACATGCAAACCGTGGCATCAACAAGAGGTAACGATCATACTTCTGTTAATTCAGAAGGTATACCTACCATGAATAGTTTTTTGGACAATAACAATTTCTTTTTGGGAAGGTCCAACCCCGAAGTTGCTAATGGCATGTCGCAAGACACAATTAATGAGAATTTAGGCATTAAAATTGATTTATTTGACATTAAATTGTTCAAATGCAAAAAGTTGCAACTTGAAATATCATATTTACAAGAGTGTATCAAGAACAAGATAATCCCTAAGGGTTTACGCCAGTGGCGGTTTCCGGCCGGACTGACGGACGATCTAGTTTTTTACCAAGAACTTTTGGAACTGTTTGACAGACAGGGGACTGACTTTTTACAGGCTTTAATAGTGTTTTCCACGAGTGACATCACTAAATTAAAGACAGAACTTGAAAAACTGGAAACTGAAATTAAAAACCACGTTGAGTTTCCACGATACAAGTACGAATATTGCAGGATATTTTCTAGTATTGATGCTACCATTGAAAAACTCATCAATACTAAGAAAAAGAAATTGGCTAGAGACATTAGGGACTATGCCAACAAATGTGCCTATCCCAAACTCCCACGCAATGGACAATCTAATTCAAATGCTAATGGGGACAATGATCAGTACAATTCTTTTTCTACAACTGTATTTCCTGCAAATAACAATAACAACCAACCTGAACAAAGACAGGCCCCTAGAAGGAGTCCCAGATTAAATAACAACAATAGTAACGGGTCAAATCAAATCAATTTTTTAGGTGAGGGGAGAGTTGAAAACTTGCAACAACAAGCAATGCCAACTACATCCTCTGAATGCCAGGGTGCTAATAATTTCAACAACAACCAGGATTTTCCTTTGGTGACCTGTCCTTTGGGGAACAATCATCCCCGGGCTCCAATAAAGAACAACACGAGGAACAAACGTCGTGGACGCAGGAGATGAACGATATATTAGACTTTGGTGTAAAACCAAGATTGTATAAGAGCACTAATGGTGATTTTACTGTTTACAATTACACAACTATAAATATCCAGCAGGACATTGTAGACTTTTTAGCAAAAGGCTTTAGCTTTGTCCCTGGAAATCATATGGACATTGGTAAAACAATTATAGATCTAAAAGTGTTTACACGAAAATTAAACCTGAATCATTTGATGGGTAATGATTCATCTACAGTTAAATTACTTAGAGTAGCCAGTTCTTATAACCCACCTCTACATCCCACCTTGCACACATTTGAGAAAATTTGTGAGATGGATTTATGGGCTATTAAGAACCAGGTTATTTACAATAATCAAAAACATCTAAGTAACATCACCTCGTTAGAACGTGATTTCATCCATCTCTTGCATGATTGTCGTATTCGAGCCATGAAACCAGATAAAGGTGGGGGCATTGTTTTCATGGACCATTGTAAGTACATTGAATATATGCTTGAACATCTAGACTCAACAGCTTACAAACTGGTCACTAAAAATGAGATCCATGGTGCATACAAGAAAATCAATAACATCTTAAATGATCTATTTTTGGAAGGATTGATTGATACTGACACACATAAATACCTTTTGATGCCTGCCCCAAAAATTCCTTCATTTTTCGGAACACCTAAGTTACATAAACGGTTGAGCAACCCATTTAGGCCTATTATTGATGGGAGGGGATCAGTAACCCAAGCATGTGCTAAACTCGTTGATAGCATTCTAAAACCTTTGCTTCAAAACGAGAAGCACATCTGTAAGGACTCATGGTTCTTTTTGGAGAATATCAACAAACTCATTTATAATGAGCATGTCCTGTTTTTGACAATAGATGTCAAAGACCTATATACCGTTATACCACAGTCGGTTGGCATCGCCTGGATTAGAGAATATATGGTGGCCAAAAATATAGGAGATGACTCTATATATTTAACTGAGACCCTCTTAGAACTAATTTTGGCTAACAACTTTTTTATTTTTGAAAACCAATTTTATGTTCAAACATCAGGTGTAGCCATGGGCTCACCTTGCGGGGGTTCATTCGCAAATGCAGTCATGGCTTATTGGGAGTCCACTGTACTGTTTAAGGACGAATTATTTCTTAAACATGTCACCTGGTATACTCGATACCAGGACGACATCTTTTGTATCTGGGATGGTAAGATGGATATGATTCTGTTATTTATGGACAGAATTAACACGTCAACTGACTTTTTAGAGTTCACACATAGTATAAGTGACACTGAGATCAATTATTTGGACATTTTGCTCATCAAAGATAGGACCAACAAGAGATTTAAAAGTTGTATATATAGAAAACCAACATATTCCAACTCACTCTTACATTTCACAAGCAACCATCCATATCACCAAAAGAAGGCGGTTATCAAAGGACAGATAGTAAGAGCTGCACGTATGACAACAGATATACAAGATTTTGTCAACGAATGCAACAAGCTTACCAACATGTTTGAGTCTAGAGGATACCCGTCTTCTTTGATAACAAACATAGTTGCAGAAGTGACCCAAAAACGAGAAATAGGCCATTTCCTTCCTTTACTTTCAGGATTAGAAGTGGTCTCCATTGGCATCAATGATGACCAGGTGACTATTGATTCAAGCTTGACTACCATAATAGAAACAGGAAAGGGCAAGTTTACAACTAGTTTTTTGCATACTTATTCCCTAGATTCTATACAAATAAGGGAAATAGTTCATAAAAACTGGGACATCATTAAAAATGATAGAAGCCTGTGCTTCCTTTTAGGGGAACGTCCAAAAATCACATATAGACGAGGTAAAAACATGAAGTCTATCTTAGAAAAAGTTAAACCTCGTGTTTATTCCAACAAACCCCAAGGAATGTTCAAGTGCGGCTTTTGTACCCAGTGTAAACACATTAAAGTCACTAGTAGCTGTAACATTAATGACAAACACTATAAAATCACAGGACGCTTCAATTGTGAAACGAAATCTGTAGTGTACGCTGCCCTGTGTAACCATTGCAAGGCATTCTATATCGGTAAAACCGAGAGGATGCTTAAACATAGAATATATGAACATCAATATGCCATAAAAAAGAACGATTCCAACAATGCCTTAGCCAGGCATTGTATGGAATTCAGTGGTCATAATTTTAATTACTTAATCTTGCAACACAGGGAGGCGGACATTAGAGGGGGCCCATGGCAAACACGCTTGGAAATAGATGAGCTTTTGTGGCAGATCCGCACGAGAGCTCACCTGTTTCCAGGTATCAACGAAGCACAGTCAATTAAATGTGTCCTCAAATGGCTTTCCTACAATAGATAGTTTTTCATCTTGGTTTTTATGATACAAGTTTTTAAGGGGAATGCAACTGTGTTATATACTGTTATCATGGTTAGAATAACATCAAGCTGATTTCTCTGGTCAACTGTACTACAGTTCCATATTTAACATGTTATTATACTCGTTCAGAACTTGATACACATTAATATAGTAAACAACCTGCTAGATGAACTTAGTAGCGGGGTTGTCTGTATAACATTCAACAAGGTATGTGTAAGTGGGGAGGGCGCCTTTTTGGACAACTCATCAAGATTGTCAGTATTTGAAAAATTATGACATATGTTTAATAACTGTAACAAAATTCAAAATGTGGGATTTTTTAGTAAATATAATAACAAGGAACATTAGTAAGAATATACAAGATGTTCCTTGTTTATACATATATTAATTCATTTTTATTTTGTCAAATCATATGTAAATATATTACATATACTTTTTAGTAATTTAATTTTAAAATGAAGTTTAATATTGTGTGTAATTTTACATAGGGTGTATATTTAATGGCTAGCAACATCACTTTACATTTAGGACGTGATGTTTTATACTTATTTTCAAGTTCCCATGGTTTTTAATTGGAATGGAATGGCAACTTAAATGATTGGTCTAAATGCATTGGTAGTGTTATTTAAACAGCAGTGTAAAGTCATCCCACTGTTTGTTTGTCTGATGAAGGCGAGTTATTTAACTTGCGGCCTTAACGTTATATTGAAATAAACTTGTGGAATTATCAGCCTCTCTTATCGTGTTTCAATCGCCTCAGCATTTTTCAGTGGTTCGTGAAAAATTTGTCTTATCAATACTGTAGGTAGGACATGGAATCTGCTACCCACAGATATCACTCTAACCTCCTCCTTACCACTCTTTAAACAAAAAAATCAAGCAGTACTTCCAAAACCACTGGCTTTGTTCCTGCAGGACTCCTGACTAACCTTCCGCACTTCTCCTACTTAACCTTAACTGTTTTCATTAATTAATACCTATACGTACTATTTCTTTTGTCTTGCCCTACTCCCCCTACTCAACCTTAATATCTTTACTTACTTTTTCTTGTGTCTTGCCCTGTTGTTCTCCTCTAATGCTCTGACTCACTCCTACTTTCTCTCCACCACCCTCTCTACTATCTCCCTAACTCGTCACTTTACTTGACTACTGTTTTCTCACTCTTTCCCTCTCTTGTATTTCTACATTAATTCCTTCACATCTCCTGCTTTACATCTTTCTCTTTGACAATTTTCTAAAACTAATAGCTAATCTTTAGCTTTTTAATGTCCACTTCTAATGACCTAGTACAATTTTTACAATTTTGCTTCTACTACCTAGTAAAACGTTCATAAGTGCCCTAGGTTTTTTTTTTGTTGTACTTATTACTAAATGTATATTCTTAGTATGCTTAAATTTTGTGTGGAGCTTTTCTCCCCGGGCCTCTACTGAAAATGGACATGTATCCAGCTAGACTAGCCCGGTTAACAAATGGAAAATAAATAAAATAAAAATAAATAAATTAATTAAAATTAGCC
The DNA here is from genome assembly GCF_019279795.1 of Protopterus annectens. NCBI lineage: Eukaryota > Metazoa > Chordata > Ceratodontiformes > Protopteridae > Protopterus > Protopterus annectens. The sequence goes on from NC_056739.1 coordinate 237,112,708, forward strand.
ACTCTCTTGGACTACTGTAGCAGCATTTATCTTTATCCACAACAGTGATCTCTGTGGTGAAGCCCCCTGTGAGATGAAAACCCCTGCAGTACACCAGTCTCTGAATGGGATTTTTAAAACATTCTGTCATAAGGCTTCCTGCTAGCCTTTCTGAAACCCCTGGGCTTTTTTTTTTTAATTTTTTTTTCCTGATTTGACAAATACTAGCTAGATAGCCTTATGCAGTCATTTCCTCAGGATCATCAACATCCCCTTTCAAGCTTATCCCAGTTAGGGGTCACCACAGCAGAACAGTCCGCAGAACGATTGGCAACGGAGTTTTACAGTGCTGATTTGCCAGCCCAATGCCCAACCTTCCACAGAAGGCACACAGACACTTACACCTAAGGCTAGTTTAGAGCACCCACTCCATCTACAGCATGTCTTTGGGATGTGATAGGTAATTGGAGCACCCAGAGAAAACCTACACAACCACAGGGAGGACATGCAGTCAACCAGTTATCTCTCAAGTCCTCCGTTAGATATGAAAGAGCAAACAAGTAAACTATAAGTGGGAAGCCCAGCTCTGGCACTCCAGGACTGCTTGTACCATTTGTGGATAGGTAAATGTACATAGGTCTAGGATTATTCAGTACCTTGAGTGTAAAAAGGTGGGGGATTACACACTGGACTGTAAGCAGCAACCAATAATAAAATTTCTAAACAGCCTCACACTTCACTTGCATTCCTAAGCTGTTTTCACCCTACAAACTTCTCATTTAAAGCATACTTATTCAGCGTTTCTGTGCTGTCTCACAACCAAAATAAAGCATAATAGAGGAATGCTTTTTGAGGTAGATTAATCAAGCTAACGAAAACCCAAAGTCTTGAATACTTTAAAAAGGCATTCCCACCTACAAAGCAAAATGTATATTTTCAGGGTAAAGTACTACTTTCTTGTCATCCCGCTTGGTAACTGTCCTAGCAGCTTTCAAGTTACACAGCAACACCAGATATTTCAAAGCAGAGGGGAGAGGTATCAAATGTATTCTGTCCCAAATATTCTATAATTTAAAAATATGTTTTTAATCTAAACTTTCAGTAACCTCCCTTCGCAAGTGAGACACCAGATCTCTCTCTCTCTCTCATCATAGCCTGTCTAATTTTGCCTTGAAAGTCTAACATTTGTTCGTACAAACCATAACGAGTTGCTAGGCCTTGACTAGACCTGGAATGGGCATGCACATGATTAACGTGAAGGTTGGGTGTAGGGCTGGGAACTCTGCACCGTAAAATTGCACTGCAATCATTAGCAGACCGGAGTTAAAAGCTAACCGGGAAAAGCCAAAAGAAGTTACTATGCAGGAAAAAGTCCTGACAAATCAAAAATCTGCACATTAACCTGCAGTAACTGTCAGAATTGTGGTCGCATTTTCTCCTCTTGGAATTTAGTAAAACAAACCTTGTCAGCTTGGTCCATTATTTTACTAGGGGATGCCAAACCATGCAAAAGTTTAAAGCAGCATGCAAAAGTTTAAAGCAGCTGCATATCATAGTCCTCACAAGAGCACAACCTAGGGGAACTACTAAGCCCCTCACTACCAAGCCACAACTTCACATAATGCATAAACGTAACCACCCAAACGGCTACCAACCAATGACTAACAATTCACAAACCATAAAACTAACTAACCGAATAAAACAACACAACTATTTCTAATTTCCGGAACATACCTTCCCTATTAGCCTGCATCTTTCCGGGTTTATCAACACATGCCAAAAACATAAGAGCCTAACGTAACTGCTGACGAACCGGAGCCAATGAAGATTAGCCTTGCATTCCATATGTAAACGTTTTTTAAAGATAACATGCATACAATAATTTTATTTACAAGGTTTGTAACTGTCAGGTCGGCATCACTTCTACAGGATTCACGCCCCTTGTTAAGAATGATAAAGTTGCATACCAAAAAGGGAATGTGGGCAAATAATATAACTAAACTAAGTCTTATATGAGAATATGAATTTAACAAAATAATCACCACTTAATGCTACCCTAAAATATTTTCTCCGATGCATCACTCTATACAGAACAAGCTTACCGGGAGGAAAAGAAGGTAGCTGCTGAGCCGGGCTGAACAGGAAGTCCTAGTAGTACAGAAAATAGAGGATCCAGTAGCAGGTAAAATCTCCAGTTCTTTGCAGAAAAGAAATACCTGCTGCTGGATCCTCTTTTTATTGGGTGGAGGTGTTATGCAAGTGGTGGCTCGGATTGCAACAATCTGATTGGCTGCCACCACTTGCTTAATCAAGAACTTTTAAAGCTGATTTTCTACAAAAACTTGAATGTGAACTTAATGTAAAAACACACTGAATCGTAACTGTATACTGTAATTTACATGTTCAGTTAGGATTTAAGTGCGTTTTACATTAGGTTCAACTACAGATTTGCACTACAGTTTCTCTCGCATCAGGAAGGCACTCGGGGTTAAGAGCTTGAAATAACTATCTTCTCATGGCGCGCTCAGTGTTAAACACACAGGCGCCATGAGAAGCTACTCGGGGTTAATGAGTAGTTAGCGGGTTTGTGCGAGTGTGCACTTAGCTAAGCTTAGGTGTGCTTAGCTAAGCTTAGGTGCGCTTAGCTAAGAATTGCTAAGCTTTGTGCAAACCCACGCAAACCCACTTACAACTGCTTAAAAGTGCCTTAGTCACCCTGCATGTGAGGGCCCTTGTTCTACTGAGCAGCAAATAAAACACCACTGTCAGTCTCGAACCACGGATACACTAGACTGCTTGAAGTACCACTAAGCCACAGTAGATATACAGCAGGTTGTTGCTGAAATAGATATATCATGCATCAGAATGAGTGAATGTAAAGGAAAAATAGGAATGTCATAACACAAAACCTGTTCTGTGGAACTTTACCAGCAGTTGTCGTGGAATTGCATTACATGACTGTGATAAGAGAACCAGTCATTCTAGCAGGAAATTATGCTACAGCAGCACTTTACAACCCACACACAGTATCATAGCAGGACAAACACTGGCATATCTGTCTAGGGCAGAGTACATACATCCCAACTGTGACTACATATCAGGGATGTCCCTGTTTTTGAAACATATGTTAGCTGTGTCCCTCGGAATCCCCTGAAAAGTATTGATATTAGGCAGAAAGGTGGGGTATTACACCTAATGAATAATGACAATATGCAGGAGTTAGACACCACTTGTACTTCAGAAAAGGTGTAGTAATTCATATGCACTGGTTCTCCTGAAGTCTACACTTATTGTCCCTAATATTTTTAAGGTGTACCTCACTTTTACCTACCTTTACCTCACTCTGTTCAAATATGCACCTGAGTGTTTTAGAGGCCTGGCCAAGGCAGAAAAACACAGGCATATCAGCTTTTTTGCTGTTACACACTGTGCAAATAGCTTTGGAAGGAGTTCCACAAGCATACCCTTATGTAGGAGTACAACACTGAAATACCAAAGGATGTAGCCATGTACTGGTAACAAACAACTGTAACAATGCCATTGTACCAGTACTGGATAGACCTGTGCATTGTACAGACAGAGAATAACAGCCTAACTTCTGGCTACCATCTGGATAAGTCCACAGTTGGGAGCTATGCAGACAGACTACCTGCCTTGCTAAACTAACAGGTACACAGCAACCATTAAAGTCCAGCAAGATAACATTCACACAATAATACATAATGCTCTCTGCATGTCTGCATCTCCACCCAAATGTACAATATACCTGTGTGTTCAGGGCCTACCAAGGTTATAGGCAGGCATACTCAGTACTGGAATTCTCCAGTTTTCTTGAGCATCCTGTGCTAATGTCAACAATAAAAAAGCACAAACTGTGCAGAAGTGAGTACATTAATATTAACAGTATAGCAGTTCACAAACAGTTCATGTGCCAAATGAATACATCTCAATAACTACTTTTATATGGCAGTTAATTGTATAAGTAGGAAAGAAACTACATACTCCCATGTATCTTGTGTTAGTATTTGTAGGGGTGAGTACAATTCTACACTGACAACTGTGTACTGAAAGTGGCAACATTCAGGTCTGAGTACAACATTTGAATCACTGGATACACCCCTAGCTTCAGATATAAGAACTATACCAACCTTCTGACTTACACGACGGTGTCCAGAGCAAACAAGCTTGGGTCCCACTTTGGAAAGCTGAAAGGGCTACGCCTACCTGACATAGCAATTTATAGCATTGGGTTGCTATGACACTGAGTACTGCAATTACCACACAGCAGGCTGCATGCAATTACCAAATGGTGGCCACCAATTGGGGCAGAGGTCATCACATGCACATGTGCAGATACCTATAAAAGCAGGCTGTACTTGCTGGCCACACATGCAATCATTCCATTGCAGATACTGAGAGAGAGAGAGAGAGAGAGACAGAGACAGAGAGAGAGAGAGAGACACACACACACCCACACCATGCGAAAAAAAAAAAAAGGCAAAGACACATGGAACTGAATACTAATAACACATACAAAGGAAAAGTATGTAACAGATATGTATTTACTGGCATGTAGTAGATGTATTTGAAGACTACTCTACATACTTTGAAACATCAATATGTGGCAGCAGTACGTATCTATGCACAGAGGCCCTGCATAACTACTGCCATGGACAAATCAGTGTGTAGCTGTGTGCAGTGGGACATAACTGTGATATATGTAGCTCAGCATTAAATGTCAAATATCTGATCCATGTTATCTGTGTTCTGTACAGTAGTGTGGATAATGGCTGTTTGGGGGAGTAGCGCAAACAGCTATATAAACATGGATGTGACAGGGTAACACATGCATGATAGTCATATCAACATGTAGCTTAGCATTGGCATGTGCTGTACCAGGCTAGTATGCTAATCTAGCATTCGCAGCTATGTATACACCCTCTAATATAACAACTCCTTCAACAAGGTCATAGATAGGTTAAAAATATGCTGGTTTTTTTTTTTATAAAGAAGTCCTTTAATTTAATTATATAAATGAATTCTAATTTCATGGATTTTACTTAAAAAATTCCTAACACTAATGTGTGACAGACTTTTCAATGTGTGGAACTTGAGAAACTTGGAGGAACATGAACTTTTTAAGACCCCAAATGAGGTACGTTCCTCGTAATGAGGTACACTTGAGAGGCATGCTAATATTACTGTGGGCTCACACTTGACACCTGTTCATGTTGCAGCAAGGCCCAACAGGTCAGCCGTGAGGTCCAGGGACTTACAACAGTGTGGACCTTGTGTGTGTATGGCACACACATACGGAGAGATATATCTGTGTCAGATATATTAGTATCTGTACATGTGCATAGAGCAAGGGACATACTGCAACTGTTTGTGAAGGGAGGTCATACATATGTTAGTGAAGGTTGTTATGTGCATATTTGTATGTAGGTAGTAGTGTGTGGCAAACAAAACAGCATACAGTGCTGGTATATGACATGTGGTGGTTAAACGCTGTGGGTATGATTTGTTAGGTTTGCAATGTTGCAGCCAGTGAGGCCTGCTAAAGCCACATGGGCTGAGAACACCTTCAATGCATTTCACACAAGACTGTGCAATATCATTACATAACTGTATACCTCACATACTTGGCATAATTGATATTCCCACCATGAAAGGTGGATTGTATATATCGAAAGAGAGAGAGGGGGAGAGAGACAGAGTCATATTTACTGCGACAGATGCCTGGTGACAAAGTCATTGCCACAAGCTCAATGTCAAAAATGCATTGGCATCCCTTTTGCTAAAAATTCTGTACCCATGAACTACCACATAGGTGGTAGTCGACTTACCGAAAGTGTGATAAGAGACCACGGGACACAAGTTGACAGTAGTCTCCCCTTTGAAAATCACAGTGCCACACTAGTTATGCAATCTGTCTATGTGGCACACCTCAAAGGTCTGTCATCCACAGAAAAAGAGGTCAGTGTACCCCTCTACTCATCACTCACAAAACCCATTATAGAGTATATTGCCCCTTTTGGTATGTACCTCACAAGACATCTACAGCAGCTGGAAAGGCCACAGACGTACCTCACAAAGAGTATTACTGGCCTCAGACAGATGCCCTATGCAGACCGTCTCACAAAACTACAGCTAGACTGTGTCACATACCGCCAACCCAGAGGTGACCCCTGCCTAACATACAAAGCTATGTAAAACCCAGAGCTGTTGGACATGCTCCACATAAACAGATCACAATCCTTACGAGCTACATGCTCTAGGGACCTAAACCTTGTCACCTCAATAAACAGAACATGCTGGAGGGATATATTCCTATCTCGGAGACATCCCATACTCTGGAACAAACTATCTATCAATAGCAAACAAAGCTCATCAGTAGCACTTATCATGAATAGTCTTGATGATTGGATGGGAGATAGGAAATACACCCCAGGAATCACCTCTGTGGCTCTGCTTGACAGGGGCACATGAAATTAAATTACTTGGGTGTCAAAGGCCAGGGTACCATCTGACTAGGCTTCTATAGGCCCTAGGGCCAACAGCCTATTACCTACCTATGAACCAATGCACACCCACATGTACTTGTTGCAATAATTGCTATGTGAAGTTGACTAAGTGTGATGGTGAATGTGTTGGTGAATGTGTCACAGTTGTGTATATGTGGGATAGCTTAGTGGGAAACTGTTTATGTCATGGTATTACGTGTCCTAGCTCTGATCCCAGCAAAAGATGTGTATGCTATTGCTAGCCAGAAAAAGCAGTATGGCATACAGTCTGATGTAGTCCCTTGGTGTTAACTGGGGTGTGCCATTGGAGGCTAAAGCAGTACATGTATGTTCATTGATTGGTACTGCTGGTGAATCCAAATCCTGTATGAACTGTAGTACTACCTGAAGCTGTAAGCCTAAACAGCACAGTATGGTGTATGTCCACATTGCTTGGAAACACTGTTTTGTGTGTTCCCTGTAGCTCACAGATTACATACCTCAGGCATAAGGGTTTGTAAGTACGGACACACAGTACTGTATGGTACACATGTAAAGCTCATCTGGGTTGCCATACCTCTGTGTCCTGTATGTATGTCAGATGTGTGTGTGGGTATGCCTGTAACATGCCCTAGGTCATATGTGTGTTACAGGATATAAGTGCATATCTAGCAACATGTATAGTCTAGTACAGCAGTATGCCACCTATATTCATGAATGTGCACATATTTTAGGCAGGGGTTTTCCATCAACAACTAGTGTGGTATACTGGTAATACTGTAACTGGACTTTACAATCATTGCAATGAATGACATATTTCTTTATGCATTAGCTTGATATATACCTCCTGTGTCTAGGTGGTGCATTGTGTTGCATACAGTGTGCCATGTACTGTTGCATAGTCTTACATAGTGGTTTCTCTTTGTTGCTGTGCAGAAAATGGTTTAGTATATAGAGCGTGCCAGGCACTGCCAGGCAGTTGTGGGTTGAGCACTGATATGTAGTGTTGAAAGTGTGTGTATCCTCTGATAGACAATAGTTGTTTGCTATTTATGGCAGTTCAGTGATATCTGTACTGTAGAATGTTAAGTGTGCCACATGACATGCTCACACATATTGTTTCATTGTCTTCCAGGGTCATGGCCCACCATCGTAACCCTACCTATAGTCGAGCAGAGGATGAAATCCTAACCACCAGTCTCATCCAAAACTACATCCTGCTATTCTCAAGAACCAGCCAGGACCAGCATGAGCAGACTGCACTGTGGCAAGATGTTGTCCGTAGGATAAATGACATAGGCATGCATAACCAGACATATAAGCAGGTACGCCATCATTGCAGTACTCATACATGTCCGGCAGCATGCGTCTGATGTCCATAGGTAACAGCTTGCCACAGGTGGTGGGGTTACCACCTATCCCCCCCCTCACCAGAGTGGAGGAGCTGCTCCTGAGCCTGATGGCTCCCGGCCAACAACAACAACAGCACACATCTATCATCATGGAAGCTGGAGCCCACCAGCAAGTTCACATGGCGTGTGCAGGTAACATGGCATATCTGTAGAATACTGTTACCTCTATTGTTAGATCATGCATATGTGAGATGTGTACTGTGTAGTTAGAAGATGTGGAGCCTGGTGTTGTGCAATACTGATAATTTTAACATGATGTGTAGGCCTGTGACTGTCAACTATTGTACTACTGTAAGATTGCAAACCCACAGTAGCAATGCCACAGTTGTTGCCACTGACAAACTGTCTCATATCCTTGTAGGTCCCTCTGGTGTGAGAGCAAGGCAGCAGACCCATGCTGGTGAGTGGGTTCTACATTTAATATTGCAAATAAAATGTGCAGATCATAGGTAAGGTGTAGGCCATGTACACATGTAACACACCTACACATAATGCATGCTGTGCATGTTTGCTGTGAGGCTATGCACATCTCAGTAACGTGAGTAGCTGCCTCAAACACATGCAATACACAGAGCATCCCAAGCAATTGTGGCTACACTGAAGTGGACATTGGATAGGCAGGCGATACACACGCAAACAACATACACAACTTCGTCATATGCAGTGCATGTTAATATGCTCCACATGGCATATTCAGACACACGCTGTAAGGTCACACTCCAGTATCCCAAATGTCATCCACAAAGCACACATAATATACCTGAGGGGTAGAGGCCTATCATGGGGCAGTGTGACACTCTTCAACACACAACACATTCATGTTAGGCAATGCTCCCTATTGGGCACCTTACAAATCCATGTAACAACTGGCTGTGAAATGGTGAATGTAGCCATGGTACTACGGTTTAGGTACAGCATGATAGGTGCCGGTCTGGCACACATAAGTAGCCTTGAGTGACCACATCATGCTGCATGGTGATGGCTCATGGTACAACATGCCATCCAGTCACAGTAAACACAGTACTACACATAGCATTCATTGCTATACACCTCAGTAGTGTGCATGTGTGCAAACATATGCACCTATACACAATATGCATAGCAATCACCATTTGCACAAAGTGACACATATATGTCTTGTAATGCTATTGAGTGTATAGGTCACATGACACACATTGGGTATGTGTGATGTTTAATGTTGCAGTTGTGTTGTAGTATGCCATGTCATGGCTGGCACTGGCATGTCCACAATATGTTCTACACTCACCATAACTACTGTACAATTGCTATGTTGAGCAATGGTATTCCATCCGGTATACACACACCACTCATCCTGTGTGTATACATAGCATGCATTAGCTAAACCTGTGTCCACAATTATCTGCTAAAGACACACACTGTCTAATCAGTAATGGATATCTATGTGACACAAAGATAAACATCCAGCCATGGTATGTATACCTGTGAGTGATGGTGCACAGCACATTGAACAGCTTGTAATATTTGCACAGCAATGTTTTGTTCATGTACACATTGCATTCCAGGGTGGGGCTAATCACTGAACAACAACACACATGTATCAAAGCCATGTATACTGTTATTACCAAGTACTGTCTACACTCGCACTGCATGTTGTTGAGCAACACACGTACTGCATGCTGACACGTGTGATATGACTGCTTGTCTTGTGATACTGTACCCCACCATCAGCCACTATTTAGTATGTTCTGGATTGCTGGTGGTGTGTGTGTGTGTGTGTGTGTGTGTGTGTGTGTGTGTGTGTGTGTGTGTGTGTCTGCTTTAGTGAGGAGTGTATTTATGTGCATGTGTGCATGTGTTCATTTGTTCATGTGTGCGTGTGTTCATGTGTTTATGTGTGCATTTGTTCATGTGTGCATGTGTGCATGTGTTCTGACATCATGTACAGGTCGTAAAGTGTGTTTCCTGTCTTCCTCTCACAGGTGCTGAGGTTGGGCTGGTTCACTGCAGCAGGGAACCTGATGTCACTGACACAAATAGTGATAATGAGGATAGGTGTGTTGAGGCACAGGCATGTTTGCCAGGGTCTGTCATTGGGCCACCATTCAACAGTACACAGGTGTCCACCCCATCCATGCACACAGTCATACTACCAATACATCCATCATCACCAATGCCCTTAGCTGAGGGACAGTGTACAGTCAGCAATGGCCAGGACAGTGTGGCATCTATGGCACATGCATTCTGACACAGCAGCCATACCCAGAGGTCTGGAATGATACCACATAGGCAGATGTCCAGGGGTTCTCGTCAGAGCACTGCTGGTCATCATGCCCCTGGCAGATGTGCCACAGGTCTTACAACCTCACGCATGTTCCAGGCTGGCATGGAGGCACAGGCACATATGGCATGGTACACCAGACAGGGACTAAGGGCACAGAGGGCACATAACACTGCTTTAAATGACAGTATCCATGACCTAGCAGGCGCCATCTGTAATTACACTGAGATCACTGATAGACATTGGGGTGAGAAATTAGATGTCTTCCGCAATGTCATGTCCATGTGTGAGAACAGTGCGGGATGGTTGAGACGTCAACGTGGACATATGCCAGCAACATCAGTAGCTACCAGTCACCACGGATGTCCCTCAAGTCACAGCCACTCCCGTAGTGCCAGTACCAGCCCCAGTAATGTTAGGGTGGGTTGTTCATAGACCATCCTAGAAGACCATGTGCACGTGGCTCTGGCCAGTCCCAGCAGGGACCTGGATCCAGTGTACATATGTCTACCTCTGAGGATAGTACCCAGTCTGGCTTAGTACCTGATACTGTCAGTAACACCCCTGCCAGGCACAGGTACCATATCCCTGGCCAGAGACGGTGTTCTCTAAAGCTTGGCAGGTACAGTCTGTGGCTGTCCCACAAATCCCCGTATATGGCAGCCACATGGCGGAACTGTGTGCATGCAGACACACACACACATAAACCAGACACCTAGGGCTAACACATACCGCACACATTACATCAACATTGGTCCATACTAGTACTCTTGGCCCTCACACACACACACACACACACACACACACACACACACACACACACACACACACACACACACACACACACACACACATACATGTTGATTGTATGGCTCAATGTAGGTCTCTGGCAAACCAACAACACACCCTGTGCATATGATGAAACCTGTAGCACCTCCTGTCATCTGTAACATTGATGCAGGAACAGGCTAACATGGTGCTGATGCACAGGGTGACTTTATAGCAGTATAGCAATGTTAGCATGTTGTCAGCAGTAAAGTGTAATGATATCCTTGAAGGTGTAGGTGAGCAGGCATGATGCATTAAAGCTATGATTGTCAATGTGGTATTGTTTACACCAGTGTTAATCCCAATATTGTATTGTCCATCCACATGCCACTTGGCTGATGTGTGTAGTATTGGCAGCATGTGTTAGAGAGTGGACAGTACGTGTAGGATGTGTGCAGCACAGGTTTGCAGGTGTACATTTGTGAACATGGTGGAGGTGCATGTATGTGCATAGTGGACACATGGGCAGGATGACATGCCCTGTATTACACAGTGTTAACACTCCATAGTTTCTATTGGTGGCCAGTATGCATTGTACTACACACATTTTGGAACTTGGGTACACATGTGTGTATGACATGGTTTGACACTGTGCTGTGGGTGATACTGTTAGTATCTGTCATTGGTTTGCATTCTGGTAGTATACATAACCTCAACAGCCTGACCATAAACAATCATTAGATGATGTATTGACAACTGACACACAGATGTAGGACACACAGTAACATTTGTATCCTTCAGGTGCTATGCCAGTAACCAGTGGTGTTCACCTGTACCCATTCCTGGGACCACTCCTGATTGGTATATAGCTCACTTAGGTACAAGCAAACACAGTAGGGATATGTCCGTCCACGTCTGGAAATGCATACTGTGGCCTATAATGCATTCTCCAGATAACACACACATCCTCCACAAGGGTATCACAGAGACAGATACCTGTTATCAAACCCATGCTGTAAAGCTATAAGCCAACTAAAGCATAGTCATCCACCTTTACAAAACATAGTATCCCCACAGTACCACATAGGTAGTAGCCCCCAACATGTTGACAGATACCAATGTGTACACACAGCCAAGTGTTACATCATCTCTCCTTTGGTAATCACATTTCCAAAGGTATTTTGAAATCCTTCGGTGAATCACATAAGCAGTAAGGGGTCTGCATGCATATCCACAAAGGTTGTTGTACACCTATAATGAATAGCCATCATTGACAGACTTTGCTGTGTTTGAACAGGTCTGAAACATACCTCAGGCATAAACCCTCACTCATACTTTTCAATATAAACCGTAATGAGTGTGTGTGACATGGATGTCCTAGGCCAGGGATCACTGCAGTGGCTGGGCTTGTCACAAGCATACAGATGTGACCTAAGGTCTGGAAAGTGACAGCACACTCTGGCAAAGATAACAGATGTGTTCATGGAGAAAGCAGGGTACCCACCTATGAAATCATTGAGGTCACATGTACGCATATGTATTTGCCACACATCTACCTGACGTGCAATGCACATACTGTTGTCATTGTGATATGTCATACAGTAGTAAAAGCAAAACCCACAACACATAGAGCACACACACTCACCAAATGCAGGATTCAAACCCCTACTTAACGATACTAGAGCAGTACCCATTTACACAACATGCTATACACATTAGTGGGAGTTTTCTTTTCCACAGGTGTATATGTAGGGTGGTGACATCATCAGACTTGACAAAGATAAGTATACCACTTTTAAGGTGTTGTAGTTGTCTCCAAAAAGGTTGCTCCTCTACAAGGAGATACACACACTGTCAGACAATTGTTAAGTGGAGGATTCAAACCCCTACCTACCCATTTTATGATATTAGAGCAGTAGGCATTTACACAACACGCTATACACATTACTGGGAGTTCTTTTTTCCACAGGTATATTTGTAGGATGGTGACATCATCAGACTTGACAAAGATAAGTATACCACTTTTAAGGTGTTGTAGTTGTCTCCAAAAAGGTTGCTCCTCTACAAGGAGATACACACACACACACTGTCATACAGTTGTCATGTGCAGGATTCAAATCCCTATCTAACTACTTTATGATACTAGAGCAGTATGCATTTACACGATGCACTATACACGTTACTGGGAGTTCTTTTTCCCACAGGTATATTTGTAGGATGGTGACATCATCAGACTTGACAAAGATAAGTATACCACTTTTAAGGTGTTGTAGTTGTCTCCAAAAAGGTTGTTCCTTTACAAGGAAATGCACACACACTCTCTCATACAGTTGTCAAGTGCAGGCTTCAAACCCCTATCTAATTACCTTATGATACTAGAGCAGTATGCATTTACACAACACGCTATACACATTACTGGGAGCCCTTTTCTCCACAGGTATATTTGTAGGATGGTATCATCATCAGACTAGACAAAGTGGGTTACATTAGGTGACATGAGGTGGGCTACATAGAAGGAATTTGTAAACACTTTGGCAATGTGATCATCAAAGGAGAGTTTACTATCTACTTGGGTCCCCAGGGCCATAATTACATTCTCCATACATACTGGATTACCACCTATGTGGTAATTTGTGTGCACTTTGTTTTATCCAAAGGGGATGACTATGCATTCTTTGGCATTCTGCTTGAGGGCATTGTTTTGACACCAGGTATCTGTCTCTGTAAGACCCTTCTGTAGGATGTCTGTGTCAGCCGTGGAGTCGATTATGGACCACAGTTAGCAGTCATCTGCAAACTTGTTCAGCCATACTCCTCCCGTGCTTGCCTGTACCTTTGAGCAGTATCTACTGAACAGGTGGAGTCCCAGGACCAATACCTGTAGGATGCCATTTGTGACTGGTTTAGAGTCGGACATGGCACCTGCAACTCTGAACATGTGTGTTTGATCTGTGAGCCAGTTGGCCACCCATCCTGTGACATAGCTGTTAATGTTTAAGCTGGTAAGCTTGTCCATGATTCCAGAGTGGGGAATAGTGTCGAAAGGCCTTAGTAAGGTCCAGGTGGACTGTTTGGACTACTTTCACCTACATCTATGTCCTTGGTAACTGTTTCAAATAAGTCAACTAGGTTTAGGAGCCAGGATCTACCTTTAACAAAGCCAAGTTGGGTAGTGTCCAGTGTCTGGAGGCCCCCAATGTCTCTCTTTATGGGTTCCATAATAATTTGCTCCATAGCTTTGCAGACCTGGCTGAGTAGGCCTATAGGGCAATGGTTTCCTGGTTCTGTTGTGGCACCCCCTTTGTGGAGCTGGATGACTGTTGCTGTATGCCATTCTTTGGATACATAGCCTGTGGTAAGGTTGAGTCTGGACAGTGAATGTAGGTGAGGGTGTAGTTCCTTTTGGGGCTGGTGTAAGTCGCAGCCTGAGACACCATCCAGTCCCATTGATGCTGTGTTCTTAGCTTTGGAGAGGGCTGTTTTTACCTGCATGTCCATGAAGTCTGGTGCTCTGCATTCTTCTGGGATGGACACAGGTCCTTTTCGGGGAGATGGGGGGATGGGAGTTTGCACTGAACTTGTCCCCCAGGATGTGGGCAATGCAAGTTGGTTCAGTGTATCTTTTTTCCATTTTGCAGTAGCAGACAGCATATTTGAGAGTTGCCACCTAAATGTTTGGTATAGCTAATGAAGGCTTTGTGGTTGTTATTCTTACATTCTTTGGCAATTTGTCTTTAGAAACTGTCCTTGGATTATTTTATGAGCAATCATTGTTTCTTCCTAATAATGATCAGTGATGCCTTTCCTTTTGTGAAGTTTGCTCAATCATGTGTTTGTTCCCTCCTTCTGTTGTATAGCTTATTTATGTGTGACAACCACCAGAATGGTTTCCTATTTTTGGAGGAGTGCATCCTGGTTTTATTTGGCGTGTCTCGATCCATGCATCCCTGTAGATGCTCATAGAATGCACTTGTAAATGATTCTGCAGATTGTATAGCATTATCCTATAGCAAGGGTGCTTTTGAACTTTCCACTTTGGTCCTGAGAAGTGTGCTGTTTGCTTTAGAAACTTTCTTCATAGTGATTTCCTTGACTGTGGGGGGGCATGATGTGGATGTCCAGTGTGATTACTTTATGATCTGATATTACCAGCGAGGGATTTATCTCTGTTGTGGAACACTGGTACCCCATGGTGGTGATGATCAGGTCCAGTATTTTGTCACCTCTAGTGGGTGTGGTGACCAGCTGTTCCAGAGCATTTGAGTTTTTAAACTCTGGGAAGCATTGGGCAAAGGACGTTGTACACGAGCAGTTCTCCCAGTCAGTGTTTTGGTAGTTGTAATCTCCTCATATAATGATGTTTGGTAGGACCTTTATATTTTTCACTGTTCTCAGGTATACTGAGTGAGGTTCCTGAGACAAGGTAGGTGATCTGTAGCAGGCTACAATCTGATAAGCAGCTTTGCCCAATGTTATTTGCACTTGCATGGTCTCCAAGGCCTCATGCTGTGCCACTAACCTGAAGGAGTAGGTAAACATAAGGTAAATGGATACACCACTTCCTTTTGTATTTCACTCTGGGTGTTGGGGCCAAAGATCAGAGGGATTGTGAGTGTTTTACGTGGAGCATGTCCGACAGCTCTGTGTTTGACATAGCTTTGTATGTTAGGCAGAGATCACCTCTGAGAAGGCGATATGCGAGAGAGTACAGCTGGAGCATTTTGAGACGGTCTGTGTATGGCATGTATTTCAGGCCGCTAATGCTATTTGTGAGGTATTTCAGCAGGCTTTCCAGTTGTTGTAGATGTCTTGTGAGGTACATAGCAAAAGGGGTGTTGTACTCTATTATGGATCTAGTGAGTGATGAGTAGAGGGGAATAATGTCCTCTTCTATTCTGCATGAGACACCTTTTGTGATGAGGTGTGCCACATAGAAGGATTACCTGACTACTGTGGGGATGTGATTATCACAGGTGTGTCCACTGTCCACCTGTGACCCAAGGTCTCTTAGTACACTTTCA
The DNA here is from genome assembly GCF_019279795.1 of Protopterus annectens. Taxonomy (NCBI): domain Eukaryota; kingdom Metazoa; phylum Chordata; order Ceratodontiformes; family Protopteridae; genus Protopterus; species Protopterus annectens. The sequence goes on from NC_056739.1 coordinate 237,128,651, forward strand.
GTGTTAAGTACACTACCGCCTATGTTGTAGTTCATGGCTTCAGAGTTTTTACCAAAGGGGATAACAATGCACTTTTTGGCACTGAGCTTGAGGCCATGGCTTTGACATCAGGCATCTGTCTTAGTGAGGCCCTTTTGTAGGATGTCCACATCTTCAATAGTTTCGATTATGGCTCCTAGTCTGCAGTTATCTGGAAACTTCATTAGCCACAGAGCTTCCATGTTAAAGTTTACTTCAGGGAAGTAGATACCAGACAGGACAGGACCCAGGACTGAACCTCGTGGCACTGCACTTGTCTCTGGTCCAAAGTCGTACTTGGAGTCTGCTACTTTCACAGTGTGTGTTCTGTCAGCTAGCCAGTTGGCAACCCATCTTGTGACATAGCGATTTATACCTAGTTTAGTGGGTTTATCTATAATTCCAGAGTGGGGGATGGTGTTGAATGCCATGGCAAGATCTACATAGGCTGTGTGAACCACCTTACCCTTGTCTATGGTTCTGGTGACTGCTTCAATGACATCTATCAGGTTTAGGAGACATGATCTTCCTTTTATAAACCCAACATGGTTGTGGCCCAGATTTTGGAGATTACCAATGTCTTTTTTATAAGTTATATGATGATACATTCCATGGCCTTGCAGAGCAGCTCATCAGGCTAATGGGGCGCTAGTTCCTGGGGTCCATGGTGGCTCCCCCCTTGTGTAGTGGGATAACCGTTGCTGTGCGCCATTCAGCAGGCACAAAGCCTGAGGTGAGGCTATGACTTAACATGGTACATAGGTGTGGTGCCTGTTCATTCTGTAGTTTGTGTAGAACACAGCCTGGGATGTTTTCTGGTCCCATGGATGCTGTGTTCCTGCCTTTGGAGAGTGTTTTCTACCTGTGCAGCCGTGATAACAGCAACTTTGCAGTCTTCCATTATAGAGATGTGCTCTTTCATGGGTGAGAGGGGGGTAAAGTTAGCACTGATCCTATCTGCCAGGATGTTGGCAATATCAGTTGGGTCTGTATATTTAGTGCCATTGTGCTGTAACTCAGAGCAGATCTGAGTGTTGCCATTGAGATTCTTGACATAGCTATAGAATGCTTTGTGGTTGTCTTTAGAATCAGAGTAAATTTTGTTTTCATAACTAGCTTTGGAGGATTTTATCATGGATCACAGCTTCTTACTGATGTTGACCATGGAGCTCCTCCCCTCATGGGATTTTACCCTCTTTTGCAACAGTATTTTACTTCTGTTGTGCAGTTTGTTTATGGCAGGGGAACACCAGATTGGCTTCCTTTTCTGGGAGGATAGCATCTTGGCTCTGTTTGGGATAGCACGATGCATGCCGTCATGTAAGTGCTTATGAAGTGCAATTGTGAAGGATTCAGTATTTGTAACTGTATTGTCCATCTGCATGGGTGTCCTGCAGTTCAGCACTTCTGTCTTAAGAAGCATGAAGTTGGCTTTGGAGACATTTTTTAACATAGTTTCCTTAATGGGGGTGTGAGTCCAAGATATGGATATGTAAGGTAATTAGCTTATGGTCAGATGGGACCAATGAGGCGCTGACATCAGGTATGGAACACCGGTCACGCAGGACAAACCAAACCCCGTAACCAACACAAATAACCACAAAGTGAGCTAAATGCTACTCACTGCCAGAAGTCTCAGCCTCAAAATGCACACACTTGAGATACTTCTCATTATGGAGAATATTGATATCTGTGCAGTATCAGTAACCTAGTTCAAGGCTCCAGCCAGCACACCAGCACTACCAGAATACTACTCATTCCATACCTTCCAGAATCAGAACCTGAATCATAGCACATAGGGTGAGGATGTATCCATATTCATCAAGGATACCTACACCTCTCTCTACATGCTCTCTACAGGATATGTGCCCACAGAATGTTGCACAGCAACATTCTTCACACTCCACAGGTGTGGGGCCGCAAAAACCCCTTGGCATTCATGCTCTATGAGCCTGACGAGTGTGTTCTGCAAGGCAATGGAGCCAATCATAATGGAAGTCAACAATACAGAGATTGGAAACCTTCACACAGTTGAGCACACCCAGTTTGGCTTTGTCAAATGCAGACCACGCCTCCTGAACTGGGTGGATTTCTTTGACAGTTACCCAGGCTACAGATGATTGAAATGAGCTCCACACAGCCTATCTATACCTTGCTAAGGCCTTTGACACTATTCCCCAGTCAGGTATCATAGATGAACTCACCAACCTGGCCATGAATCCATACATCACAAGACAGATTGCAAACTGGCTCACAGATAGATCCCACATATTACGAGTTGCTGGCTACATGTCAGACTCTACACTGGTAACGACTGGTGTCCCCCAGGGTTCAGTCCTGGGGTCCCTCCTGTTTGGTATAGATTTCTCAAATGTACATGCCAACACAGGAGAGTTGTGGTTGACTAAGTTTGCTGGGAACTGTAAAGTGTTTAAGTTAAAAGTGGCACAAGCGAGTGAACTGGAATTGGAATCCTGGAACACGAATTCTGCAACACAAGTAAAATACGACAATGCTCTTTATTAAGGATAAACGCTTTCGGTAGAGAGCAATCTCCCCACCTTCATCAGATCACAATTTTGTTTTAAAAACCACATGTTCTTATATAGCCGTACCATTTAATTGATGCAATAACGAATTACGTGATGATCCACTAAATTACCTAAAACATTCATATACAATGTACAGTTTTAAAAATATATGTAGTACTACTAAAAAACATTATCTCTTGTTTTAAACTTTTATCTTAAAAAACACACGTGCCTTTCTGTAACCACACGTGAAAAACCATATCACAAACACATATAAAAACCTGAAGGCCTATAAGGATGTGGATTTGATTCTTACCAACAACTATTTAGTTTTTAACACCAAACATTATCTTCAAACAACAGGTATTGCCATGGGTTCTCCCTGCGGCTGTACTTTTGCCAATAGTGTGTTGGCACAATGGGAGGAACAATGCCTATTTCCAGACCAATATTATCAGGCGAATGTCTCTTGGTACACTAGGTACCAAGATGACATGTTTTTCTTGTGGAATGGGCCCAGTCACCTAATACCCGAGTTTATAGATAGCATTTCTCAGTCAACAAACTTTTTGGAATTTACTTTTTCTAGTAATGATAAAGAAACAACTTTTTTGGATGTAAAACTAAGAAAGGATTTAACTTCCAATAGAGTGATTTCAACTATTTTTAGGAAATCCACCTTCTCTAATACCTTCTCTAATACATATCCACATTTCACCAGTTCCCACCCCATACACCAAAAGAAGAGCGTTGTCAAGGGACAGTTTGTCAGGGCAGCCAGGATGGTCTCTGAATACGAGGATTTTTTAAGGGAATGTGAGAACATCTCTGCTATGTTCCTGCTGAGGGGATATCCCAATTCATTTATTGATAAGATTCGGCAAGAAGTAATCATGAAAAGGGAGTCTGGCCATTTTAAACCAATACTCAGAGAGGGTACAACAGTCATCATGACTAAAGAGAATTGCAATGGTAACTTCATTGGAAACATCTCGTTTCTGTTTACTTTCAGTATCGACTGGAAGGCCATCAAAAACATTTTCAATAAAAATTGGAAAGTTTTGATGGAAGACCAAGAGCTTATTAAATGCTTAGGTGAAAGGCCTAGATTCACTTATAGAAGAGGGCAAAACATAAAAAAATTGTTAGAGAGAGTCAATCCCAAGTCCAACAAACTACTTAAGGGAATGAACAAATGTGGTTGCTGCCCTTATTGTAGATTCATCTCGGTTGGTTCAAGGGTTAGATTGGCAGGGACAGAATACAAAATCAACGGCAACTTTAATTGTAACTCAAAAGGAGTGGTCTATGTGGCAACATGCAGGCAATGCCCAGCTTTTTACATCGGAAAGACTGACAGGGCTTTCAAGAAAAGAATTTATGAACATGTTCATGCCATTAGCATTAATGACATGAATAATGCACTGGCAAAACATGTTATTTCACATTCTGACCACTCCTTTTTGTTCTCAGTTATTCAACAAGTACAGCCGTCCCTTAGAGGAGGCCCTTGGCAATTACAACTAGAGGAGCAAGAGGTCTTTTGGCAAATTCGGACTTCATCATATATATTTTTCCGGGACTCAATGAGGTAGTCTCCATAAAGTGCATTTTGAAATTAAAGGCCCTGAAGTGATAGGATAGGGTTAGGTTAAATTGATGATCAGGGTTTAGTATGATGTTGTGTCTCATGAGCTTTTTGAAATGATTTTGAAAATATGTTTATTTACAAAACACAAAAAATGACGTTTCATTTAGGTTTAAATAGGTTTTTGGAAAGATTTAAAGTTCCCCTCGTTTTCTTCAACAAGTAGTTTATAATAAGAGTTTCTTGAAAGTGTTTATATAAAAAAGCCCTTCTAAAAAAGCCCTTCTATATAAGCTTATTTAATAGAAGCTTTCTTCAAAAAAAAGCGTGCTGTTTTAATATGGCTAACATCCTTATAGGCCTTCAGGTTTTTATATGTGTTTGTGATATGGTTTTTCACGTGTGGTTACAGAAAGGCACGTGTGTTTTTTAACATAAAAGTTTAAAACAAGAGATAATGTTTTTTAGTAGTACTACATATATTTTTAAAATTGTACATTGTATATGAATGTTTTAGGTAATTTAGTGGATCATCACGTAATTCGTTATTGCATTAACAATTTTGTTAATTGATGCATCAATTAAATGGTACGGATATATAAGAACATGTGGTTTTTAAAACAAAATTGTGATCTGATGAAGGTGGGGAGATTGCTCTCTACCGATAGCGCTTATCCTTAATAAAGAGCATTGTCGTATTTTACTTGTGTTGCAGAATTCGTGTTCCAGGATTCCAATTCCAGTTCACTCGCTTGTGCCACTTTTAACTTTTTCACTAGTTTGTTCATTTTTTGTTTCTAACTGTAAAGTGTTTGCCATAATAGATTCCCCGGAAAACAGACATATTCTCCAGAAGGGACTCTATGAGACAGATGTGTGGTGTCAGAATCATGGCCTCAAGCTCACTGTGGAGGAATGCATAGTGATACTCTTTGCTGAAAACAAAATACCCACAAACTACCACATGGGTGTTACCCCCTTAAAAATGACAAGGTGATCAAGGATCTGGGAACACATGTGCATAGTCATCTTTCCTTTGACAACCATGTTGCCAAAGTGATTGGGAGAGCCTATGTGGCCCACCTAATCAACACAGGGTTTGCATCAGGATCCAAAGAGGTGGTGCTGGCACTCTACTCTTAGATCATCAGACCCATCAATGAGTACAGTGCACCATTTTGGATGTACTTGACTTAGCATATCCGGCAGCTGTAGAGACCACATAGGTACCTCACCAAGAGGATTACTGGCCTCAAACAGTTGTGTTATGCAACACAACTGGTAAAACTAAATCTGTTCTTCATTGCGTACTGCCTACACAGAGGCACACTCTGCCTAACATACAGAGCCATGCCCAACACATAACTGCTGAACATGCTCCATCTGCACATAACAACATTGAGTCACCCTACACATTCCAGGGATATGAACCTCATCAGGCTGATGAATACAACATGCTGGTGGGATAGAGTACCATCCCAGACACTTTCCTTACTGTGGAACAGAGTCCAAATGTACATCAGACAGAACCCCTCGCAGAGGGGTGTGGCCAAGGATGAACACAGGATAGCAGCAGATTTCTTCAGCTCCACCAATTTCATTACATTGACAGGAATTAATTACTTAAAAAATTAATTTTTGAAGTAATTTTCTTTCTAAATATGTTTGTTTTATATAGTTCTTGAACTATATCTAAAAAAGAAAGGAAATCTTAATAATATTCCTGTCAGAAATTACTTTGGAAATTTTCCTGTCAGTTTATCAGTCTGAAATGAGTTCCAGTAAGACAAATTCTCAAGACTCCAGCATCAAGAAAGAACTTCAGTCTCTGATAATTATAGTCCAGCAACTTACTGCTAAGATGGATAAAATGGATACTAAAATAGACACTTTCACAGAAAAAACTACAAAACAAATAGACTTGTTACATATGGACCTGCAACAACAGAAGATCCAGATGACAGGCATAGAAGAAGCTGTGAATGACATGGAAAATAGAATACAAGAAGAGGAAATCAACATTGAGTTTCTGCTGAAACAAAATACACATTTACAAACAAAGCTGGATGACCTGGAAAATAGATCTAGGCACAATAACATTAGGATTTTTGGACTGCCAGAAAATATTGAAGGTAACAATATTACTTCTTTTTAACAACATGGCTCCTAAAACTTTAGATTTACCAGAAGCATTCTCTTTTGGTATCGAAAGAGCACATAGATCTATAGCTAATACTAACTCTAACAAAAACTATCCTAGATCAGTTATAGTTAGATTTCTATCATAAAGAGATGGTTCTTAAATCTGCTTGGGCTAAAGCTCCTGTTAAGATTAATGAAACAACTGTGCGTTTTGACAATGATTATTCTTCCATGGTATTAGCTAAAAGTAAAGTTTTTCTGCCACTAATAAGGGAGCTTAAAAAAGCACAGTTTAAAACATACCTTCTGTTTCCTGCCAAGCTTAAAATCTTCCTTCCTGATGGTCCTAAAATTTTCGATGACTTAGACTCTGCTTTACTGTTTATCAAAAAAAATAAGATTTTGGAAAAATAGAAGAAATGGAATGGGCTAGTCCTTCGTTAAAGAGACTGGCAACTGAAACTTCATGGAAGACTTCAGAGAAGAAGAAGAGACTAAAAAACAAATGATTTGTACTATGTTTTTTTTTTTTCTCTCTCATCATTTTATTTTATTATTAATCTTTTTAAATATAGTTCCTGCATTTCCAAGAAGCAACAAATATTTTGAAAAAGATTTAATCAAAGTTATTCTCTGTGTGCAAAGAAATGTTTTGTTTCATAACTAGTCAAAATATCTGGAGATTTAATGGCAAGCTGTGATTTAACTTGTTTCTCTTTCTGAAGAGGAAAAATAAGGTCAGTAATTTGATACATTTTTTTTCCTTTAAAAGTTTATATGTTCTTCAAATGCTATTCCTAATTATACTTTCTTGATTACACTGCTTATGCTTGTTTGTAAATAATCTGTCATGCTTTAACTAATAATAATTAGAACTAAATAATAGTAAATAATATGTTTTATTTTTAACTGTATTAATATAAACAGTAAGTAATATTCTATTGTATATACTTCTTATAGCTTTCTCTTACATTTTTTATTTCTGCCTTACACCCTTTTACTTTCTACTCTCTTTTTCTTTTCTTTATTAATATATAGAAATACTTTTGATCATATAGACACAGTAAATAATAAGATTCGCATAGGAGTTGAGTTGGGACAAAAATGTTGAGTTTTGTTACTTATTAATAATTTTGGGCTTGATTTCACTTACATAGAGTCTGTAATAACCTGTAGAATGCATTGTGAAGGTTTTGTTGTGTTTAGATGCATTTACACTGCTAAATGAATGTTTGTCACTAGGTTTTTAATAAGTTTCCCGCCAAAATGTTAAGAGAGACAATCTGGGATGTGGGCTGTCTCATGCACAGTGTCCATGAGCTACTTCAAAAGCTTCAACTCTCAGAATTCTCACAGAGAAGCTGAAAGCAGCTGGTCTCACCTTTGACCTAGATATCACACTGACACATCACAGATACAGGAATAGCAGATTAATAATATGTGTTAAAAACCTACGTCCCAAACATATACATTACTATAACTCATTTAATTCATCTGATTGACAAGCATAAATAATTTTATAACTCTATACTGGAAGAAATTGTCATGTGATATATTTTAAAGCAGTAGTATAGCATGTTTGTAAAATCTGGTTACTAAAATGTGTTTGCTGTGCATTATTTTGTATAAAGCAGACAGATTTATTGAAGGGACAGCAATGTAAGATGGTGTTCAGTAAAGATACAACTCAGTGAGATCATATATATATATATATATATATATATATGTATGTGTGTGTGTGTGTATGTGTGTGTGTGAGTTTGTGTGTATGTATGTGTGTGTGTGTGTGTGTGTGTGTGTGTGTGTGTGTGTGTGTGTGTATGTGCATGTGTATGTGTGTGTGTGTGTATGCATGTGTATATATATATATATATATATATATATGTATATGTGTATATGTGTGTGTATGTGTGTATGTATGTGTATATATATATATATATATATATATATATATATATATAGATGTGTGTGTGTGTGTGTATGTGTGTGTGTATGTGTGTGTATGTAGATATGTATATAAATGTTTCTGAGAATCTGCTTAACTATGAAGTATGATTTATAACAATTTCTATGAATACAATATTTTATTCTATTGGCAATAATGAGTTTGAGTAAATGCTCGTATACAAGCAATTCAAGGTTTTTTTTGGAAGCTGTTAACTGTATTTACATGACAGAAAATAGATGCATCCTAATATATGTAATGTCTGAATCATATTAGCCAAAGTTTTTGATTTAAATGAATGTTAGAACTTATTTTCTCTCCTCTTGATTTCTAACATCAAGATTATTTGAATGCTATTTGAATACAAGTGTTTTATATTACATGGATGTATATAGTAGTATGAACAGTTTTAAAAAAAAAAAAGGTTTATTTTAGTTTATATAATGCTGTTTTACCAAATGTGTAGTCTTGTCTTGCTAGATAATTGAATTGAAAACTGTTAACTTCAGTTAAATATAACTAGTATTAAATTGATAAGGTGGTAGCTGACGTACTGCTGCTTAGGGTAGGGGGTTAACTTGAGTGGTAAATACTACTCTAAGTTGGAGTTTATAACTCCAGGCTGGATGCAAGGTTTAATCCTTACATTATTTTCACTTGTTCATTGTTATTTGTATATAGTTTTGACATCCACAATATATTTTGTACATTCATTGTCACTACAAACAAAATTGAATCCTATACGAAATCTCGAGATTCAATAAATACAGCTATATTTAAAGGTACACCTAAAGGAGGAGATGTAACATTACTTATCTTGTTATTTGTTATTTTGATCATAAGATTCTTAAGTTTTAAAAATGCCAAATTACATCTTTAAAAGGAATTTCTTTAAACATTAATGGATTGAATAATCCATGTAAAAGGGCAAGCCTAATAAGATACATTAATTTACATAAGGCCAACTTAGTCTTCCTACAAGAAACCCATCTCTTGAAAAAAGATATTGATAAACTAGCCACAAACAAATATACAGTATTGGTTAGTTCAAAGCACACTCAGAAAAAAAGAGGAGTGGCTATTTTATGGAATAAAAGTATGCCCATTCCTAAAACCATTAAGTCTTATCAGGATGACAAAGGAATGTTTTGTATGGTTACAATACAAATTAATGGGAAGACTTACACTTTAATTAATGTATATTGTATACCTGGAATTGGTATTAATACATTGAAACATCATCTTGATAAGATCATATCATTCTCTACAGGAGATATTATTTTAGCTGGTGACTTTAATTGTATACTACATGAAAGTGATACTACCACTATAGGAAAGAGAAGAATTACATCTAATGCAAAACATTTAAAGGATTTTGCTAATTCTTATCATTTGAATGATATTAATAATCAGATAGATTCAAAATCATTACCATACACCTTTTTTTCTAACAGATACAAAACTTATTCAAAAATAGATAGGGTCTTTATTGATAACCAGATGGTAACAGATTTAATTAATTCCAAAATCATTTCATGTCCTATATCTGATCATAATTCAATTGTTTTTGAATTCATGATAAAAAATACTCATAATGTTCAGATCAAAAGGATACCAGCATACTTAACTCAACTAAAAGACTATAAAGAATATATACTTTCAGAAGTAAAACATTTTTTAGACATAAATAACACTCCTGAAGTCTCCATTGTTTATGTTTGGGATGCCTTAAAATCATATCTATATGGACAAAGTATCAGATGGTATAATAATAAAAGAAAATCTTGGGATAAGGAATTGTTAGATATTCAAAGTAAATTAGACTCTTATAATAAACATAATAATAAAGAAAATATTATGGACAAGAAAGTTATTGAAGAAATAAACAAACTAAATGAGAAATACAAAGAAATTTTAACTCATAAAGTTAAAATAACTTTAGAGAAATACACGTTTTTGTCTTATTCAATAAGCCCCAAATACTTACATAGACTTAAAAATAAAACAAAAAGGTTGAATAAACAAAACCATATCAAAGAAATCTTTTCTCTAAGGAAAAAGAAGAATGTTTCTAGTATACCAGAAATACTAGATGAATTTAGAAATCACTTTCACAAAATTAACCATAATAATATTAACATGGAACCTAAAGATAAAATAAAGGAGTTTATAACCACAAATATGAATAAAAAGCTTAATAAACAACAGATTAAACTATTGGACAAGAGTATTTCATATACAGAAGTTATTACACAAATAAATAAGCTTAAATCAAACAAAGCACCGGGTAATGATGGTATTATACCAGAGATATATAAAATCCTTTCTAAAAATACATATTCATTAATACATAAGGTTTTTATTTTGGCCCAAACTGAGTTAATAACCCCCCCCATCTTGGCAATACACATTTATTTCGGCAATTTTAAAACCTAATAAAGATCCAACTAGATGTTCTTCATATCGGCCCATCTCATTACTTAATGTTGATTATAAAATGTTTATGAATATCTTTGCTGATAGATTGAAGACAATCATTCCCGGCATTATAGATATAGATCAGAGAGGCTTCATTGTAAATAGAAATACTTTTGATAATATAAGAAGAACTTTAACATTAATAGATTTTGCAAATAGGAAAAAGAAAGATTTAACACTTATTAGTCTTGATATAAGTTCAGCATTTGATTCAGTAAGTTGGGACTATCTGTTTACCTTAATGAAGTGCACAAACTTCTCGGATGCATTTGTAAATCTAATTGAACATTTATACAAAGGAACGCTGGCTTATATTAAGGTAGGAACATATGTTACACGAAAAATACCCATTCTTAAAGGTACAAAACAAGGATGCCCACTTTCTCCACTATTATTCACTTTAGTAATGGAGCCTTGGGCTAATTTGATCAGAAACAGTACTGACATAGAGGGTTTTGAAATAGATGAAAATACAACATCCAAAATTCAACTTTTGCAGATGATGTTCTAATTACATCAGCAGGATCTAATTCTTCTATACAGTCTCTATTTGATAACATGATGAATTTTAAAAGTATTTCTGGTTTAATATTCAATGAAGAAAAACTAAAATACTACCTATATATACACGAAAAATATTCTCATTAGTGATTTTACTAAATATGTACCCAATTCAGGTCAGATAACTTATTTAGGTATAATACTATCTAAAGATATTAAATCAATTATATATAATAATTATAATACCTGTTTTCTTAATATACAAAATCTTTTTAATACCTGGAATAATATGTTTTTTACTATGGAGGAGAGACTTACAATTATTAAAATGATAATATTCCCCAAGATTTTATACTTAATACAATCAATAATACTTCCACCTACAAAAATAATTATCAAGAAACTGAACACACTAATGTTAAATTTCTTATGGGCACCTAATAGACCTAGGATTGCATTAAAGAAACATACTAATAGCTGGTCTCAAGGGGTATTTCTTTTCCAGACTTTAATTTATATACTATCTCTTCTATTGTAAAAGTTATTACTTTATTAATAGATCAGTCATATGTCACAAAATGGAAAGATTATTGGGAGCTAATTAGTATACACTTCATGAAAATCTCCTTAACACATAAAAATATGATTGTAAATAACTCCATGTTATGGTTACTAAAGGAATTTTGTACTTCACCTATTACACCTAAACATATGGTTTGTTACCCATTAAATATTATTATTAGTTATCGTAACTTTATATTCATGCACCCTAAGTATAGGGAATGGAATTTTATTGTATTTCCTATAATGTATACTCAGGGTATGCTTTTGTCATCTACTTCTGAAGGAACTCATTTAGCTATAGATAATGATCTAAAGTACTGGTATCAGTTGATATCTGATAATAAAGTTAAAAATCTAGATTTCTTAAAACAAGAATTTGATCTAAGAGAAACTTGCTGGTTAGAGGTTCAGACCTTTAGACAACATCTCATTAATAAAATAGATTTAATGTCTATAACTGTTAAAGAATCTATTCCAACACTGATTGATTACTTGATATTAAATTTACAACATAAAGTTTCTGATAAAGGTAAACTTTCATACATACATAAAGTTATCAGACAAGAAACTTTTTACAGTGTAGATTCATACTGGAATTATTTCACTTCTATTAATGGGGACCCACCAAATCAACAAGATAAACAATATATATTGGAATCTGCTTATAGAACTACGTCTTCCATTGTCTGGAGACTTTATACATGGAAATTTTACATAGATCTTTTTATACACCTTTGATGATGAATAAAATAAATAATAAAGATAATCTATGTAAGAGATGTAATGTAGAAATTAATGCTGACTGGGCTCATATGTTTTATGACTGTATAAAATTGAAAGAATACTTGAAGTCAATTAATGAATTTTTGCAGGCTCTTTTTACAGATAATTTCATTATTTCTAAATCTCTTATATTATTCAACACACCTGTACCTCAAAGTGTTAAAAAGGTTAAGCTTCCCTTGTTATGGTCTATTCTAGCAGTGGCTAGGAAAATAATAACTAGAAATTGGATTTCAGATACACCTCCTTCGTTCAATGAATTTAAAAATGTTATGAATATAGTGTGCCATATGGAAATAAACACAATTAGGACTAGAACAAACAGAAAAACATCTTATTTTATTGTATGGGATAATTTACAAAATTTGTTAAAAAATTTTAATTTCAATAGCATGGTATTTTAGTTTAATTAATTGATCTGATTGTAGTGGATGTCTTTGTAAATACTTTAGTTGTTTTGTTGAATATTATAATAATACCTATTTTTAATTACTTGTATAAAATTGTTATGATATTTCTCTTATATGTTAAAACAATAAACCTGTTTTGAAAAAAAAAGACAGAACCCCTCGCTGACACTCTTCAATTGGAACTTTGATGAGTGGATGGGAAACAAACAATTCATGCCAGGCATCACATCCGCAGCCCCACTAGAAAGGGTCTTAGGGTACTAACTATTAGAACTAGGCCTTGGAAGACTACCCAATGGTGTGGTGAAAGCTGCACAACATGCATAGGCTGATATATGCCTTTGTGGAGATTGTCTACTACATAACTATGAACCTATGTAACAGGTACATGTCTACAGATAGTAGATGTGTACTTCATTGTACAGTCATGTTGTACAGCAGGCACATGGACCACATACACTGTAATGCTTACAGACACTGGTGGCTGTTATGTACAGTGGGAAAAATGTGCACCTCATGTCTTTCATGCCATTGGGATGTGTGCAGGGTGGGACAGTCCTGGATGGCTCCCTGTCATGGTCACCCTCTTACAGACATCTCTGCCCATCCATCTTTGGCTTATTATACTGTGTTCCCCCTACATATATATAGAGGTACATAGGTAGGTAATAGGCTATCTGCCTGAAGGCATATTTATTTATTTATTTATTTTATTTTACATTTGTTAACCGGGAGAGTCCGACTGGATACATGTCCATTTTCAGCGGAGGCCCCGGGAGAAAAGCTCCAAGTACATAACAGACATATGAACATTGTTAATGCAAAAAAAGGAAGATAGTTGAGTTCTAAATACAATATAAAGATACATCACATCTTGGGGAAAAAAAAACAACAGCAGCATATAAAAAAAAACATAGGTCAGTTACAAAGGCGCCTTGTTAAAAGGTTAAGGATAGTGAGGTAAGAGAAGGGTAAAAGATAGTGGTTAATCAGGTTTGGAACAGGGACATTGCCAGAGAGTATTGAGATGGGGTTTAAGCTTTTTTTGAATTGTAGGAGTGAGGGTTCTGAGGTGAGCATGGTGGTAGGGAGTTCCACATTTTACCTACAAAGTTTGAGAATAGAGAATCCCCAGAAGAATTATTGGCTTTGGTAGTTTGAGCTAAGATCTTATTGGAGGGCGTAAAGATTGCAGGTTAATATAGGGGTGAATGATGTTTTCAGAGCTGGTGTTTTCTCTGGGTGATACAGTATCTGGTGAGCCATTTTGAGTTGGTTGAAATGGAGTTGGCTGGAAAACTCTAACCACCCTAGTTGCTTCAAGTTAGTGCAGTGGTGCGTTCTAAAGGTGGAATTTGTGGCAAATCTAGCTATGTGATTGTAACAAGAAGCAAGTTTGTTAAGGGTTGTCTTGTTTAGGTTTGTAAAGAGGGGGGAGGCATAGAAAAGAGTTGATAGTAGGTGTGTGCTGGCAATTGTAATTTTAGCGTGAGGAGTGAGAAAGTGTTTTACTTTATAGAGAAAGCCAAGCTTTTATTGACGGTTTTGATGGTAAGATTGAAATGGGTGTCAAATTTAAGGGAGTTATCAATGGTAACACCTAATAGCTTTGTGTGAGCTTCTGGTGATATGGTGATTCCATTGGAGGATGTAATACAGAAGGTGGGGGGAAGAGTCTTGTTATTGGGTGAGAAAGTAAGTAGTTTTGTTTTGTTGGGGTTGAGAACTAGTTGTCGACTTGAGAACCATTTTTCTATTAGGTTGAAGGTGTCTTGGGTTGAAGAAGTGAGGTCTGCCAGGTTGGAGGCAGTGCTGATGATAGTCGAATCATCTGCATATTGAATGCATGTGGCATGGGGGGGTGATTGTGGGCAGGTCATTAACAAAGATGGTGAAGAGAAGAGGGCCAAGAATAGATCCTTGGGGAACTCCAAGTGTAACAGGTAGGCATGTAGATAATTTGTCCTGCCATAGAACAGCCTGTTGCCAATTGGACAGGTAGGATTGGAACCATTTCAGCGTGGAATTGCTGAGTGATAGTTTTAATGTATGGAGGAGTTGAATGTGGTTCACCATATCAAAGGCCTTGGAGATGTCTAAGAAAAGAGCAGATGATAGTTTATTATTGTTTCTGAAGTTATTGATGGTATTAGAAAAGGATAGTAGGGCTGATGTGGTACTGTGATTTGGCCTGAAGCCATGTTGGGAGTTAGCTAGAATTTTATTTTTGGTGAGGTGTTCCATCAGTTGTTTGTGGACACACTTTTCCATAATTTTGGCCAGGGTGAGAGTATAGCTATAGGTCTGTAGTTGGTTAGCTCTAGTGAGCTACCACCTTTATGGATAGGAATAATGTGGGACATTTTCCATTTGGAGGGGATGAAGGCTTCTGACAAGGTGCGGTTTATGATTATGGAGCGGGATAGGAAATGGCCTCAGCTGCTTTTGCAGAAACTCAGCTGGGAGAAGGTCAGCTGCTAGCTTAGTGGGTTTTAGTTTTTTAAGAAGAGATGTTATAAAGGATATGGGTACTGGATCGAAGGTAAATAGATGATCTGATGTAGTTGTAGTATTCTGCTGGCATGGGTAGTGGAGTGGGCTGGTTGTTTGTTTGAATTGTTTGGCCAGGGATTGTATAGTTTCTGTGAAGAAACTATTGAATGTGTTAGCAATGTTTACAGGGCACTGTTGTTTGCAAGTTGTTGGAGTGGGGGTGGTTGCCTGGCCTGGGTGCAGGAGCTTGTTTAAGCCTGCCCAGAATTTTTGTGGATTATTAAGGTGTTTGTGTTGGAGGTGGAGGAAGAAGTTTTTTTATCATTTAAGATCATTCTTTTAGTTTCATTTCTAAGTTGCGGAAGGTTTGGTGGGAGTGTGGGTCTTTAGAGGTGCCATGTGACCCACATCTTGTTTCTAGATAGGATTTTGGATTTTGTTTCCTTAGAGAGCCATGGTGCGGTTTTGGTTTTAGTTCTAATGGACCGTATTGGAGCATGGGAATCTAGAATCTTGAGGAAGGTGGTGTTGAAGTAGATAACTGCCTCTTCAAGAGGAAGAGACTTGAGTATTGTCCAGTTGTGGGCTTTAAGTTCAGTTTGAAAAATGGAGCGTTGAATTTATTATTGTTCCTGATTTTTTTATGGTTGTAAGAAGGGGTGATTTTCTTGAATTTGATAACATAGGTGAGTAAGTGATCACTCATGTCCTCTGGGTGAGTACCTGCTGAGTACTGGTCAGGATCTTTATTAGTAAGGATCCAGTCCAGGATGCTGTCTTTGTTTTGGGGTTTACCTAGTCTGGTAGGAGTGGATATGAGCTGAGAAAAGCCATGTAGATTTATGCTGCTAGATGGGGAGCTAGATGAGAAGGAATTCCAATCGATGTTGAAGTCACCTAACACTATGGATTCCTGAGGTGAGTTTGAGTTAACCAGTGGAGAAAGTCCTCTAAGGTTTTGTTATTATTGTTGCCTGGGGGATGTAAATACATGCTATATTTATGCTTTTATGTTTGTTTGGTTGAAGTTTTACAAGTAGAATTTCGCATTGTTTGTTAGGAGGGTTGTGGAGAGGCAAGGAGATTTGTAATGTATTTTTGTAGAGTATGGCTACACTGCCACCTTTACGAGTTATTCGGTCTGCTCTTAGTATATCATACCCTGGTGGGATTATCTGTGTGTCTTCGTACTTGGTTTAAGCCAGGTTTCTGTGAGACATAGTAGGTCTGGGGAACAAGTAGCTAAAAGGGCATGTAGGTTGTGAATCTTATTGTTTACACTTCTGATGTTTAGATGACAGGTCAGAAGAGAGTTAAAGGGTCTAGAGTTTAGACTGAGAAGTGGAGGGGAGGATAGGGTGGAATTACAATTGAGTGGAGGGGAAGGGCCAGGGTTGGGGTGGATATCACCATCTGTGGCTAGTCTGTGATTTAGAGTGGTAATGAATTTGAGGGCTTTGAGTAGAAGTTTGTAGTAATGTTTATCATTTGGCCTAATATTGGTAGGTTTGATAATTACATAGCGTTCGAGTTGTAACAAGGTGGGTGAGTAGGGAGTTGAGTCATGGCCTCTGTTGTTAATTATGGGTGAGGGGTTGGTTTGGTAGCCTGGGTGGTGGAAGCCTATGTAAGACCAGGTTTCATATAGGGTAGCTAGGTAAGGGACAAGTAGGAGGAAAAGAGTTAGTATGATAAGCTTCCTGGGTGGTGGCATATTCCGTTTGATCTTAGAGGCGGTAGTGAGGTACAGGAAGTTAGTGGACAGAAGGGGAGTGGTTTGAGGTTATAAAAGTACGAGTACTGGGGCGGTGGAAATAGGGGCAGAGGCGGAGGCCGAGCACGAGCAAGCGAGTGCTCGAGAGCGGGTTCTAACTAAGCCACTAGAGCCCAGGTTTCAAGATGTAACTCCTGAATAATTAACTTGCAGGTGAGTAATCTCATCTAAACAAACACCAGGTTCAATGCCTATGCTTTGGGAGCTTGTTTTACAATTTTATAGCAGTTTGCCTTAGTTTTCGAGTGTGTTCTGTAGTTTAAGTGGAGTATATGCAAACAAGCTTGGAGTTTATGTTTGGGTAAGCCTAGGAGATTTGTGCTAGTGCTGAGGACCCTTAAATAATACTTTACTTTAAAGTCTATACTAAAATGACCAGATAATGACCTGTTTTGTTTTACAGGTTGTGGGCAAAAGTAGAGTAGTCGCTCAAAAGGGCAAAGTTCTTTTCTGCCTTACGCTGTGCAGGGGAAGACCTGGGAGGATAGAGAGAGAGCTTGATTTCAGAGGCAGTCAGAAGCAGCTGTGTAGCTTAAACAACATTAGACTACCGAGGAACCCCTAAACTATGTTAGTAAAATCTTCACATATCTTTACATATAGCATAAATCATTATAACACATTAGCATTTTACTGCAACAGTACCTTATGACTGAGAGTCAAAGAATGTTGAATGTAGAATATCCTGCTTCTCAAAAATATACAGAAGGCTCTCAATTTTCACTCTAATGAACAGCTCTGCAAAGAGCTTGTCATACTAAAGTCTGGTTACCAAACACATTTAGCTATAGAGACACAACTTAGCTTTAAAGAAACAAGTAGCTACAATATTCATGCCATTCAATACTGCATCATGTAGCTATGTAGCAAAAAGAGTTACATCAGTTACTATTAAATCACACAATTCAACTTAAATACATTTAACAGTCTATTAGGAACAATAAATAACAGCTTAATACATACCTCAGGAGGTAGAGGCCAGTAACAAGGTCCTACAGCACTAGGAATTTGAAATTAAAGGCACCAGACAAGGGTTATTTCAAACCTTTGTAACAGGGATAGAATGGGGGTGGGGGATTTACACTAAGCCACTAGAGCCCAGGTTTCAAGATGTAACTCCTGAATAATTAACTTGCAGGTGAGTAATCTCATCTAAACAAACACCAGGTTCAATGCCTATGCTTTGGGAGCTTGTTTTTACAATTTTATAGCAGTTTGCCTTAGTTTTAGAGTGTGTTCTGTAGTTTAACTGGAGTATATGCAAACAAGCTTGGATTTTTTGTTTGGGTAAGCCTAGGGAGATTTGTGCTAGTGCTGAGGACCCTTAAATAATACTTTACTTTAAAGACTATACTAAAATGACCAGATAATGACCTGTTTTGTTTTTACAGGTTGTAGGCAAAAGTAGAGTAGTCGTAAAAAGGAAGTTCTTTTCTGCCTTACTGTGCAGGGGAAGACCTGTTTTGTTTTACAGGTTGTGGGCAAAAGTAGAGTAGTCGCCGAAAAGGCGATGTTCTTTTCTGCCTTACACTGTGCAGGGGAAGACCTGTTTTGTTTTTACAGGTTGTGGGCAAAAGTAGAGTAGTTGCTCGAAAAGCGAAGTTCTTTTCTGCCTTCGCTGTGCAGGGGAAGACCTGTTTTGTTTTACAGGTTGTGGGCAAAAGTAGAGTAGTCGCTCGAAAAGGCGAAGTTCTTTTCTGCCTTACGCTGTGCAGGGAAGACCTGTTTTGTTTTACAGGTTGTGGGCAAAGTAGAGTAGTCGCTCGAAAAGGCGATGTTCTTTCTGCCACGCTGTGCAGGGGAAGACCTGTTTGGTTTTACAGGTTGTGGGCAAAAGTAGAGTAGTCTCGAAAGGGCAAAGTTCTTTTCTGCCTTACGCTGTGCAGGGGAAGACCTGTTTTGTTTTACAGGTTGTGGGCAAAAGTAGAGTAGTCGCTCGAAAGGCGAAGTTCTTTTCTGCCTTACGCTGTGCAGGGAAGACCTGTTTTGTTTTTACAGGTTGTGGGCAAAAGTAGAGTAGTTGCTCGAAAGGGTGAAGTTCTTTTCTGCCTTACGCTGTGCAGGGAAGACCTGTTTTGTTTTACAGGTTGTGGGCAAAAGTAGAGTAGTCGCCGAAAGGGCAAATTTCTTTTCTGCCTTACGCTGTGCAGGGGAAGACCTGGGAGGGATAGAGAGAGAGCTTGATTTCAGAGGCAGTCAGAAGCAGCTGTGTAGCTTAAACAACATTAGACTACCAAGGAAACCCTAAACTATGTTAGTAAAATCTTCACATATCTTTACATATAGCATAAATCATTATAACACATTAGCATTTTACTGCAACAGTGCCTTATGACTGAGAGTCAAAGAATGTTGAATGTTGAATATCCTGCTTCTCAAAAATATACAGAAGGCTCTCAATTTTCACTCTAATGAACAGCTCTGCAAAGAGCTTGTCATACTAAAGTCTGGTTACCAAACACATTTAGCTATAGAGACACAACTTAGCTTTAAAGAAACAAGTAGCTACAATATTCATGCCATTCAATATTGCATTATGTAGCTATGTAGCAAAAAAGAGTTACATCAGTTACTATTAAATCACACAATTCAACTTAAATACATTTAACAGTCTATTAGGAACAATGAATAACAGCTTAATGCATACCTCAGGAGGTAGAGGCCGGTAACAAGGTACTACAGCACTAGGAATTTGAAATTAAAGGCACCAGACAAGGGTTATTTCAAACCTTTGTAACAGGGATAGAATGGGGGTGGGGGATTTACACTAAGCCACTAGAGCCCAGGTTTCAAGATGTAACTCCTGAATAATTAACTTGCAGGTGAGTAATCTCATCTAAACAAACACCAGGTTCAATGCCTATGCTTTGGGAGCTTGTTTTTACAATTTTATAGCAGTTTGCCTTAGTTTTAGAGTGTGTTCTGTAGTTTAACTGGAGTATATGCAAACAAGCTTGGATTTTTTGTTTGGGTAAGCCTAGGGAGATTTGTGCTAGTGCTGAGGACCCTTAAATAATACTTTACTTTAAAGTCTATACTAAAATGACCAGATAATGACCTGTTTTGTTTTTGCAGGTTGTGGGCAAAAGTAGAGTAGTCGCTCGAAAAGGGTGAAGTTCTTTTCTGCCTTACGCTGTGCAGGGAAGACCTGTTTTGTTTTACAGGTTGTGGGCAAAAGTAGAGTAGTCGCTCGAAAAGGGCTAAGTTCTTTTCTGCCTTATGCTGTGCAGGGAAGACCTGTTTTGTTTTACAGGTTGTGGGCAAAAGTAGAGTAGTCGCTCGAAAAGTTCTTTTCTGCCTTACACTGTGCAGGGGAAGACCTGTTTTGTTTTTACAGGTTGTGGGCAAAAGTAGAGTAGTCACTCGAAAAGGGCAAAGTTCTTTTCTGCCTTACGCTGTGCAGGGGAAGACCTGTTTTGTTTTTACAGGTTGGGGGCAAAAGTAGAGTAGTCGCTCAAAAAGGGCGAAGTTCTTTTCTGCCTTACGCTGTGCAGGGGAAGACCTGTTTTGTTTTTACAGGTTGTGGGCAAAAGTAGAGTAGTCGCTCGAAAAGGGCAAAGTTCTTTTCTGCCTTACGCTGTGCAGGGGAAGACCTGTTTTGTTTTTACAGGTTGTGGGCAAAAGTAGAGTAGTTGCTCGAAAAGGGTGAAGTTCTTTTCTGCCTTACGCTGTGCAGGGGAAGACCTCAGGAGGTAGAGGCCGGTAACAAGGTCCTACAGCACTAGGAATTTAGGATGGTACTCTATCCCACCATATATTAGTATGGCCAGAGTGTGAAGCTATCACCACCCATTTAGTTAGTTCCCTAGGCCTCTGTGTAGTAGAGCTGATGAAGTGATCCATGTTGTGACAGTTCAGTTTCACATACACTCATCAAGGCTCCTCTGGAAGAGTGTCAGTGAGGGTCTCGGCTTAATGTCGGTTGGGAGCCTGTTCCAAAGGAATGGAAGTCTGTGAGTTAGTAATGTATCCCTCCAACATGTTCTATTTAATGTTGTGATGATGATATCCCTAGAGCATGTGGTACAGTGAGTTTGCATTTACTTCAGACAGAGCATGTGCATCAGTTCTGCATTGGACATGGACCTGTCTGTTGGGAAGAGATCTCCTGAGTAGACAGTATGCAACAGAGTACAGATTGAGTTAAATTCAGTCTTGTTGCATGGGGCAACTGTTTGAGGCCAGTAATCCTCTTGTTGAGGTACTTCAGTGGTCTTTCCAGTTGCTGAGGGTGCATAGTCGGATTCATTGCAAGTATGTTGTGGTACACTCTGACGGGTCTGATGACTGATGAGTAGTAGGAACCTCCTTTGACCTACATGCAAAGACTTTGGCAGTTTGTGGGAACACATAGCATGATTTTCTAACCACTTTGTGAACATGTTTCTGGAAGTGGAGATGACTATCCACATGTGTCCATAGATCCCTTATTATCACCTACATATTTAGGTGTTGGCACCTATGTGGTATTTGTATGACTGTAGATCGAGGCTATGATTTTTACACCACATATGTCTGACTGAGACTCTTTTTAAGGATGTCTCTGTTGTCCCAAACATCGATTATGACAATTTTTTTGCAGTCATCCACAAACTTTGCTAAACGTAGCCCTTGTGTGTTTTACTGTATTTCTGAAAAGTATACACCAGACAGGAAGGGTCCCAGGACTGAGCCATGGGGGACAGCAGTTGTTTCCAGCTTGAACAGGAGACCACAATTGTTACCTTGTGGGAGCTATCTGTGCTCCAATTGGCAATCCATCAGATGACATACATATTTATGCACTGGTTGTTGATTTTGAGGATACGACATGTGTCTGGGATGTTGGAAAAGGGCTTTTCAAGGTCTATGTGGGACGTGTGTAGCTCATTTCATTGATGTATGTCCTCGGTGACTGCCTTGAAAACAGTCTAGCAGGTTTGGGAACCATGATCTGCCCCTGACCAAACTGAAATTGGTAGGGTTGGGTGTTTGTAGGCTCACAATAGCTCTGTGTATGCGTCCCATCATGATGGACTCCATGGCCTTGCAGATCAGGCTTAATAGGCTTATAAGACAATAGTTCCTATGGTCTGTTGTGCACCAACACTTGTGGAGTGTGCCAAATGTTGCTGTAATGCATTCAACAGTTTCATATCCTGTACAGTGGGTGAGTCTCAACAGACTGTTCAGGTGCAGGGTCTGTTTGTTTTGGAGTTCACATATGACACAGCTAGGGAAACCATGTCATCCCAAAGGTGCCTTGTTTTTAGGTTTGGAAAGTGCTGTTTAACCATTGTATATGTGATTTCTGGGTTTTCACAATCTCCAGGTATGATAATGGGCCCTTTTGTCAGTGAGAGGGGGGTAAATATGTATGAACCTGTCTGACAAGATGTTGGCAGTGTCAGTCATGTACATGTATTCATTTACAGTTTGCACTGACTCAAAACATATATGTGTTTGCATTGATATATATGACATTGCGAAAGAAAGCTTCATGGTTCTCTATGGACTCTGACAATATTTTTGCCAGAACATGGATTGGATAATGTTGGGATTGCTCATTGTTTACTGATGATACTAATCGGAGATTTATTGATCTTCTTTGAATATTCACTTTCTTTGAACAACTTAAGTACTTGTAGTACATAGTTTGATTATGGCAGGAGTCCAATATATTATACAGGTCTGTTTTCATATAACTGTGTGCCCAAGGCAGGATTGGTGAATAGTGACAAGTTTCTGGGGTAAGAACTGCAACTGCCAGATATGTGTGGCCCACTGCCGTACTCAGACATGGCCTAAGTGTGTGAGCATGCCCAGTATGACCTTTCAGTATGTTGCTGACTGACATTTGCTTCTCTTATTTAAGTGTGTGAGCATGCCCAGTATGGACATATATACTATATGTGTGTGAAAAATCAAGCTGTTTTTTACTTCAGGGCTCACCTTTGTGTTGTACATCGACAGGAAGCCCGCTGTGCTTGCAGGACTTCCATGAGTCGCTTTGCATAGACTTATCAACATTTTTACATACGGGGGGGGACAGCTATTATTTGTACATTTCTACCCAGGGGGCACACCTGATTGTTACTGTGGGTGTACATAGGATGAGGGGTTCACTTGACACTTATACACATTTGCTAGGCCTGCACTGCTATGTCAGGTACTCCATTTCAGTCTGTACTGTTGCCTATCATACTGGCTTGAGGCATACTACTGTACTACAGAACTTAGCTTCCAATTTCACATATATTAGTTTATGACTTCATAGCCTACCCAACCCACATCACACTGCCTGGCCTGCTGTTATCTGTCTGCATAGGCCTGGGGGGAAGTTCAGAGGGCATGATACAGCATTTGTGTGTGTTTGCGTAAGTCTACAATTGCCCTGCTGTGTCTGTGCAAGTGAAATGCTGTCATGGCTTAGTGGTTCAGTACTGTGACTATAGTGCACAGTATCCTGAATTCGAGCCCTGTCACTGCTTTTTATTTTCCTGCTGGGCAAACCTGACTGGTTAAGGAACAGTAAAGCAGGTGTGAGCGTGTTTACCCAGCTTTGCTCAACTTTGCCTGACTTGTCCCAACATTGCCCAAAGTTGCCCAACATTGCCCAACATTGCCCAATGTTGTGCTAGTTAGCATGGTGCACAGCTCTGTGCAATTGTGCTTAAATATACTAAATAGTGGTAAAATGTGCTTAGCACTGCTTTATATTGCTTAAAAGGGGGCAATCATGCCTCAGGTGGTGCTGCAGAGCTGCCTATGTCAGATGCACATAGTACACTCCCTATACATGTTTGAAAACAGGTAGTGTCAAGTTAGGCATCCCTTTTATTGTATGTACAAGTCAGAGAGAGGTGTCATTTCCAGTGTTCCTACTGAGTCAGTGTATGTGCTACGCATTGCCTCTTTGCCAATGCCAGGGCATACTGGGCACGCCTCCTTCTGCCTACTAGGGCAGGCTTAGGTTGTTCCTCCTCCGAGTCACACTGTGTCTGTGCAGGCCTTGGCAATGGTGGGGGGCTGTTTGGCCCTGCCCCATGCTGTTCCTGCTGCAGCTGTTTTTGCAGGATCATATTGTGTAGCATGGCACATACCATGACAATTTGGGTACATGTAGTTGGTGAGTATTGCAAGGCTCCACCAGATGTGTCCAGGCACTGGAATTGTGGCTTGAGCATCCCAAACACACACTCAATAATGTTTCTTGTTTGTGCATGTGCCTCATTATGGAGTTCTTGTTCAGGTGTGTGTGCATTTCTGATGGGTGCCATCAACCACAGCTCCAGTGCGTATCCAGCATCTCCCACTATGTGACCTTCAGGGATTTCCCCATTGGCAAATCTCTGGTACAGCTGCATTAGATGCGAGATGTAGGAATTGTGATAGCTTCCAGGGCAGCCAGCACACACATTCATTATTATGCCCTGGGCATCGCTCATGACCTGGCAGTTGATGGAGGAGAAGACCTTGCGGTTGATGTAGACACTATCCTGCTCACCGGGTGGTGCTTTGATGTGTATGTGCGTGCAGTCTATTGCACCCACCACCTCAGGGTATTCTGCTATTTGGTGGAAAAGACGCATATTACTGGCCAATGCCTCACTGGAATTGGGGAAATATACATGCTCACCAACATGTGCTGACATGGCATCCAGGAACTGGTGCAGTAGCCTGGATGCTGATGCCTGTGAAACCCCCATCATATCACCAGTTGATCTCTGGAAGGTACCTGTAGCTAGTATTCGTAGGCCAACTCATACCTTGGTATCCACTGGGATGGGTTCCCCTCTGTTGGTTCTGTGTGAGAGACATGGCCAGCACAGCTCAACAACTTGCTGCAGGAGGTCTCTGTCCACTCTATAGCGCTCCACTATCTCCAGCTCATGAAGCCCCTGGTAGGTTACCCTGGGTCTGTACCCTCTTCTCCGTCTCCTCACTGTGGGTTGCTCAGCAGCATTCACAACATCACCACCCTCAGCACCTTGCACATGTTGGTTTATGATAGCAATAGCAGCCCCTAACATTTTGTCAGACTTAAGCTTTTTAAGTTTTCACTCTTTGTATACTGCAGTGTTGCAGAGTTCTTGTGAAAAAAAAACAGGGTAGTCTGCTGTTTGCAGAGTTTAAAGTGCTGGGCTGGGCTAGTCTACTACCTGTGTAATTGGCTGATTCTGATATATTTCACCTGGCAGCTCTGCTAGTTGTCCTTGGTTAACTTCCCACTACTTCTTTTCCTTCCTTTTTCCCTTTCTGTTTCCACAAGGGGCAGTGGCACACAAACAAGTGCACATGCTGTGTGCCCGTTTGCAAGAGATTTCAGATATATCCACGGCGTACACCTTTGGTTTCTTGTTTTCAGCTAGTACCACTGTAAACACGCTTCTTGCAATCCTGAGCAACTTAGGGCAAACACAAGCCACTCTGCTCCAATCACCTTACAGTCTTTCAGACATAACCCCTCATGATGTCACTTATCTTCTACTCTACTACTACCCTACTCCTACACTTACACGCTAGGGACATGGCTCACATGCCGGGGAAAATTGGGATTCACTATCCTTATCCTCATTTGCATAGGATTGCCTACTAATGCTTGGTTACATCTCTCACACTGAGCTTCTCCCCCTTAGCAACCACTACTCAGTGGCCATGTTGTTTTCAGCCTGCCATTCACCTGCATGGCAGAACAAGCTTTTTAGTGAAAATGCACATTTGCAGCTATTTTTCACTTTTTTTCATTTTATTTATAGCGCAGCATGTTTGCGTGCCGCTGCGCTACGCTTAAACATCGGCAATTGGGGAAAAAATAAAAAATCGGATTTTAAGGATTTACAACATTTGCAAATGCCAATGGCCTTATATTTGGCCATTGGCTTGCTTCCTCAACTAGATACATCCTTTATTTGGAGCTGTCATAGCTCCGTTTAGCTATTTGCAGAACAGTACTCTGTTACCAACGGAGTACATTTCTACAGATATCACTACTCTTACACAGAGAGGTTACTGTTTCTTGGATCGCAAATTTACCTCATTTGCATAGCTTTCAGCAGCAAATAAGGTTATTTGCATACCATAACACTGTCCATGCAAGAATAGCTTTAGAAGCTCTCATGCATGCCCCTTCCGGCTATTGCTGAATCGCTCGGCAGACATATTGCCTGTCTGCCGTCTTACACTACTCTTACACTCCATGCAAGCCTTCATGAATCTGGCCCTATGTATTTAGTGTTGCTGTACCTTAGGTGACTTTGTAATTAAGCATCAGTTTGTTCACTGTTCCTTGTGTAGTGTAAGTTACGTCAGCAATTTGAACTGGATGGGTTAAACTAGGAATAGGTAAATATAGTGAACGGTCTAGTAATTTAGAAATTATAGCTATTCTGCAATGTTACAGCAAAAAGAGAACATCAAGGGTAAAGTGCCTCACAAAGTAAAAATAGCAAGCCAAATGAAAAAGCACAAAGTGAGGCTCACCACAACAATCGAAGCAAACCATTTAACTCTTTTATTCCAAAAATCACAATCTGGTAAGCGCTTTCATGTCTCAGTAGATGCTTCATCACACTTTGAAACTAACTGTTAAAAAACATTTAAATACTACTTGTGAAATAACCAACCAATAAAACATAAACATCAATTAGTAATCTCATTAATGTTTAAAGCTGCAAGTTCAAGAATGTGTGTGTGTGTGTATATATATATATATATATATATATATATATATATATATATATATATATATATAATCTTTATAGTATTTTCTATAACATTTATAGGCAAAAGCAACTTATTAAAATATATAAAAACCTTATATATTACATCAAAAATCTGTTTAAAAACTATCTAAAAATATACACGTTCCAATGCATTCACAGATCAAATAAATGCAAAGGTGCATAACCAAAATATTAATGAGATAATGCACAGTCTGCTAGATAGGGCTTTAAAGAAACCTTTTCATTCAGACCGTGACCTTTATCAGCTTGTATTCTGATAATCCATTTACCCTCTTGTTTTTTAGTATGCTGTTTGATATTCCCTAATCTCTCTTTTTTATGCACTGTCTCTAACACCATAAAAACAAACCTGTGTTTAGTGTGAGTTTGTGCCACATGTTTTGCAAGCACATCGGTTTCATCTATTTTATTTATTGCATATATATATTCTATTACATGCTCCCTAAGGGTCCTATTTGTCTTGCCTACGTAAAAACATTTGCATTTTTGACATACTGCTAAGTAAACTAAATTCCTAGATTTGCAGTCACTATACTGACTAACAGTGTATCTTCGGAAGGTATCTGGATGGATAAACACATTACTGCTAGCCATATATGGGCATTGGTTGCAGTTTTGATATGGAGAGGTCCCTTTCCTCATGGAATTACTATCTTTCTTTTTACTGTTTTCTTCATAACAAAGTAATCCTTTTAAGGACTTAGTGTTCTTGTAACACATCCTGGGTTTTTCACCTACTATAGCTCTTATTTGTCATCTAATACTAGGATATTCCAGTTCTTATTGACTATCTCTAGAATTTTCTTGTTATTACTGGTATAAGGGATGGTTACTCTGTGTACAGCCCATTGGGGTACCCTTCTAAACCTCGGGGTTGATATTATGTTGTCTCTCTTAATGAACAATTTCCCTTCCTCCAATCTATCAAGTTCTTGTATAACTTCTAAATCTCGTGGATGATAGCCCCTATCTTGAAAATCCTTCCTCAAGGTATATAATTTATCTTTTAAAGTACTATTATTGCTAGTAAGTCTAGAAGTTCTTAATGTGTGACTCTTAACTATATTCTTATGTGTTGGGTGCATACTGTTGCGGTGCAATAAAGCATTCCACCTACACTCTTTCCTAAAGATCTCTGTATGTAAACTATCATCATCTTTAGTCAATTGTACATCCAAAAAAATCTATCTGGTATTCAGACCACTTTTGCTGTAAAGTGTAAGAACTGTGTTGTTCCATTGATATAATTACTAAATTCCTCCAAAGCCTCAACAGTATCTCTCCAAATCAAGAAAACATCATCCACGAAACACTTGTAACAGACTATACTTTCTGTGTAATCCACTTGCTCTAATATATATGTGCTCTCCCAATATGCCATTACTGCATTGGCATATGAGTTAGCACAGGGTGTTCCCATTGCTACCCCATTCGTTTGCAAAAAATATGCTCCATCATACAGAAGAACATTGTTTTTGAGCACTAGGTCCATCAACATTGTACATTTTATTATTTGATCATTAACAATGTCCTTCCCAAGTAGTGGAATCTGCATGTCCTCCCCGCAGTCGAGTAGCATGCGAAAGACATGTGTGAATGGGTGTACCTTCGTTGAAGGTTGGGCATCAGCCTGGCAACTCGACACTGTAAAAATCTGCTGCCAATCATTAGCAGACCGAAGTTCCGCTGTGGCAACCCCTAACTGGGAAAAACCGAAAGAAGAAGAACAACATTCATTTCCCACATCATTGGGGATACTGGTAAACAATGATGTAACATCAAGTGTGACCATATAGTCTGTATTTCCACTTTATAATCTGATAGAGTCACTAAAAAGTGTTGAGTATCTCTCAAGACAGAGGTAGTTTTATCTACTAAAGGTCTAAGTTGCTTCTCTATATATATATTGAAAGCGGTTCTGTCAACCAGCCTTTACTGGACACAATAAGTCTAAGTGGAGGGTCGACCAATGTTTTGTGCACCTTAGGTAATCTCCTAAAGGTAGGTACTAAATGTTGGTCCACCAAAAATATCTGTACATATCCATGTCAAAAAACTACACATCAACATATCATATGTCACTGGAAACATTTTAATAATTTTATCCAATTGTATACTGGTTATCCTACGATATGTATCACCATCAGCTAACATACTTTCCATGGTTGTCTTATAAAACTCCCTATCTAAAATGACAAATGCTCCAACCTAATCTGCTTGTCTTATAACAATGTGTCATTATTGGATAAGTTTGTAATGCATGTCTCTCTGAAATGTTCAAGTTATAAAAATCAGCTTTCAAACCAGCACTATTTTCAAAAGTATCTAATAAAGCCTTCTCTATATCTTTCTCAAATGATTCTAAAAGCGGGTGCATCTGTGGTGTAAAAGTAGAAGGTTTCTTGTATACAGTACTATTTGTGTTATTACTTTCTATATTATTATCAGCAAAGAACAAGTTCAAATTCACATTTCTTAAAAAACATTTTAAGTCAATAATAATATCAACTATATTAGGGCGACTGTGGTGGTGCAGCAGTTAACATTGCCTCCTCACAGCAAGAGGTTCTTCAGCTCGATCCTCGGCTGGGTTGCCTTCTGTGTGGAGTTTGCATGTCCTCCTTATGGTCGCGTGGGTTTCCTCCCACATCCCAAAGACATGCTGTATGTTGATTATACACTCTAAATTGGCCCTAGGTGTGAGTGTGTGTGCCTTCTGTGGAAGGTTGGGTGCCGGGCTGGCAACTCAACACCATAAAACTCACTACCAATCATGAGCAGACAGGTGATCTGCTGTGGCAACCGCTAACCAGGAAAAAGCCGAAAGTAGAATATCAACTATATTGATGTTCTGCGAAGGAATGTAAGAAAGTCCTTTGTCTAATACTGCATGTTCAGCATCAGAGAGTTTATATTTAGAAAGATTTAACGTTAGGTTTTCAAAACTGGTTTCAGTACCTTGCGTTGAAACTCGTGTTTGTCCTCCAAGTTCTTGCTTTTTCTCCCTGAATATGCTGGACTCCATGCCTGCTTCATTGCAGCTTGATATGGTAATGGGAAAGGGAGTGAACAATTCCCAGTGGAGGTCGAAGCTAATGGTTCAGGAAGAAGCAGTTTCTTCCTGACATCTGGTTCTAAAGATGATGTATGTCCAGTGTTACTAGGAACATGCAAACTCACTTCTCCTGATGAAAGTGAGACCTCCTCCGTTCTTGAAATAGCACTTTCCGATTCAGCATGAGCCATCATCTCAGTGGGTGGAATAGATTGTTTAGATGTAGTTGACTGATTACTAGGGATATCCATGTTCATTTCCTTTAGTTTGTGGAGTAGGTTTTGGGCAAGAAAACACATTTCCTTTCACAAAACCAATGAATCTCTCTCAATTTTCTTTTTCTTGGCTTGTAGCAGTGTACTGTCAAGCCCTGTTAATGTATTACTCAAATCTAGCAAAAACTCACCCATCTCAGCACTTGACAAC
Organism: Protopterus annectens; assembly: GCF_019279795.1. Taxonomy (NCBI): domain Eukaryota; kingdom Metazoa; phylum Chordata; order Ceratodontiformes; family Protopteridae; genus Protopterus; species Protopterus annectens. The sequence goes on from NC_056739.1 coordinate 237,159,084, forward strand.
ACAGAAGCTAATTGAGTTTGTAAAATACAGGCTTCATCTCTTAAATTGTTCTCAATTTTTATGTAATTGTGTATTAATAGCCTTATATACCGAAAACTCATTTCCAAGTTCAACTTTTGCCAACTTGCTAACAGTTCTGGGTAGAGAGACCCTGAAGTAGGCATTTTTAGGATACGTAAACCCCTGGGGATTATTTTGAAGTCCAAACACACTTCCATGTGTTGCCTTTGCCATTGTGTTTGCTTAAGTTTTGTCATTATACTTTCAAGTTTTCTCGTTCGCTGTAAAACATCTATGTTGACTGATCTAGTCGTTGACTCTTGTGCATTGGTAACTAATTGTTACCATGAAAGTTTCAACAAAGGATTACTCTCTGCTTTTAGCAATCTCAAGAAATTAACAGTACCTTTTGACAACCTCTCTCCATCAATAGGCGTTTGGTAGGTCTCTTCTGTCATGTCCCTTTCATTAACCAAGTAACAGTTACAGAAAAAAAGAGAATGTCAAGGGTAAAGTGCCTCACAAAGTAAAAATAGCAATCCAAATGAAAAAGCACAAAGTGAGGCTCACCACGACAATTGAAGCAGACTGTATAACTCTTTTATTCCAAAAATCACAATCTAGTAAGTGCTTTCATGTCTCAGTAGATGCTTCAACAGACTTTGAAACTAACTGTTAAAAACCATTTAAATACTACTTATGAAATAACCAACCAATAAAACATAAACATCAATTAGTAATCTCATTAACGGTTTAAAGCTGCAAGTTCAAGAATGAATATATATAATCTCTATAGTATCTTCTATAACATTTATAGGCAAAAACAAATTATTAAAATATATAAAAACCTTATATATTACACCAAAAATCTGTTTAAAAACTATCTAAAAATATAAATGTTCCAATGCATTCACAGATCAAATAAATGCAACGGTGCATAATCAAAATATTAATGAGATAATGCACGGTCTGCTAGATAGGGCTTTAAAGAAACCTTTTCATTCAGACCGTGACCTTTATCAGCTTGTAGTCTGATAATCCATTTATCCTCTTGTTTTTCAGTATGGTGTTTGATATTCCCTCATCTCTCTTTTTTATGCACTGTCCCTAACACCATAAAAACAAACCTGTGTGTAGTGTCAGTTTGTACCACATGTTTTGCAAGCGCATTGGTTTCATCTATTTTATTTATTGCGTATTTATGTTCTCTCACATGCTCGCTAAGGGTCCTATTCATCTTGCCTAAGTAAAATGTGAGGAAAGTGACCTTTCCATGTTGAAATTGCAACCAATGCACATATATAGCTAGTAGTAATGGGCAGGATTCACGAAGCCTCTGTGTAAGAGATACAAGGCTTACACGGAGGCTGCAGTTAAACTGTGTGATGTCAGCATGTCATGCATATGCATGAGGGCATGCTGAATCACACCTAAGGCTAATACGGTCTGTGGAAGATAGTAGGGGGCGTGTCCGTAGGCCGAGCCCTGCAAGTGGACACGCCCCCAGAAGAGTAAAAGTGCTCAAAGTAAACACCCACGACAGAGTCCATGTAAATGTGAATAAACAACAACACATGCCCCCACAGACTATGAACATAAAATATATAAATGAACATGTTATAATTTCTTTTTAAATTGTAAAGATGTTTGCCCGTGAGTGCGCTTGTTTGCACGGGCATGCCCGTAGCTTAGCCACAGTTAGCAGTCAGTGGAAAAGCATATAAGAACTAAATATGCAAAGTACACCAAGAAGCAATAGTGTAGCGGTAGAGATGTTGGCTGAAGAGCAGGCAGTCATGGTTCGAGCCCCCACAACATCAATTTTTATTTTTAGTAAAATAAGCATGAAACAAGTCCCTGACAAATATGTATACATATAAAATTATATTCTATGTAAAATGTAATGAAATAGGCCATTTATTTTGAAGAAATGTGAGATAACAAAACAATAAAAAATGCCAGATGTGCCCATAGCTGAGCTACAGTTTAACAAGGTGAGTGCATCTGCCCGTAGGTGAGCAGTGGTTTAACAAGTGTAAAATGAGTGCCCGTATGTGAGCAGTGGTTTAACATGCTGAAACTGTGTGCCCCTAGCTGAGATGAGCATAATATGCATGCTGACAGCCAAATGAAGCGTAAACTAGCGTAACTCAACAAGCTTACCGACGGGCAACATTGAGCAAGCTGTATCAAAACTGCCTTTACACAGGCACACCCCTAGCCTGTCTAGACAGTCATAAAATATAAAAAGCAGTGGCCAGGTTCGAATCCAGGATACCATACACCATAGTCAAGGTACTGAACCACTAAGCCATGACAGCTATACTTAGAAATGCAGTAATCGCAAATATATAGGAATGAATAGAAAGTGGAGCATGACAAAGCAGGTCTTGTGAAGTTGATACAATTCCAAAATGGCCAATCACAGATAAGTGTGGGAAAAACGGCATATATAAGCCCCATAGGCAGGAATACACAGCATAAACAATTGTAGAACTAACTTGCTGCCAAAATGTCAGGAGTAGGTGAGGGTAGTTGCTTTCGAGCACAGAGGTGGGGCATTGAGGAGTCCAGATACATGGTCTGGCTCCTAGTCCACAATCATGAGGCCCAACTCATGCAGGGCCAGGTCCTGTGGGGAGCATATAGGGCTGAGGCATGGGACCGGTTGGCTCATGATCTCACCAGTGCCACAGGGATTCCAAGGACTGGGGAGCAGGTCAGTCACCACCATGCGGACCTGAAGAGACGTAAGCAGGACCAATTGAACCTTTGGATCCAGGAGGCCCGGCAAATGCCCAATGCCCCACTACTGAGTAAGTTACATTTAATTATGTATGTAAGAAATTAAACTAGCTGATATTATGGAGATGTGTATTCCAATATTACTTCATTTATATTACAGCTGCAGGTGTCCGTTCTGTGAACCGCAGAGCCTATGGCAATAGGCTGGTGCGGTTGCACCACCAGACAGGTCAGTAATCCACTCCCAGTAACTGTAAAGAAATATAAAAGTATGACAGTTAGCAAAAGAGTGCAGTGTAGTCACTAAGTAATAAAATGTGCAAGTAACAGTGTAAGAGTGTTTGCAAGTATTGCTTGATTACAAAAGTGTGTTGCAGTCTGTAATCCAAACAGAAAAATGAAAATGTCTGAAATAAAGTCTGAAATAAAGATGCCCCACCTGTAATATAATAGTACACAACCTGCAGCAGGCTGAAAAGTACAGCTGCAGAAGATGAGCAAATCACTTGTGTGAAATATATCCCTGTTGAAATACTGAAACATGACAGAAGTGAGACTGCTGGAAAGGATTGTAATAACTACAGGTAAAACATGTCAATAAAGCCTAGAAGTAAGTACCATCCTGAATAGTAAAAGGAAAACAAGTGAGCGAGTGTGATTATGAATCCACCAATAAAGTAGTAATAACCCCTGAATAAAGTATACTGCAGTCAGTACAGAATGGAATGAATGTGACAAGTAGAACCAAACTGCGAAATGTGTTTAAAGTGTTGCTGCAGCTGGAATGTGTATCCCAAAATCTAGATATGTTGCTCTCAGTCTGCAATATGCAGATAGTATGATTGTCTGAAATACCAAACATCCACAGTTGTCTATAGCTATATAAAGCAAATGTAGCAGGATGATGTAGCTGAACAAAGCCAGATATGAACGTGTATGAATAACAATAAAATGTATATTGATGTAGCAGTAACAATCCTATCACCAAATTGAAGTAGTTATCATATAGGACACTGTAGTTAGAACAGTAGTAAGTATATATCAGCAGCTATTAGAAATGTACAGCATATGTATTGGTATTCGAAGGTGTTAATAATATTTTCTTCACCTCACCCTATAACCACATATAATCCATTCCACGTGAAATTGGTATGTGCAATCACAATTAACACGCCTGGGCATTTGTCCTGTTGGGTCATAAATATTTGCATGTATGTTGATGCATCTGCCCTGTTCATACATCCAAACCTGATGGCCTGTTGCCATCAATCAACCCTGCATGTTGTTAGACTGAGTATTGCTGTTCAAATTATGCATGTGTTATGCTCGCTGTTCAATGGTGTGAATATCTGGGTGTTTGGTTAATGGGAATACTAATGCATGCTGTTACAACTAATTGTGAATGGTATTGTATGTTACTAATCCAAACTGTCATGACATAATGCAAAACATAGGATGACAGGGAAGGCGGGTTCCAGCGGACCCACCTCTCCCACCTCAGCTGGCGAGTGCACCTGGCACTAGTGCCCAGTCTGGACCCTCCTCCGGTGGCCCTGTGCCACCTGTGGGTGGAAGTGCTGCAGGGGATGGGGCCCATCCCCCCTCTGCAAGTGTGGCTGGAGGAGAACCACCACTCACCCTCTGTAGCGTCCGGACTGTGGTGCATAGGGAGATCCGGGACTCTGCTCTTGGGCCTCTATGCCAGCTTGAGGCACAGGTGGCACAACTTACGGGCATGCCTGTTGCCCGGCCTACACAGCCCCCAGCACAGCCCCGTCCTGGGCAGTGAAGGAACAGTGACAACTGCCCATGGGTGGGGATATCAGTTCCACTGTTGCTATCTGTGGGCTCATGGGCTCTGGATATCCAAACATCCGTCCCCGTCAATTGTGTAATCCCCCCCACAGGAGTCATACACCACCCCTGTATGCATCTTGTTTGTCTTGTCTGTTGACCTACCCAACCTACCTCCCCAGCTATACCGACTTCCTTCACCTGACATACCACTCTCACCTGAAAAAAAAAAAAGGGCACTCTGTACCCACAAAAAAATTATGGCCCATACATAGCTGCCCAGTCCGCACACATGTCTGCTGGACATGGAATCTATCAATTACAATTGGCTGTACAACAAGTATTATTGTTGTCCTGACACCTCTCTCAGGGGTGGAAGGTTTCAAATGTCACACCAAATTACATACATATGCACAGCTGCTGCTGATGAAGAAATGGGCAGCTATGGGCCTTACCTACATCCCTCCTGCAAAACCCAAGCTTGTTTCCCTACTGTCTTACCCTCTTTGTGACCCCTTTTTCACCACTTGCCTGTCTCCCCATTTTCATTTCTTTCAAAGAAAATAGCGCAGGTGTGCGCCAGAGTAAGCACTGTTAAGTGGTTGTAAGCGGGTGTGCGCAGAGCTGAACGCCAGTGTGCATGCGGGTGCTCCACGCAAACCAGCACTAACCCAGTTACAACTGCTTAAAAGTGCCTTAGTCACTCTGATTGACAGGTCCTGTCGTCAGTTCAAAAGCAAAATAAAATCCCACTGTTAGTCCCGAACCCAGGACCTTGGAAACACTGGTTTGCATGACCTACCACTAAGCCATGACTGTTACAGAAGAGCATTGTGCTAAAATAAATATATCATGTAATAGTAGGAATGAATGTAAAGGGAATATAGGATGTGTAGTACACAAAGCATGTCATTTATACTTACTGTCAAAACTTGTGGATTTCCATAATAGTAGTGTGTCAACAGAAACAGCCATGCTAGTTGGTAGCTAGTAGGTAATAATGTCAGTTAATGTACATATATAAATCTATGTATATTTACATATACGCCTATCTCACATACCCTTTTATAGCACTGTCCTGAAATCACAGTGAGAACTGCAATCAGTATACAACTGGCTGCATGTAATTAGCAAATGCTGGCTTACAATTGGTGCAGAGGCCATCACATGGACCTATGCAGCTAGATACAAAAGCATCCTGTACTCACACTCCACACATGCAATACTTTCATTGCACTGTCTGGGGGCAGACAGAGAGAGAGAGAGAGAGAGATAGAGAGAGATAGAGAGAAAGAAAGAAAGAAAATAAAAATTAAGAACACAAACAACAACACACGGTACACAAACTAAGTTGAAGTTGTCAGCAGTGTCAGTACCAAGCTGTGTCAGCAGCAGCAGGAAGCTGTAGTAGTGGTAACGCAACCAGCTGTGACAAACACAGGTAATGTAAAGTAACAAGTTAATAGTCTGCATACTGTGAACCCTCCATATGTGTCATAGGTCTGTATCTGTAAGTATGTCCATGTGATATGTTGTGTGCACGTAGTTACACCCAAAGGGGATGACTATACATTACATGTCATTCAGTTTTAGGCAATGATCTTGTCACTGGTTTACCATTTCAGTGAGGCCTGTCTGTAGGAAGTGTTTGTCAGCTGGTGTAACGACTATGGCGCTTAGTTTGCAGTCACTTGGGAACTTTGTCATCCACAACCCGCACATGTTTGCTTTTACATCTGAGAAATAAATGCCAAACAAGAGGGGTCCTAGGACAGAGGCCTGTGGGATACCACATGTGACTGGCATTGAGTCTGACATGGCTCCTACAATATCGATATTATGGGTTCTGTATGTCAACCAGTGTGCAACCCATCATGTGACATATGTAGTAACATGTAAGCTAATGAGCTTGTCTTTGATGCCTGAGTGGAGTACTGTGTTGAAGGCCTTAGGCAAGTCCAGGTAGGCTGTATGGATTACGTTGCCCTCATCAATGGCTGTAGTGACTGTTTTGAAAGGTCAACCAGGTTCAAAAGGCAGGATCAGCCCATCACAAAGGCAAACTGGCTGGGAACAAGTGTCTGCAGGTACCCAATATCGCTGTATATGCGTCCCATACTGAATCATTCCATAGCTTTGCAGACCAGGCTGGTTAAGCTTATGGTACGGTAGTTCCCAGGGTCAGTATAGGTGCCTCCTTAGTTGAGTGTGACCACTGTTGCTGTATGCCAATGTTCAGGTATATATCCCGTAGTATGGCCAAGGTTAAATATCAGTCTTATATGCGGTTGTATGTCCTCTTGGAGTTCACGTAGCACACATCCAGGGATACCATCAGGTCACATTGATGCTGTGTGTTTCGCTTTGCTGAGGGCGGCCCTCACCTGGACATGTGAGATGATAGGGAGGTTACATTCAGCTGTGATAAGTATTTCTAAGTGTGGGGGAGAAGGAGGGGGATACATGCACCGAACCTGTCTGCAAGAATGTTGCCAATATCTGTGTGTTCGGTGAATGTTAAGTAGGTAAGTAGTAACTCCGAGCATATCTGAGGCATTTGGTCCATATGTGTAACATTACTGAAGAAGGCCTTGTGGTTATCTATAGTGTTCATGGCCATTTCCCTCCCAGAGTAGGCCGTGGATGTTGTTATGAGAGACCGTCGCTTATTACCAGTGCTGACTACAGATGCCTTCCCTTAATGTGAATCTGCTCTGTCCTGCAGTAGCCTCCTTCTATAGTTATACAATCTGCCTTTGGCTGGGGTCCACCGGACAGGATGCCTAACCTTTGTGCATAGGGTCTGGTTTAGAAATGTGTGTGCATGTTCCATGCATTCTTTGGGATGTCCGTGGGAAGCATATGCAAAGGGGTCAGCAGTGTGGGTTGTGGCTTCCACTGGCCCAGTGGGCTGCATGGATACCATCTCAGTCCTAACAAGTGAATAACTGTCTAATCACATACATATCAAAGTAGTCTACTGTGTTGGTGGTGGTGGTGGTGGGATATGTATATCCAGGCCGAGTAACTTGTGTCCAGATCACACTAGTGGATGGCGTTCCACATACAGTACCTTGGTATGAACCTCCAGAGTGAGGTTGTGCATTGGACCCATTGCAGTGTGCTGACCGATGGGGCATGCTACTATGTTGTATGGAATGTGGCAGGTATTGTTGCACAGGTGTTGGCTGAGCACTGATATCTGGCCATGTACTTGTGTATCCACCAAGAGGCACACACATGCTACATATGGGAGTAGTAGTATATAACTACAGATGAGTATCATGTATAGTATGTGTGCCATATATTGCTGACATAGTTTGCTGATATCCTGTTTGTGTTCTCTTCCAGGGACATGGCACGTCAGCGTAATCCTGCCTACTCTGCAGCAGAAGATGAGCAGATACACCAGAGCCTGGTGCGGGATTATGACATACTGTTTTCCTGCACCAGCCAGAATCAGCAGGAGAGGGCTGCACTGTGGCAAGACCTTGTCCGTAGGGTAAATGACATTGGCATGCATAATAGGACATATGAGCAGGTACGACATCGCTGCAGTGATTTAATCAGAAATGTCCGTCAGCTTGCGTCGGATATCCACAGGCAACAGGTTGCCACAGGAGGTGGGGTGGCCACACATCCCCCCCTCACCAGACTGGAGGGGCTACTCTTAAGTGGTGTTGCTCCAGCCACGGAACATCAACAGCAACACACCTGCATCATGATGGAGGCTGGATCCACACAGCAGCATGACATGGAGCGTGCAGGTAATATGCCTTATGTACACTTGACTGTTCTGTACACTGTTAGTTTATGCATGTGTAAGGTGTGTCTGTGGTATGTAGCTGTCAACATAGTATGTAATTGTGCAGGTGTGATATTGCCAATATCAGCAGCTGACGTGTGAAAGGCAACTGGTGTACTATTGCACTGTATCATATGCAGTATCAATGGCACAGTTGTGCCCACTGACATTAATCTCCTCATTTCTGCAGGTCCCACCGGTGTTACAGCAAGGCAGCCCATCCATGCTGGTGAGTGTGTTTTAACAATACCTATAATAGTCCTGATAGTGCTAGTAATACTAGTGTAACTCAGTAGTGCTCTGTGTTTATACTGCGGGGTGTGCATGTGTGCCTGTGTCCATGTGTGCATGTGTGTATGTGTGCATGTGTGCATGTGTGCCTGTGTCCATGTGTGCATGTGTGCCTGTGTCCACGTGTGCATGTGTGCATGTGTCCATGTATCCACGTGTCCACGTGTCCACGTGTGCATGTGTGCCTGTGTCGTGTGCACGTGTGCATGTGTGCATGTGTGCATGTGTGCCTGTGTCCATGTGTGCATGTGTGCATGTGTCCATGTGTGCATGAGTGCATGTGTGCATAAGTGCATCACTGGTAACATTGTGTAGACATTGTAAACTGTGTTTCCTGTTTTCCTCCCACAGGTTCTGGTGCTGCTCTGGTGTCCTGCAGCAGGGAACCTGAATCTGGTGCCACAGGTACTGATAATGATGATATCTGTGTAATGGCACAGGAAGGTGTGTCAGGGTCCGTCATTGGTCAGCCAATTGACAGTACACAGCTGTCAACCCCATCATTGCGCACAGTCATCCTGCCAGTACATCCTATGTCACCATTGTCCCTAAGTGATGGACAGGATACAGTGAGCATTGACCAGGGTAATGTGGTATCTGTGGCATATGCATCCCGACACAGCAGCCTTGGGCAGGGTCCTGTGATGGTACCACACAGACAGTTGCCCATGGGTTCTCATGGGAGCATCCGTGGGTGTACTGCCTCTGGCAGATGTGCCCAAAGAGGTCTGTCAACCTCAGCTATGTTTTGGGCTGTCATGCAGGCACAGTCGCGTATGGAAAGGTACACCGGACAGGGTCTGAGGGAGCTGAGAGCATGTCGCACAGCCATGACTGACAGTATGCGTGACATCGCGGATGCTATCCATAATTTCACCGATGTCATATACAGACGTTGTGGGGACATATTACAGCAGTTCCACAACCACATGTCCATGAGCCAGGGCAATGGTGGATGGTTGCAGTGTCGACGTGGCCGTATGCCAGCAACAGCAGCAGCTGGCAGTTGGCGCGGACAACAACAGGCCCACGGATGCCCCCATAGTGCCAGCAGCAGCCCCAGCAATACTGGGTCTGTGCTGTCATCAGAACGCCTGAGGAGACCACAAGCATGTGGCTCTGGACAGTCCCAACAGGGACCTGTGTCCAGTCAACACACTCCCGCTTCTGATGACAGTACCCAGTCTGGCTTAGTACCGGATATGGTCCGTAGCTCTCCTGCCAGGCACAGGTACCGTGTCCATGCCCACAGACACTGATCTGTATGACCTGCCAGGTGCAGTCTGTGGCTGTCCACAAACTCCTGTATATGGTAGCCATGAGGTGGAACTGTGTGCGTGCATACACACATGTGAAATGTTAACACCTAGGGCTACCACATACACGCACGCACTGCACCAACAGTGCCCCACCCTGTACTGCTGTCCCTCACCAACACACATACACACACATGTCAATTGGTGGTATCAGTGGCAGACTCAGGCATACCTAAATCACACCCTGTGCATATGATGAAACTGTGCCACCTCCTGCAATCTCCAACATGAGTGCAGGAACAGGTAAACACGTTGCTGATGCACAGGGTGACTACATAAAAGTGTATTAGTAGTATCATGTTGGTAACAGTACAGTGTGCTGATATGACTGTGTGTATATCCCAGCATGCCTGATGCAGTAACCGTATGACTGTCCTGAATTGTTATCTACACCCATAGTAAGTACCATAGTGTAACAGCTGCACATTATTGCATACCGGTGGTAAGGATGTCAACAGATAGCCACATACATGGGTAGCACAGGGGGAAAGCTAATGCAAGTAGTGATACGCAATGATGGACATGTCCAGCAATGGTGGCAAGTTGCCCAAAATGACTATGCAATGTGGATGTTTATGCATGTTGATATGTGTGCAGTACCAATGTAATACAAATCACAATAACCTATGACATAATATCAGTTCTACCATGGACATCTGAGCTGTGAATTCCTGGGTACATGTTGATAGTGCCTACATATTTGCACTGTTACCTACTGTTAGTGTTACCCCTTCTTTGTTGTTCAATGGACTACTTCCAGCCCTGCTTACTGTAGCTTTGTTTGCATGCATGTTCGCTTGGGGTTCCCTGGAATACTGCTTCCACCTGCAATGCAGAGTTACAGTGCTTCTGTGGACGCCTAGTGACATCTGCATAGTGTACTATATGTATGTCAAGTGTCCACATGACAGAACATCACTGTCTGTCCTGTTCACATGTACGTTGCCTGTGACACATTGCACATGACTTACCTGGCATTTACCCACATGTGCAGCCATATATGCCAGTGCTATGAAATCAGTAGCAGTACACCCACACATACACACCTTCAGTATGTTGTTCCCCATTGGCCCTATGTGTTGGTAATCACCATGGCAATCACACTACTATGGTAGCATGTGCAACGGTAACCTGTGAATCACCTCTATGGCCAGTTGTGGTTTATGTGAGTCATGTGGCAATGTCACAGCTGCCACATGTATGCAGTCAACCCTCACCCCTGGCCAGGAATGTACAACACATGTGAGCGATGCCACCACATAGCCAATCTGGGGACTGAGCACTCTGAACCCAGTACTGCCATACCCTGTCAGGTGGCATGACATACTACAGTGACTACAATACCAGTCTGACATAGACCCGCACTGAAAGCAATCTGAACACACTGGGGCATACTTGGAGACTCCGAATAGCATCCTGCCTGAGCATCACACACCTCCGCAGCTGGCACACAGGCATACATTATGTCAGAACAGAGCACATGCCACACATGGCACACACATTCCATGTGCCACACACTCACAGCCTGTAGGGCTACACAACACCCCTGCTACAGATGAGTCAGGTACCTCTCTTGGCCGCTGCAGTGGGGTCCTGCTCAACAGGCTGTACATGGTGAAGGTCACAGTGATATGCCTGTGGGGCACTATGGTCCACCACAAAACACATGCATACAGGTCAGTCAGAGGCATGGACACATATGATTCAGTCATTGACCATGCCACTATAGATGACCTGAGACATACCTCCCTGGACTACATGATAGGGAACATAGAAGGGATCTCTCAGCATGTGGCACAGGCCAGTATGAGCCTGATCTTGGTTGCCATCATACCCTCACCAGGTATGCTACCACTATATGTAGGAAGGGTGTTCTATGTCTACATTCTGCTCAATCTCCAATGTCATTCATAGGGTATACACTGGCTGTCAACGTGTGCTTACATGCTAGGGAAGCCACAATGATTTGCGAGGGGCAGCTTGCACATGACACCCATGGGCCATTGTGTATTGGCGAAGCCCCTTGATACACACATAGTGCCTTTTGCTGCAGGACACAGATTACATAGCCACCTCCACGGGTATCACACAGGATAGGACACTAACAGTGATGCTACACAACACCAGCAGTGTACACCGCAAGTTGCATGCACTGGACACTGTCCTCAGCATGGTGAACTGCAATGTCTGTGCAGTACCAGAGTCCTGATTCACGGCTCACAGGTGCAACCCATCACTGCCAGGTTATACCTCATACCATGTCTGTCGTCCCCTACACATGTAACACACATGGACAGGGGGGTGGTATCCCAAGGCACCACAGATACACACACCTCCAGGTTGTTGGCACAGCACAAAGCATCAGGGCCTATTCATGAGCAGCTAACAGTGTGTTGGACTGCCTTCTGATTCATAGCCTGGCACACAAAACCCTCCCATACACAGGAAACCCACCTGTCCTCCCTAACAACACTGGCAATATGACAGTCACAAGAAATGTCTTTATATGGCTGGACTGCATCCAGCCAAACATTGTGCGTGAGCATTACTGTAGCTACAACACACTAGCTGAAAGGTTCTCAGCATGTGGTCACTGAATTGCAGTGGAATAACATGTTACCACTCCCACAACAGGTGGGAACATGCAGCACCTATTCATCGACTACATGTAGACTATATGGCCCAGACCAGATGTGTATCCCCTGCTGTAAGTATTATACCATATACAACCCACAATGTATAGACACATACCGCGTACGGCCCCTGCACAGTAAGACACAGTCATATTGTTATGCATTGCGAATACCATTTATCCCCTTGAGGCACGTGTCAGACATGGTAACTACTGCAGGTTACAGGTATTTATGTGTATGTGTCACACACATACATCATGTGTGCATTGCCATTGCTGGTTTAGGCAATGGCATGCATTGTTATGCACAGAAACCCACACAAGGTCATATTGTGTGACACAACCACACGTGGCAGTTGTGTGTTTCCAAAACATACCTATCTGTGCTCTGACAATGGTAATAGACCCAGTAACCGAGTGCACTATTGGCATTGCTGGCCAAGTAGCCCTGGTGTGCTGTACTGATAGTGTGGTGACATCCCCTGTGTTTATTGGGGGAATATGCAGCATCTGGTGTATTGTACTATTTGCCAAAAGGATCTGTTCTCTCACACTTGCAATTACACACACCCTACTACCCCCCACACAGATACACTTGCAGGATTCATATCCCTACCTAACTATGTCATGACACGTGAGAGAGACACATTAGCAAAGCGCACTATTCGGATTACTAGGATGTTCCTCTTCTCTGGCTGTACTTATAGGGTGCTGACATCATCAGTGTTTAGAAAGGGTAATGTGCATCATGTAGTGTGATCTCCTGATTGCTAGAAAGCACATGTTATTCATACAGAATTGCACACACACAAATTCCCGACATCCAAACACACACACACTTGCCATTTGCAGGTTTCAAACACCTACTTAACTATGTTATGACACTTGAGAGAAAGACGCATTAGCAGAGTGACTATTCGGATTACTGGGAGGTGTCCTTTCTCCAGCTGTACGTATAGGGTACTGACATCATCAGTGTTTGGAAAGGGTAATGTGCATCATGTAGTGTGATCTCCTGATTGCAAAAAAGCACATGTCTTTCATACAGAATTGTGCACACACAAACTCCCCACATCCAAACTTGCCATTTGTAGGTTTCAAACTCCTACCTAACTACGTTATGACACTTGAAAGAGACCCATTAGCAGAGTGCGCTATTTGCATTACTGGGAGGTTTTTCTTCTCCTGCTGTACTTATAGGGTGCTGACATCATCAGTGCTTAGATAGGGGAATGTGCATCCTGTAGAGTGTTTTCACAGTTGCCAAAAGGGACACTTCCCTCACACACACATCAACCCCGCTCACCCACACACACACACACACACACACACACACACACACACACACACACACACACACACACACACAGAGCATTTGCATGGCTCAAGCTCCTACCTAACTATATTATGACACTTGAGGGAGACGCATTAACAGAGCGTGCTATCCGAATTACTGGGCATCTGTTCTGAACCTACAGTATTTATAGGGTGCTGACATCTTTATTTCTACAGAGGTATGTACATCTAGTACTACCTCTCAGGTGGGGGATAGCATATATATGCATTTGCAGCCACCTACTTCAGGGTCAGATATGCACATCGCACTGGCAGGTTATGTTCTATACCATGCTTGTGACCACAGGACCTATAACACACAACACAACCAGTCCAGAACACCACTCCCACATCCAGGTCACACACTTTACTTCCCTGTTAACAGTGCCGGGATATGCAGGTGTTCACATATACCATTCCAGTTGTTAACATCAGGTACAGGCATATTGTGTGTGGGAACTACTCAGTCCTCTACAACTTTACCCTACAGCCACTACAATTTGTGGGTCCATGTGCTATGGCAGAACCACTCACCACAGCCACATGGGGGAATACATATTGCACCTGTCCATCTGCAACATGGGTAATCACTGTTCCACATCAGAGGTAGACCACCATTGTTGATATCTGACCATACACCTTTCCCTGGACATCCATATCGCATTCCCACCCCCAGGCAAGGTTGTCACTGCAAACAAACTGTATTTAGCACAAGCAGACTCTACACTTGTGAAGACTGGGGTGGACGACTTCAAAGGACCCATGCTGGGGGACTATACTGGCCACTCTGCATAATCCTTGACAATTGCATTCTATGAGCATGTGTAAGGTTTGCATTGATCATGCTATCCCACATATACCCATGACTGCTCCACAACAAGACACCTGTCAGGTGTACACCAGCCATATATGAGCCGTCCAACAGACAGAGTGAGCTAATACATTGCAGAGCTGTAGCCCACAGAGAGAGGACATCTGTGAACAGTACCGGCACGACACTTCATTCCCACATAATCATCACAATACAGTGTTGACAGTGGAATTGTCCAGACAATGCAGATAAGGCTCCCCTCAGTCTGTTATTGACACCCACTTACTGTTAGAGGTCCTCAGCAACCCTCTTCCAGCACACACCAACAACATGGATGTGGCTTAGCACATTCAAACCCTGGGATCTCCACTGTGCCCCTGCTTGACAGAGGCACAGCTCACTAGCCTCACACGTTACCTTATGTGACCTACTTTACAGTGGCACAGTAGCCTACTGTACTGGGGATGCAGATGCCAAGCACACTCTGGCTAAGCTGACATTCCCTAGGGCAACAAGCCTAGTATTGACCTCTACACCCATATGTTTAATTGTCAGATGCACAATATTTGTTGCTGTTAGACTGTTTGCAGGTCTTTATTGCCATAGCATTCCCTGTTCCTATGAACAACTTGTCTATCTGTGGAAGATGTTTGAATATGAGGGCGATCCACTATATCACTTATGTCTCTGTAGTCATTTACTGTGTGCACTGGGCAGATTGCTGTGTTGTGGTTGGTTCCTGGAATGACACGTACAAATACCAGATATGTGTGGCCAACTGCTAAACAGAGATATGGCCTAAGTGTGTGAGCATGCCCAGCTCAGCCTTTCCATGGCATGTTGTCTGACATATGCCTCATTTATCAAAGTGTGCGAGCATGCCCAGTGTGAGCTTTCCATATGTTGAACTCTGCAGTCCACCACATATTTGGGTGTGTGTGAACTTCAACAATATCTCACGTTTACAGTTGTGTGTTGGGTGTCATGTTGTGTACTAACTGGCCAACTGCTTTGTGTCTGCCACAACAGGGATTATACTGTGCCTGCAGGGATTGCATGGGATACTTTGCATACAGTTGTCAACATCCTTTCATAATGACCTAACACTGTAGTACCGTATAGTGTACTGGTTCAGTACTTTCACTGTGGTGGACAGTATCCTGGGCTTTAGTCCTATCACTGCTTGACATCTTCATAGTGAGCACAACAGACTGTGTAGGGGCCAGTTGTGCACATATGACCATGTTGCATTATGTTCTGATATGGACTACCTACACCAGGCTTGTCCAACATTTGTAGTGTATTCCACAACATAGTTGGACATTGGCAAACACTAGCGATGTTCCCTAGGCCATTTCTGATGCTAGTCACAGAGTGTGTTTGTCCTTCGACACACATTGTAACTGGAGTTTGCCATGACATATGTCATGGTTTGTATACTGTGCCTCTGCCTACCTCTGACATAACAGTGATACCCAGGGTTAACCTACCATCTCCCATCCACTCATCAGGATTCCTCTTGAGGGGTGTCGATAGGTGACTTTCTGGCTAACCTGTACTGGTAGTTTACTCAAGAATGGGGGTGGCTTCTGTGTTATGGATCATTCTGTACAGCTTGTCCTATGTATGTCAGTGCTGGGGTTCAGGTCTCTCATGTGCATAGCTCACTGCCATTCAGATTGTATAAGGTGCAGCATGTTCATTGATTCCAGCTTGGACATGGCTTCATACATCAGGCACAGCTTGCCTATGGGTGGGCAGTATGGCAGTGTGTGGAGCTGCAGTTTGTTTAATCAGGCAACACATGGCATCTGTTCATGCTCTTTGCTACTCCTGGTGGGGTACTGTTGTGGACTTTACAGTTGATGGAGGTGTCTGCTGAGGTATATCCCACAGGGGCTATTGTAGTCATTTGTGGTGCTGATGAAGGATGACTGCAGATCCACAGTGACCTCCCCTTATCTACATTTGACAAACATCATGATTGGCTGGGTATATGGTATGTTTCTGCGAACACTACAGCCACATGTTTGTCCAATGCAGGATATCTATCACCTTGTGTCCCCAGGTCTCTCATTACATGTAAGGTACGTAATGGGTTAACACCTGTGTGGTAATTGGTGGGCACTTACTGTATATTCACGGTGATTGTCTATACACAGTTCTGCAATTAACTTGCTGACATGGCTATGGCTCCAGTTGTCTGTTTCTATGTGGCTCTTTTGTGGGTTGCTAGTGTCAGCTGGGGGTTGGATATGGTGGGTAGTTTGTACTCCTTTGCATACATTTTCAGTCACAGTCCTTCCATGTTGGCCTGTACCTATGGGACATATATACGGAACGGGGGTGGTCCCAGGACCAAGCCTTGTGGGATGCCACTCATATCTGCTTTGTAGTCTGACATGGATGCAGCATGTCTGACCATATCAGTTCTGTCCTTGGTCTGGTTTACAACCCCTCAACTGACATAGGGGTTTATATTTAAGCTGGTGAACATATCTATACTGAACTCGTAGGGTATTGTCTGGAAGCATATGCACGGTCCAGCTACGCTGTGTGGACCACATTGCCGTCATCAATGACCTTAATGACTGTTTCAAATGGGTCAAACATGTTTAGGGGCAGGATCTGCACTTACGACAGCCACACTGGGTAGGGTCCAGTGTCAGTAGGTCCACGATAGCTTTATGTCTGCGGTACATACTGATCCTTTCCATAGCTGTGCAGACCAAGCTTGTCAGGATCCTGGGGAGGTAGTTTGCAGTATCCATTCAGGCAACACCTTTGTTGTGAAGGACCAGTGTTGTTGTACAGTGCTCTTTGGGTACATATCCTGTGGTAAGGCTGACATTGGGCAGTAGTGTGATTTGGCATTCCATTATTCTTGGAGTCCATGTTGGCCTCAGTCCAGGACATCATCACATACCTTTGCTGCTGTGTGTTTTGCTTTGTAGATGATGGCTGTTACCTCAGCATCTGCAATGTTAGAGGACCAGCAGTCTGCTGGGATACATATTTTGCATTCTGGGGGGGGGGTTTGCACTGAATCTGTCAGGTTGTATGTTGGCAATATGTGTGTGTGTTTGGTATGTTGTTTGTAATATCTGTGTGATTCCAAGCATATCTGTGAATTCCCAACATGGTTCCTACCATCAGTTGAGTAAGCCTTGTGATTATCCTTAGTGTCCTGTACAATTTGTATCTTCATAGGTTCATAGGTTCATACTAGACTATCCACCCTAGGGCATTAGTAAGCCTAGCCAGTGTGTGTGTGTCTTTCACCGCCCCTTGCTATGTGACTATTATGGCCATTTATGATTTTCTTTAATATGCCTCTGTCTGGACGTGACACAGTGAAGACCCCCAGTGTACATGTGCGATCATCCATCCACTTGGCAATATTCCTGTTGAGGGGTGTCAGTGAGGGGCTCTGCCAAACATGGATTGGGAACCTGTTTCTGGGTGTGGGGAGCCTCTGGGTTATGTATCTGTCCCTCCAGCACATCCTATTTCATTATGTGTTGAGGCTGACATCTGTCACCTCACAGCTCCAATGGCTTTGATTTCCTGGGGTGGAGCATGTCCATTACTCCTGTGTTGGGCATGGCCTTGTACAACAGACATACAATGCCTCTGTGTAGGCTGTCTGTGACTGCATTCAGCTGGGGTGTCTGTAGCCAGGCAGCATATGACATATATTTGACACCCTTTATCCTCTTGGTGAGGTACCTTTGAGGTCTTCCTAACCACTGCAAGTGTCAGGTACGGTACATCCCATATGAATCATTGTACTAGATTATGGGTCTGATAAGGGAATAGTACAGGGGCACAGTGACCTCTGTTGATGTAGATGTGAATTCTTTTATGATACAGTGTCCAATATAGACAGTCTTCCTAGCCACAATGGCATTGTGAGTGTCACATGACAGGTTACTGTCGACTTGTGTCCCTAGGTCCCTGATTACTCCTTGCATACATAATGGTTTATCACCTATGTGATAATTTGTGAGTACCTTGTCTGGTATTTGGTGGGACATTCATACTGTCCAGTGTCTTCAGGATGTCTGGGTGGGGTTCCTGTGTGTGAGAGTGTGGTCTGTCACATGCTACAGACTGTACAGCAGTTTTGATTACACTTAGGTGCACATGGGTGGTCTCCGCTGCTTCGTGCATTGTCAGTTACCTGGCCGTATGGGTGTCTGTGCTGCATGTGGATACTCCCCCTCCTTCGATGTTTTGGTCCAGGTGTTTTTGGCCATAACGCATGATATGTGGTATAACCTGGTAGTGCTGGTGTGCTGTCAGTAGGCTTGCAGCAGGCTTCTGTCACTGCACAGACATCAATGTTCTCCATACTAGGAAGTGCCTCAGGTGCATGCATATTGCAGTTTACACATCTGGCATTGGTCAGCATTACCCTTATGTTTCTTACCACTTATGTTTTCTAGGGTGGTAGGTTAGTCGTTTTGGCCTTGCGTAAATACAGCTCTATGGAGGTGGCAAAGGCCTTATCCAGTATCCAGACGCCCAGGGCTAACAGGTGCAAGCCATCCCTGGAACAGCAGCATGGCTTGTCATGCATGACATCTCAAGCAGACAGACATTAGACCCTCTTGGACTGACAGCTGTAACTGTGCCATCTGTTAAAGCTGATCATTCTGTGTTTGTACTGTGGCATCATTCTTGGTAAAGGTTGGATGCTGCAAACGGCCAGTGTCATACTGACCTGGAGTACATACTCAGAGAGCTCATCCATGTCTCTTTTTATGTAGTCCAGGGAGGTACATCTCAGGTCATTCACACTAGCATGGACAATGAGTGCATCATATTTCTGCTTGCTTTGGGGTGCCCTGCATACTTGTGTTATGTGGCATATTGTAGCAGCCTACAGGCAGCTTACTGTACCCTTTCCCTTGTTTAGTCTGGTTAGTGGGACAGCAGTGTGTCTGCCTATACAGACACCTATTACAACTGTATCAGGCATGTTGTTTCTCCTTCTGGCCTGTAACTGTTTGGCACACCAGCTTTGTGTACTATGTGTTGCATGTGCTATGTTTGGAGGTTGTGGTTGCTTGGGGTCTGCTTTGGAGGCCTGTGTTGGTGTGGTGTCTTTGTAATTTTTCTGTGTTTATGTGTTTGGTTTACAGTTGTGATAGGTCTATGTGGGACTGAGTTTGTGGTGTGTGTGGTTACCTTCTCCTCCTGACTGGTTTTGACAGTACTGAGTTGGGGGAGCTCAGTCTCCGGTTTGGATAAATGGTTGCATCTCACATATATTTGTATTTATTGGGGGGAGTTGTGGGTTGTCTATGTACTTGGGGCAGGTGTCACTTTGCCTCTGGATTCACAGATTTTACTTGTTGTGGCTGGCCTTAGTGGATTGTATGTGTGGACATATTTTATTGCCATACTACTGATCAGTGATTACTTCCCTTTTTATGTTTGCTCTATCATGTAGTAGCTTCCTCATTCTCTTGCATGGTTTGGTAATGTCTGGAGTCCAGCATGCCAGATGCCTACGTGTATGGCATAGTGTCTTGTTGTTATTTGTGATTGCATAATCCAAGCATTCCTGGCTGTGTTCATGGAATGCCTGTATAACATGTTCTGCGGTATGTCCCATATTCTGCACCTGCACAGGGCCTTTCGTGGATACCACATCGGTTTGGAGGGGTGCAGCCTATGCTTTACACATGTTTTTCACTGTGGTTTTCTGGCCAGGGACTGTGGTCTGGATGTGTATATCCGGTGTGATTACACTATGGTCTGGTCTTACCAGTGAGGGATACACTTCTCATCTTGCCATCCAGTACGCATGTTGCTGATTATTACATCCAGTATGCTCACCACTCTTGTGGGAGTGGTACGTTGTTCCTGGGCATTTTGGTTTATGGATTCTGGGAACTTTTCTCCTACTGTGTTGGTGCTAGTATAATGCTCCCAGTGTATGTCTGGGTATTTTCAGTCAAGCAATATAATGTGGTTTAGGGGGCTTGATATATTCATGTATTCCAATATAGGCCAGGTGCAGTTCCTGGCATTAGGACAGTAGTCTGCAGCAGGCTATATACTGGGAGGTGGTTTTAGCCATTGGTATTTGACCATGGCTAATCCATGCTGCTTCTTGTTGTGGTACCAACATGGGGGTGTGGTTATCCTTGACATTTATTGCTAGTCACCCCTCCTTTTGTAGCTTGTTCCATGTTTTGCAGCTGTACAGCACAGTATGAGGTGCAACCTGGTAGTGTTAGGGTGCTGATGTGAGCCTTGACCCAGTTTTCTATTACAGGACTGATATCAACATTCTCCATACTGTGTGTGTTTACACTGCATGCATCTTGCTGTTTAGACTTCTGACATTGGGTAGCATTACATCTAGGTTCCTATCCCTTGTGGTACCTATGAAGGTGGGTTTGTGTTTTGAGACTTACCTATTCAGGGCATGCTGTGGGTACTGACAGCCTTTGCCAGTATCCATGGGGCCTGGACTGATAGGTGCACACCACCCCTAGCAGGTGGTGCATCATGTCATTCTCAGCATGTCTTCCCAGGCTGAAACACATTGGCTCCTCTTTGACTAACTGCATTACTTCAGCCAGTTATTGCAATTGATCATCCCATCGTCATTTTGTGGCTTCATGCTTGGTGAGGGTGGATGTTAGTCAGGGTCCTCAAGTGTGCATATAGTAGATGGTGTTACATTACTTAACACATGGCATTCATGCCTCAGGTGGTGCTGCATGGCTGCCTTTGTCGGATGCACATATTTCACTCCCTGGTCATGTCATTTTAGGTATCCCTGTTATTATTTGAGTGAGTCAGAGGGGGTATCATTCCCAGGGCTCCTACTGAGCCAGTGTATGTGCTATGCGTTGCCTCTTTGCCAAGGCCAGGGCATACTGGGCACGCCTCCTTCTGCCTACTGGGGCAGGCTCAGGTTGTTCCTCCTCCGAGTCACGCTCTGCCTGTGATGGCCTTGGCAATGGTGTGGGGCTGTTTGGCCCAGCCCTATGCTGGTCCTACTGCAGCTGTTTTCGCAAGATCATATTATGTAGCATAGCACATACCATGACAAATTAGGTACATGTAATTGGTGAGTACTGCAAGGCTCCACCAGATGTGTCCAGACACCGGAACCATGACTTGAGCAGCCCAAACACACGCTCTATTACATTACGTGTTTGTGCATGTGCCTTATTATGGCGTTCCTGTTCAGGTGTGTGTGCGTTTCTGATGGGTGTCATCAGCCACGGCTCCAGTGCATAACCTGCATCCCCCACTAGGTGTCCGTGTGGGATGTCCCCATTGGCAAATGTCTGGTACAGCTGCGTCAAATGCCAGATGTGGGAATCATGGTAGCTCCCAGGGCAGCCAGCACACACATTCATTATTATGCCCTGGGCATCACACACGACCTGGCAGTTGATGGAGGGGAAGCCCTTGTGGTTAATGTAGGCCCTACCCCACTCACTGGCTGGTGCTTTAATGCATTTGTGCGTGCAGTCTATTGTACCCACTACCTCAGGGTATTCCGCTATTTGCTGGAAGAGACGCATATTGCTGGCCAATACCTCATGGGCATTGGGGAAATATACATGATCACTGACATGTGCTGACATGGCATCCAGGAAATGGTGCAGTACTCTGTAGGCTGATGCTTGTGATATCCCCATCATATCACCAGTTGGTCTCTGGAAGGTACCTGTTGCTAGTATTCTTAGGCCAACACATACCTTGATTTCCACTGGGATGGGTTCCCCTCTGTTTGTTCTGTGTGTGAGGCATGGCCTGCACAGCTCGACTATTTGCTGCAGGAGCTCTCTGTTCACTCTATAGCACTCTACTATCTCCAGCTCAGGTAACCCGTGGTAGGTGACCCTGGGCCTGTACACTGTTCTCTGTCTCCTCACTGTGGGTTGTCTGGCACCATCTGCATTGTCACCACCCTCAGCAAGTCACCTATGTCTCATTATGACAGCTATGGCAGCCCCTGGCATTTCTGCTCTGAGTTCAGCTTTTTCAGTTTTCACTTCTAATAGCTTACTCCTGTCTTGCAGTGTCTCTTGAGAGAAACATCCTGCACTGCTGTTTGCGGAGTTTTAAGTGCTGGGCTGGGCTACTATTCTGCCTGGGTAATTGCCTACTTCTAATTGTTTTCACCTGCTAGCTCCAGCAATATTCCCTGCTAGCTTCCTGCTAATTCTGTTGCTTCCTTTTTCCTTTCTGTTTCCTCAGGGGGGAGCAGCGTGCATACCAGCAGAAACGTGCTCACAGTGGCTTACACACGCGCACATGCTTACATGGTTCAGGATCTGCCTATTCGGGTTAAAACGTGCGCACACCAGCGCAAACAGTGTTACAATTCTACCAACATGCTCCCACATGCTCAGTCTGCCTTACACGCGCACACACTGCCCTACTCGCGCTTCATGGCGGGCACACGTACACATGCACGCCCAGCAAGAACCTTTGGTGTAAGTAACAGTGTACACCTTCCATTTCTTGACTTTCCCATGCTTATCTTGTGGCACTCCTCTTTCCCTGATCTGTGTCTGTCATCTGTCATGTTACACTGACCTCCAATGAACTGCATTTCTTTCTACCATTCCCCCCTGTGATGTCACCTATCTTCTACTCTGTTCCTCCCCCTTATGTATCTCTTACACTACTCAGACTGTGCTCATTTGCTATGTGACTGTGGGATTCAGTATGCTAACCCTCATTTACATGAGATTGCCTACTAATGCTTAGTTACATGTCTTAGATTCAGCTTCCCCCCTTAGCAACCACTACACGGTGGCCAAGTTGTTTTTGGTCTGCTGATCCCTGCATTGTCATTCCATGTATTGCATAAAACACACATTTGTGGGTTTATAACCTTCATTTTTATGTTTTATACACTGCAGCCCGTTTGCGCAGGTCTGTGCTGCGTTTAAACTTTGAATTATATATTTTTTATATTTGCATGGGGTTACCTTGCCAATGGCCACATATTTGGCCATTGGCATGCTGCCTGACACATATGCACCCTTTATTTGGAGCTGACATGGCTCCATTGTGATTTTTGCAGAAACGTACTCAGTTGTCAACTGAGTTCATTTCTGCAGCTAAAACGGCTCTTACACAGGCTGGTTTCTGCTTCGTGGATCGCTAATATACCTCATTTGCATACCTTTTGGCTGCAAGTGAGGTATTTAGCATATCCACGCCCAGTCTGTGTAAGAGGCGTTTTAGCTGGTCTCTTACATGGAGTTTTGGGCTGTTCCTGGATCGCGAGGCTTGCATGGAGTGTTACACGTCTCTTACACTCTGTGCAAGCCTTCGTGAATCCTGCCCAATGTGTTTATACATCCAGATACCTTCTGACGATACACTGTTAGTCAGTATAATGACTGCTAATCTAGGAATTTAGTTTACTTAGCAGTATGTCAAAAATGCAAATGTTAAACATGGGGGAATATTTTTATTAGAAAGCACCTTCCTCCCTTTGGAAAGATGTAACTCAGTATGCCTGTTTTCATGTTTCTGAAACTTTAGTACATAGTCATTGCTAATTACAAAATCTGCAGATTTAATATTTTTTTTTGGTACACTCTTTATCTGGTTAATACCCACATGGGGCATGTGCCTGTTTTTCAGAGGCATCCCAGCATACTGTCTGCTTAACTGATTTCCTCAGGCTCACACAGTATACAAGCAGAGACTGAGGAAGTTAAGCTCTGCACAGTGAGATAAAAATTATTAGCAGTTCATGTCACTTTATGAAATCGTATTATCTCTGTATGATACCTGTATTGTGTAGTTCCACCTTTTACAGAAATCTATCAAACATTTATTGGTAACTTTTATCATTTTAAATGTTTAGGGAATGCATTTTCAGCATGTCATCTACAGGGCTGCACCTTACAAAATGTTTTACTGTTTTGCTCCACTGAGTCCAAACTGCTGGTTTCATGCATGAACTGCAAAATCCTCAATACAGGAATTGCAAATGCCCTTTTCCTGATAGAATGACACAATGATAGTGTCCAAGTTTATCAGTCAATGTCATAAAATGAGTATGCTGAGCATAGTTAGAAAAATATTTGTAGTACCAGACTTGCACAGATGCATTTATTTTCACAACTTTAATAATTTCTAGTATGTTGACATACAAGTTGCAAAATACTAATTTCCTTTGGCAACAGCATGCAAGAACATCAGTCATGTTTAAAATCCCAGCAGTAACGCATTTCCCGCTATCTGAAAATCATGAGTAATTTCTAGTGGAAGAACTATTTTTACATTAAAACATAATACTAAAAATATTCTGTCATCTCAACTAGTTTGTTTAAATTTAAGGTATATAAAATAGAAATGCGAAGACTACACATGCAACAAGACACTCAGGGATTGCAATGTTCATATATTAATGCAGTGCTAGGAACTTGTAGGACACTAAATTCTGTAATGTGCATACCTGCTCACACCTTACTGCTTGTGTTCCATTGTGCAGTCTGTCTTGTTCATTGTGTGCAGCCACTCATGCTGTCATGTGCTCCTGCATTCTGTCCATAAATATTGTGTGAATCCACTGCTGCTACCGTCAGTGTGGTAAAGCTCTTCTTTTTCCCAGGAAGCCCTGTGAAGTACTTTATGCCTATGGCACCTTGCCATTTATGTTACCACAAACATGGTACAGCTCTTCATTATTTTAATTTTTGTACACCAACAAGCAGTGCAAAATGGTCACCGAATTTGGGAATACTTCATGTAAATCCCAGCAAACTGCACAGAAACATGTGTCTCCATGAAAAACTGTGCTGAGGTGGAGTGGGCATGTGCAATGACATTGGTACTTACTGTTTCAACTAAATCTCATGAGTGGTACACAAGCCGACGGGGCTTTTTGTAAAGCTGCAGCATGAACACAGATTGGTCATGCCAAATGCAGCATGTAGTGTTCTGATGGTAACTCTGAACGCAGAGATGACCAACTGCCAGTTATGCTGGACAGTGAAAGGTGTCACTGCAAGCTCTTGGATTAGGAAAAAAGGTAAGTCTGATTGTTACTGTGTTGTGATAAATAATTAGTGATGGTCACAAGTTCCATGCCTCCACATCTGAGTTTAGACTGAGAGATCCTTCATGACAGACATTGACAATGTGAAAGTTAATCTGAGTAGTGGAAGGTACCACTGCAAGACATTGAAATAAAGGAAAAATAAGGAAATCTGATTGTTCATCTGTTGTGCTAAATAGAGGCCTAGAAATTCAATTTTTTTGACATTTGGGTTAAGACTTGGAGATCCTTGACAGCAGATACTGGCATCCATCATGAAACAGACTAATATAGATGCAAATACTTTGCCAGAGGGGACAACAAAGGCTTCACAAACTGAGGAGGATGGGGTGTATAAACGGCTATCAGCACTGAGTCTATATCCATGATTTACTGTAGCATAGGTTAAAGCTGTAATTTAAAGTATAGTCCAGGGAGTTGTACAATCATACTTATTGTAGTTGTGCTGCATCTTTCACCTCGGGAGGTTAGACAGAAAATAAGAAAAGCATTAGTATAAGCACTGTATTAAAACGTCATTGTGGTGAACATTTATACAACAGCTGAAAGAGGTATCTTAATATCTATAGTGTAGTTTCCCCTTCCATTAAGTATGTTACACTGTGCTGTGTGAAGCATCACAATATCACCAAGTAATCGTCATAACCTACCACTGTCAGCTTTTTCTTAAGTCTTGTGCACAGTCTTTAATGCATTACCACTAGCACATGTTTTTGATGCTTCCAGTGCAGTATACCCAGTGCAGTATCATAGGCCCTGAATGCAATGTACTAAACATAGGCGTAGCACCTTCTACTCATGCATTGCTGCTAGTACTGTCTCTGTTCCTTTATACAATGCCATCTTCTGCTGCATTCACCAGACTTAATCTTACACAGAAAAATCTATGTATTGTTTTCCAGCATCCACTTTTGCAGTTTCCTGCATGCTAATGTCAAAGGTGTTTCTTAAGCCCTGTGTACAGTCCTCTCTGTGCAGTCCTAGGGCCCCTTTTGTTATGTCATGGAATTATAGCTAATGATTTGTCTTAGGTCATGCAGGCCCTGCACCATGTATACTGCAAGTAACTTATTTTGTTGCCCATGGTTTACTTTAGGTTCTGAATACATTGCACTGTGCATTGTTCCAGTAGACTCTACAACAATGCCCATTGCATTACAGCCA
Organism: Protopterus annectens; assembly: GCF_019279795.1. Taxonomy (NCBI): domain Eukaryota; kingdom Metazoa; phylum Chordata; order Ceratodontiformes; family Protopteridae; genus Protopterus; species Protopterus annectens. The sequence goes on from NC_056739.1 coordinate 237,186,039, forward strand.
ATAATGTCTCACCCCCAGTGCATAGTGCTGATGTCATCATTTCTCTCGATTCCTGCCAGTCTCCTACATTCTTTGTCAGTCATGAGTGACATTCCCAGGACTTCTCTCATGTATCCCATCCAATCTCTTGGCTGGATGTCCTTGCTTACTTTTACCTTCTTAATGTCTCTTGCATATCATATTCACTAAAACATGTTATGTATTTCTGCACATGGACTCAAACCACCAACATCTATTCTATTTGACATTGCCAGCAAATTATGCTGCATTGGCTTCTCACTGATAACATGATTTCTTCATTTGACCTACAGTGCACATCTTAGCACACATTTCATTATGTAGCATATCTATCACCTCTAGCTTAAGCTTCTTCAACTGCTCTGACTTTACTGCCCAGGTTTCTATACCATACAGAAATATTGGTTGCACCATTGTTTTTTTTTTCATAACCTTGCTTTTCAGCTTCTTTCGTATTTTTCTCTTACATTACCCCTGACACTCTGAGCCAGGTGTCTGTCTCACCTTTAATTCTAATTCTAGCTTTGACTTCCTTATTCAGATTCCCCTTTTCTCAGCCATCCCTCACAGATACATGAAGCTCTTAACTTGCCACTCTATTTTCCCTTCAGTCTCAATTTTCAACTTTTTCTGATTTTCCCTATTTGTTGCCATAACAGTTGTCTTGTCTGTACTTATTTTCATCCCATGTGCCTTCATTTTTGCATTTCATTTCCCTGCCATTTGTTGAAGATCCTTTTCAAGGCCTGTTTGTAATTCTGCATTGTCTGAATACTGCAACTTTATTGATATATCCCTTCTGACCTGTTTCCTAATGTAGTTCATCACAAGTGTGAATAGCAGTGGGCTGCAAGATGACCCTGATGCACATTAACTCCAACAGGTAACCACCGCTGTGAGTCTAAGTACTTTTCATACTTTGTCCACTAACTAAGGCATTTAAAAATAGCTTCCACTCAAAACTGTGGACCTACTTAGTATTAAGGACCATTGTGTTTCCCTCAGCAAGTTCCAGAAAAGAAAACAATATACGTCCTGCTATCTATTCAACTACTGATACAATTTGCATAACTCTAAACAAATGTGATTTGGCAGTGGTAATTTTCTTGACATAAGAAGAATTTTTGAACATTTAAATCACCAACTGCACTTGTATATATTACATTTGTGGAAATATGGAGACTGTGTAAGTCAAAGGATAGTAAACTGCCTTTCAATTAATGTTCATAGGTTCATAGGTTCATAGGTTCATACTAGGCTATCTGCCCTAGGGCATTTATAAGCCTAGCCAGAGTGTGTTTGGCTTTCGCCACCCATTTTAAATTAATTTTGCTATGCCCTTTTTCGAGGTTAGTATACTGTGCCTCTGTCTAACAGTGACACAGAAGTGATACCCGGGGTAAACCTACGATCTTCCATCCACTCATCAAGATTCCTCTTGAAGAGAGTCAATGAGGTACTCTGCCTAACCTGGACTGGGATTTTATTCCAGAGTGAAGGGAGCCTCTGGGTTATGAATCTGTCCCTCCAGCATGTCCTATTTATTTCAGTGGTGAGGTTCAAGTCTCTCGAGCGCATAGCTCGATGGGATTTGGATTTTCTGAGGTGCAGCATGTCCATTAATTCTGGGTTGGGCATGGCTTTATACACCAGGCACAGATTGCCTCTGAGCAGGCAGTATGCCAGTGAGTAGAGCTGGAGTTTCTTTAACCGGGCAGCATATGGCATCTGTTTGAGCCCTTTGATCCTCTTGGTGAGGTACTTTTGGGGTCTTTCCAGTTGCTGTAGGTGTCTGGTAAGGTACATCCCAAAAGGGGCAATGTACTCAATTATGGGTCTGATGAGGGATGAGTAAAGAGGCACGATGACTTCCCCTGATCTAGATGTGAATCCCTTCATGATTAGGTGGGCTATATAAAATGTTTTTCTAACCACTTTGGCCATGTGGTTGTCAAATGAGAGATTGCTATCAACTTGGGTCCCCAGGTCCCTAATTACTTCTTCTGTGGTAATTTGTGAGCACTTTGTTTTTGCCAAAGGGGATGACTATACACTTTTTGGCGTTTAGCTTAAGGCCATGGCTCTGGCACCAGTTTTCTGTTTCTATGAGGCCGTTTTGGAGGATGCTTGTGTCAGCTGGAGAGTCAATTATGGCACCCAGTTTGCAGTCATCTGCGAACTTGGTCAGCCACAGTCCTTCCGTGTTGGCCTGTACCTCCGAGAAATATTTACCGAACAAGAGAGGTCCCAGGACTGTGCCTTGTGGGATGCCACTTGTAACTGGTTTGGAGTCTGACATGGCTCCAGCAATTCTAACCATGTGAGTTCTGTCCTTGAGCCAGTTTGCAACCCATCTGGTGACATGGGGTTTATATTTAAGCTGGTGAGCTTATCTATAATGCCCGAGTGGGGTATTGTATCAAAGGCTTTTGCAAGGTCCAGGTAGTCTGTGTGGACCACCTTCCCCTCGTCAATGGTCTTGGCGACTGTTTCAAAGAAATCAACCAGGATTAAGAGGCAGGGTCTGCCCTTAACAAAGCTGAACTGAGTAGGATCCAGTGTCTGTAGGTCCCCAATATCTTTATTTATGAGGTCCATGATGATCCTTTCCATAGCTTTGCAGACCAAGCTAGTCAGGCTTATGGGGCGATAGTTTCCAGGATCCGTTGAGGCACCACCTTTGTGGAGAGGGACCACTGTTGCTGTACGTCACTCTTTGGGTACATATCCTGTAGTAAGGCTGAGATTGAACAGTAGTTTTATGTTTGGGTTTAGCTCTTCTTGGAGTTCATGTAGGATGCAGCCTGGGACATCGTCTAGTCCCATTGATGCTGTGTTTTTTGCTTTGGAGAGGGCAGCTCTTACCTGAGCATCTGAGATGTCTGGGGGGCAGCACTCTGCTGGGATAGATATTTGCCCTTTTGGTGGGGAGGTGGGGGGGAGTTTGCGCTGAACCTGTCAGCTAGGATGTTGGTAATGTCTGTGGGTTCGGTGTATTTTTTGTCATTTTGGACTAATTATGAGCATATCTGGGAATTCCCACCGAGGTTCCTAACATAACTAAAGAAAGCCTTGTGATTATCCTTAGTGTCCTGTGCAATTTTTCTCTCGAAGCTGGCCTTAGACGATTTTATAAGTGCCTGTAGTTTTTTGCTAATACTGATCAGAGATGCCTTCCCTTTTTGGGATTTTGCTCTATCATGTAGTAGCTTCCTCCTTCTATTGTATAGTTTGTTTATGGCTGGGGTCCACCAGACAGGATGTCTGCCTTTCGAGGATTGGGTCTTGGTTTTATTTGGGATTGCATGATCCATGCATTCCTGAAGGTGTTCATAGAATGCGTTTATAAAGGATTCTGCGGTCTGGGCCATATTTTCCACAGGCCCGGGGGCTTTGAAGGATTCCACCTCGGTTTTGAGGAGTGTGAAATTTGCTTTAGAGAAGTTTTTCACTGTGGTTTTCAGGGCAGGGGGTGGAGTCGGGATGTGAATATCCAGTGAGATTAGTTAGTGGTCTGATCTTACCAGTGAGGGATACACTTCTGGTCTGGAGCATAGAGTCCCAATGTTGGAGATGATCATGTCCAGTATGTTTTCCCCTCTTGTGGGAGTGGTAACAAGTTGTTCCATAGCATTTGAGTTTATAAATTCTAGGAACCTTTGGGCTAGGGTGTTGGAGCTAGAGTAATGCTCCCAGTCTATGTTTGGGTAGTTGAAGTTGCCCAATATAATGGTATTTGGAGAGACCTTCATATTTTCCAGTGTTCTCAGGAAGGCCGAGTGGGGTTCCTGGGTTTGGGAGGGTGGTCTGTAGCAGGATATAAACTGGAAGGCAGTTTTACCCACTGTTAGTTGCACATGGATAGTCTCTGATGCTTCGTTCTGTGCCACCAACCTGGAGGTGTGGGTATCTTTGATGAATATTGATACTCCCCCTCCTTTTGTGGTTTGGTCCAAGTTTTGGGGCCGAAAAGCATGGTATGAGGTATAACCTGGTAGTACTGGGGTGCTCTCTGTAGCCTTGAACCAGGTTTCTGTTACTGCACAGATATCGATGTTCTCCATGCTAAGGAGAGTTTCGAGTGTGTGCATCTTGAGGTTTAGACTTCTGGCGTTGAGTAGCATTACTCTTAGTTTCTTATCCCTTGTGATATCTATGGAGGTGGGTTTGTCTTTTGAGCCTCGCCTAAAAAAGGCACTATGGGGGTAGCAAGAGCCTTTGCCAATATCCGAAAGCCCAGGGATGACAGGTGCAAGCCATCCCTAGCGAAGCATCGTGGCTTGTCGAGCATGTCATCCCAGGCTGACAGGCACTGGATCCTCTTTGAATGACACCAACACCTAAGCCAATTGTTGAAATTGATCATCTTGTCTGCATATTATGGCATCATTCTTGGTGAGGGTAAGATGCTACTCAAGGTCAGGGTCATACCGGCCTGGGCTACATGCTCAGAGAGCTCTTCTATGTCTCTTTTCATGTAGTCCAGGGAGGTCCATCTCAGGTCATTCACACCAGCATGGACAATGACTGAGTCATATTTGTACTTGCCTTGGAGTGACCTGAGTGCTTGTGTTATGTGGCGGATCCTAGCGCCCAACAGGCAGCTCACCGTGACCTTCTCCTTGTTCAGCCTGGTGAGCGGGACGTCAATGTGCCTGACGATAGAGTCACCTATTACAAGTGCATCAGGTGTGTTGTTTAGCCTTAATGGCTATGACTGTTCGGCACACTGGCTTTGAGAGCTATGTGTTGCATGTGTTTTGTTTTGGGGTAGTGGTTGCTTGGGTGTCTGCTTTGGAGGTCTCTGCTGCTTAGGCAGATTTTTATTTAGAGTTCAGTTAGATAACATGCTTAAAACCTCAGGTAACTTTACAACAGATGTTTCTCGAAGTTTTTTTTAACCAGTTCAGCTTCTGGAAATCATTTTGTGTGCAAATGGTACTATTATCCTTATATCATGACCAGCTCTGCACTCTGTAAAAGTACCAACAGAGCAATTTTAACACACTATCTTTCTGAGGTGAAGCAGACAAGGTTTCAAAAAGTACTAACCAATCTTTTTTATGCTTTTTGCAATAAGTACAAAACTTGCAACCCATTGACATTAATAACATTCTTGACTTATGAGACAAGTGAGTAGAAAAAGTTTTTCTATGAATACTTAGGGCAGTTATTTGATCCTCTCTAATCAGTTTAAGACCACAAAGAGCTATTGGTGGATAAAGTAACAAATCAGCTAAGGGTATACAACACTGTGTGCAGTTGTTTAACTTCACAATCCAAAAAGGGCAATGGCTAAAAATGTATTAATTCCTCAAACAGAGTATAGCAGTGATTTGACTGAATTATATGTATGTTTGTCAAACACCTTTATTGAATTATCACTTATAACGTAGGCAAATTTACATTAAAACATCACTTACTACACAGGCAATCATACCTTTATATAAATGAAAACAAACCACACCAACACAAGAATTATGCATCACAAATCATACTGACACACTCTCAGCTGCAAACATTATACATCACCTATAATCTACCCAATCGTTCTCACTCAAACATTATGTAGCTAATTTAAGTCCTTCTTCCTTTTAGACTTAATTCCTCCCTTGTATGTATTGTTCTCACAATTACCATTTTTTTTACTATGTAGTTTGTTCCTAGCCTTTTCTAAAGATCTCAGTTCCAGTTGTTTTATCTGTGTTACTATATTCAAGAATTCCTGTTTTAATGTGAACATGCCAGTTAACATTCACAGCTGAAGCTACCCATCATTCAGAAAACTTGACCCATGGCATTCTGCATAACAGGTTCAGTCATGAACAAGGGTCCACCTACAGTTTTAATAGTCATGTAGACAAATCCTTTTCTCTGTGGCCTTTTGTTTTAGCTGTATGTGGAAAAAAAGATTTAAAAAGAATGCACAAGCAAATTGGACTAACACACCTGTATTTAGAAATAACTGAATGTATTACTTAAAACAGAGCAGTAAATGTTAATGTTTTATAGATAATTGAAACTATATATATATATATACACATACATAGGTGTGTATATCCAAAGTTTAAATACTCCATCTATGGGGTTTCTGTTTTATCCTAATCTCTTAAACTAAGCAAGCTTACACTTCACATTTTCTCTTGCTATTGTAGCATGGATTCCACTTTTTCTGTTTTAATTTCATTCAGTTCTAAATAACCATTATGAATCAACAACATACACAAAACCTCTTTCCAATTGTTATTCAACCAAGTACTGCCTTTTCATTAATTTTTACCTCACTAGCTATTTCTTAACCTTATGTTTACAATTGTTCTTAAATCAATCATGAATGTTAAAAATACAAATTATTCTAAAAGTGTAGACTTTGTGGTTGCATATATCTTGTCTGTTGAAACAATGATAAAAGCTTAATGGTTCATAGGTTCATAGGTTCATACTAGGCTATCTGCCCGAGGGCATTTACAAGTCTAGCCCATCGTTTTGTGGCTTATGCCACCCCTTTAGTATGGGGAACTATACCCATTATTTTGCTGTGCCTCTGTCGAGCAGTGACACTGAGGTAATCCCTGGGGTATATCTGCGATCTCCCATCCATTGGTCAAGATTTCTCTTGAACAAGGCCAACGAGGTGCTCTGCCTCACATGTACCGGGATTTTGTTCCACAGCATAGGGAGTCTTTGGGTGATGAATCTATCCCTCCAGCACGTCCTATTAATAGCCGTGTCAAGGTTTAAGTCTCCGCCCTTGTGGCTCTGATGGATCTAGATTTTTGAGGTGAAGCATATTCATCAAATCTGGGTTTGACATGGCCTTGTATGTTAGGCAAAGGTCACCTCTGAGCAAGGTAGCGACTGAATAGAGCTGGAGTTCTTTCAGTCGGGCAGCATAGGACAGATTTTGAGACCCTTTATCCTTTTGGTGAGGAACTTTTGTGGCCTCTCCAGCTGCTGCAAGTGTCGGGTCAGATACATTCCGAATGGGGCATTGTACTCAATCATTGGTCTGATGAGTGATGAGTAAAGGGAGACTATGACCTCCCTTGATCTAGATGAGAATCCCTTCATGATAAGGTGGGCAATGTAGAAGGTCTTCCTAACTACTTTAGCTACATGGGTGTCGAATGACAGACTACTATCAACCTGGGTCCCCAGGTCCCTGATAACTTCTTCTGTGCTCAGTGGATTGCCACCTATTTGGTAGCTAGGGGTAACCTTGTGGGTATGACTATGCATTTTTGGCATTTAACTTTAGGCCGTGGCTCTGGCACCAGTTATCCGCTTCTGTGAGACCCTTCTGAAGGATATCTGTGTCAGATGTGTTTTCTACTATGGCGCCCAGTTTGCAGTCATCTGCAAACTTTGTCAGCCATAACCCTCCTGTGTTTGCTTGTACTTGGAAAAGTAGATGCCAAACAAGAGTGGGCCCAGGACTGAGCCCTGTGGGACACCACTTGTGACAGGCTTTGAGTCTGACATGGTGCCAGCAACTCTGACCCTGTGGGTTCTGTCACTCAGCCAGTTTGCAACCCATCTTGTGATGTATGGGTTGACATTTAAGCTGATGAGTTTTTCAATGATACCAGTGGGGTATTGTATCGAAGGCCTTAGCCAGATCGAGGTAGGCTGTATGGACTGCCTTTCCCTCATCAATGGCTTTGGTGACTGTTTGAAAAAGTCAACCAAGTTTAAAAGGCATGATCTGCCTTTGACAAAGCCAAACTGGGTTGGATCCAAAGTCTGCAAATTCCCTATGTCTTTATTTATGAGGTCCATTATGATCCTCTCCATGGCTTTGCAGATAAGGCTTGTCAAGCTAATGGGCGGTAATTTCCAGGGTCGGTGGAGGCACCGCCTTTGTGAAGTGGTACCACAGTTGCAGTGCCACTCCTGGATCCAGAGGTAAGACTTTGATTTAAACAGCTGTCCTAGCTGTGGGTTTAATTCCTCATTGAGTTCATGGAGCACACAGCGGAGCCACCATCAGGTCACATGGATGCCGTGTTTTTGCTTTGGAGAGAGCAGTTCTCACTTGGGCTGGAGATGTTTGGGGGCTGCAATCATTTGGTATAGATATCTCTCCTTTGGGGGGGGGAGAAGTTTGCACTGAACCTGTCAGCCAGTATGTTGGCAATGTCTGTAGGATCAGTAATCTTCACATCATTTTGAACTAGCTCTGAGCATATCTGGGAGTTTCCTCCCAGGTTTCTAACATAGCTAAAGAAGGCCTTATGATTGTCTTTTGAGTCTTTAGCTATTTTTCTCTCGAAATTTGCTTTGGATGATTTTATGAGAGCTCTTAGTTTTTTACTTATAGTGATCAAGGGTGTCTTACCTTTTAAGGATTTTGCTCTATCTTGTAGTAGCTTCCTCCTTTTGTTGTAGAGTTTGTTTATGGCTGGGGTCCACCAGACTGGACGCTTGCCTTTGGTACAAAAAGTCTTTGTTTTGCTTGGGATTGCCTTATCCATGCAGTCCTGCAGGTGCTGGTAGAAGGCATTTGTAAGTGATTCAGCGGCTTGAGTACTGTTTTCCGCTGGCTCGGGGGCCTTAAAGGAGACCACACTAGTCTTTAGAAGTGTGAAGTCGGCTTTTGAGAAGTTCTTTACTGTGGTCTTTTTTATTGCAGGTGGGGGTGGGATGAGGACCTCCAGCGAGATTAGTTTGTGGTCTGATCTCACCAGTGAGGGGTACACCTCTGGTGTTGAACATTGTGCTCCCATGTTCGTGATGATGAGATCAAGTATGTTATCTCCTCTTGTGAGGATGGTGACTAGTTGTTCCATGGCATTTGAGTTTATGAATTCCAGGAACTTTTGGGCTAGGGTGTTTGGGCTTGAGTAGTGTTCCCAGTCTATATTAGGGTAATTGAAGTCACCTAGTATGATGGTGTTTGGTAAAACTTTAAAGTTTGGAAATATTAATATGTTGCATAATCTGTGTTTAGAAAGAATGCATGTCAAAATTTAACTGCAAAATTATAATTATCAACTATGAAATTTATCGTGGCTTTTCAAAGTGATGAGAAATGTAGTACGGTTGAAACACTAACATTCTACCATCTCCAGGCTTATATCATGTGCGAGGAGAATCATTAGACAAGCCCGCTACCCCATGAACAAATCAAGTATATAAAATAAACTAATATAACAGAGGCAACAACAAATCTCTTTCTATTTTTTCCTGTAAAGGTCACTCACACTCTTGCTTTCTTCTCAGGATTGTAATCCTCTTTATTTACTTGCCACTCAGCAACTTAACTTCATACTAAAAATATCATCGGCAATGATAATCCTTGGTAGTATAATCTTTTTCTATTTTTTATATATTTATGTTAGCTGTGATTGTTTCATTGTGGCTTATATTAATCACTGTCTAATCTATTTATTTGCTGCAAAGTATCTGTGACCAAAAGGTTCTTCTGTGTTAAAGTCCACTGACATAATCCAGGGAGTAACTAAAAGTAAACTTGCCATGGATTTTGAGCTCAAGAGAACCTTTAATAATTTGTATCTCAAGCACATTGCTTCTCTTCTAAGAAAAAAAGATATAGGATAAAGAAATGGTTGATGTAACTCTTGGCAATAAGGCAAACCCTGCTATTCTTCCTCCAACTGCAGCTGATAACACGTGAACTGATTAAAGAAAAGAGTGCCATATTCTGTAATTTGATTATTAATAGTCATATATGGGAACATACTCACTTATCTGGCACAGCCACCAACCTAACAGAGGATTATAGCAGTAACGCCATATTCTTTGCATACCACAGATGCAATATGGGCACCAAATGAATGGTCATCATTTACATGGACTGCAACGTTTTTGACTATTTTCAGTTGTTATTAGAAATTATATATAAAGATGGTTGGGATTAGCAAATGACAGCATATTGCATTTTTTGACTTTAAAGTGATAGTCATTTTACTGCACCATTCATGTGTAATGCTAAGTGCCATTTGAAGGGATGTGGTGTCAAGGACAATTGTCTAAAATTTGCAGTAATCTGCATATTTGGTGAGACATATGAATGTCAGTTTTGATGTCTGAAAAAGGTACAAAAGGACTTGTGGGATTCCACTGGTGACATTGGATGGGAATGGTAAGAGTTTTCCTATTGTGTATGACCATTAAGTCAGGTGTGGATCCATATTATTTGGAATCAAAGATTAATAAAAACTTTTCTAATGATATTACATTTAATAAAATGAGTGAACTTCAGGAGAACATTATTAAATATGAGAAAAGACTTCAAAATACTAAACTTTCCAAACTTAATAGAGATAAACGGGATTTTGCTAGCAAAAATGGTTTTTCTTGGCCCAGAGAGAACATAAGCAGACAGCTTCAGGGCATTTCTGTTTAAAATGCATTAGATACTACTAAAAATGTGCGCACTACCACTTTAATTGAGTGCAGTCAACCTGAGACTACTACTGATAGCACTTCCGGTTCTACGCACACAGAGTTCACTGGCACACAAGCTAACTTGAATGTTGCTCCTGCAGCTTTCGTTTCACAGCCTTTAGTGGCTGAATTCACTGAAACGATTGATTTACAACAAAATAAAGCTAATACAGCAGCCATCCCTAAAAAAACATGCCTACTGCCATCCTCGACAACATCGCAGGCTTATATGACGTCCACGGCAGCTGGCCAAGATACTCACGCATCCAGGAGCACTGACAGTGTTTTTTTAGACATCAGCAACAAAAACGACTTCTCCCTGAAGGCACCACTACCATTCAGAAATTGTACAATAAGCCAGAACTACAAAGGACACTTATCCAGGATAAATCAAACAGAAAGGACCACACAGTCACCGAAAAGGAGACGAACATAAATACAGGTCTTGTTGTCAATATTTCTTCATTTAAACTGAGTGATGATCAGATAAATTTGCTTAGCAAAGGCCTGTCCTTTACACCAATGAAAAAGGTTGATTTAGCAGAAATGATCAAGGATTTAAAGTTGTTGGGAAGAAATTTAGCCTTAAAATCTTTGTTTCCTAACAATACAGTGAATGTGAATAATATATACAAACACCCTAGTAGTTTTATCCCAAATATTCCACCTAGTATTCAGAGGTTTACTGATATGTGTGAGATGGCTTTCAGAGACATACATGAGCAGGATTTTAGTAGTTATCATTTTAGCAATTTAACTGTTGACGAGCAAAGAGCATTGTATGAACTGAAGAACTTACACTCCCTGGTTATCAAACAGGCTGACAAGGGAGGTGATATTGTCCTTCTAGACAAACAGTTATATATACAGCAAATGCATAAATTATTATTAAATAATGATACATATCTATCTATCTCTAAAATTACAGTTAATGCCATTATTGATAAAATTTCATTTTTACTTTTTGATATACTCATTACAGGATTAATAGATGAGTCATTGTTTAAATATTTTAATGCTTTTAAACTAATTGTTCCTAAAATCTATGGTTTACCGAAGATCAATAAAGACCTAACTTTACCACTCATGCGACCTATAGTGTCTGGGGCTGGTTGGTGTACTGAACCCCTTTCGATATTTGTTGAGGACACTTTACATGGTCTGCTGGAGAATTGTCATACCATTTTAAGAGACACCAAGATGTTTCTCGAAAGATTACACAACAGAATGGTTAGTATTGAAATAGATATGGGCTTTGTATTAATCACTATGGATATAGAGTCTTTGTTTACCAGTATTCCCAACTTATGGGGTATTGAGATGATTAGAGAATTTCTAACAACAAATAGGTGCTTTACGAACAACAAAGTTCAATTAATATGTAGTTTGCTAGAAATTATATTGGAAAATAATGTTATGACATTTCAGGAACAATTCTTTTTGCAAAAGGTTGGCATGGCCATGGGCACCCCTTGTGCCAATAGCTATGCCAACCTAGCTTTAGTTTGTTGGGAAGAAACATTTGTTCTTTCCAGCAAAAATCCCTTTATAGAACATGTATTATGGTATGTACGGTTTGTGGATGATGTTTTTATGTTATGGAAAGGTAATGGTTTGAATTTTGCATCCTTTGTGACTTACTTACACACTACTACTGATTTCTTAAGATTTTCATATCAGATTTCTGCTGAAAACATTGATTTTCTTGATGTACATTTGACTAAATCTGATCTAAATAATCTAAGGAGTCCAGTTTATCATAAACCTACTACAAAAAATACATATCTGCATAAAACAAGCATGCACCCCAGACATTTTCCAGAAATGTACTAAAAGGGCAAGTATTCAGGACCCTGAGATTACACAATAATGATGAGGATGCACATGCAGCACTCAGTAATCTCAAATGTGATTTTCTCCAAAGAGGCTATAATACTGCTGAGATTGATAAAACTGTCTCTGATGCCTGGAAATTGAGGCATACAAAATGCTGACCCTATTTTAAATCAACTGTGAATAATCCTGCTACTAGCAGAAATAGCATCTTGCCTACTAATGAGTTTAGAGTCGTGTTTCAGTTTGCCAGCAGCATAAACCAATATATGGATGTTGTTAAGAAACATTGGCACCTTCTGCAAGAGGTACCTAATCTAAATGCTATTACCACAAGCATTCCACAGTTTAGCTTCAGGAATAATAAATCACTCAAACAACATCTTTCTACACGTCAGCGTACCTATCCATGCAGGTCATGCAGTGCATGTCCTTACATCTATAGTACAAATACATATATTCATCGAACCAAACAGTTCCATCTGTATTCTTACACATATGCTGATTTTAAAAGTACTGATGTGGTTTATTATAGCTTCTGCAAGAGATGTCCTGTCTTTTATGTTGGCAAGACTAATAGATCTTTTAAAGATAGAATTTTGGAGCATCTTCGTGATATCAGGAACAGAAAACATGCAAATGCACTTGCTAATCATGTTATGAACACAGATCCTTCACATTCCTTCCAGTTTTTTGTTTTACAACAGATACATAAAAATTTAAGAGGAGGGGATATAGAAAATATTACTGAAGGTTGTGAACAAAAATGGATAATGAAACTTAATGCAGATAAATATCCAGGTCTTAATGGTACCACATCTCTGGTTCCTTTTTTGAAAGCTAGACGCCTTAAACACAAATAATTTTAGACATAATATTTGTTGTCTTTTATAAATGAATTTTACCTAATTGTATTTTTAAAAAAATTTTGATATGCTTGGTAGAAGCTTATGTTATGCATTTTAATCTGATTTGTGTTTAGTTTTTGCCTGTGCTTTTAAATACTCCTTCAAGTATGACATCACTAATTATGTTAATTGGTTTCAAGAGTATTTAAGAAATGAGCTGTCTCAACATTTTGTCTGAAGAAGTAACTGAGTGTTGTGAAAGCGCTTACCTCTGTTTCCTTTTGTTTATTTTATTTTATTTTATTAAAGATGCTATTGTGTGCTACCTTGGTGCATTGTTTTTTGTTCTTAACCTAGAATGTTCGTCTGTGGGACTACACTGGTGCTCAGTAAGGGGGGGGAGGAGTGTGAGGGCAGAACCACAGATCAAATGGTGAATACAGTGAAAGGGTGATTGTGAGGTTGAGTTCAGGGAAGAGGTAAGACAGGCATTGTGTGGCAGTGAAGACAGCAAATATCTGGGTAACTACATCTGAGCTAGTAAGGGAGATGTGCAGAATGGGGCATGGTGTGACATCTGCACAGAGAAAGGAGGACAAGGAGACATGGTGGTGGCATGAGGAAGTACAGGGGAATATACAGAGAAAGAGGATGGCCAAGGAGAAGTGGGATTGTCAGAGAGATGAGGAAAGTAGACAGGTGTATAGGGTGATGGGGTGCATGGCCAAGAGAGTGGTGGCAAAGGCTGAGGATGGGTCATCTGAAGGTTTGTATGTAAGGTGGACACTAAGGATGGAGAATAGGACCTGTACCAATTGGCTAGACAGAAGCACGTAGCTAGGAAGGACATGCAGCAAATAAGGCTGATAAAGGATAATGGTGGAAGTGTCCTCACATGCAAGGAGAGTGTGTTGAGCAGGTGGAAACAGTACTTTGATGGGCTGTTGAATGAAGAGAATGAGAGAGAGAGAGAGAGAGAAGGTTGGATGATGTGGGTATGGTGAATCAGGACGTGCAACAGATTATCAAGGGAGAAGTAAGGATAGCTATGAACAGGTTTAGAAATAGAAAGGCTATTGGTCCAGATGACATACCTGTGGAAGCATGGAGGTGTTTAGGACAAATGGCAGTGGTCTTTTTACCCAGATTGTTTACTGTAATCTTGGAAAGTAAGAGGATGCATGAGGAGTTGATAAAATGTGTTTGGTACTGATTATAAGAATAAGGGTGGTGTGCAGAGCTGTAGTAAATACAGAGGGATAACACTGATCAGTCACAGCATGAGGTAATCGTAAAGGGTGGTGGAAGCTAGGTTAAGAAGGGAGGTGAGGCTTACTGATCATCAGCATGGATTCATGCCAGGAAAGAGCAGTACAGATGCAATGTTTGCTCTGAGAGTGTTGCTAGGGATATACAGAGAAGGTCGGAAGTAGCTGCATTGTGTTTTTGTGGACTTAGAGACAGCATATGACAGGATGCCTAGAGAGGAGTTGTGTTACTGTATGAGATGGTCAGGAGTGGTGGAGGAATCCGTAAGAATGTTACAGGATATGTACAAGGCTAGTTTGACAGCGGTGAGATCTACATTGGTAGTGACAGGTGCATTTAAGTTGGAGGTGGGAGTACATCAGGGATCAGCTATGAGCCCTTTCTTAGTTACAGTGGTGATGGACAGGTTAACAGACATGATCAGACAGGAGTCCCGTGGACTGTGCTGTTTTCAGATGACATTATGGTCCATACTGAGAGTAGGGAACAGGTTGAGGAGACCCTGGAGAGGTGGAGGTATGGTCTAGAGAGGGGAGGAATGATGATCAGCAGGATTAAGACAGAATATATGTGTGTGAATGGGAGGGAGTATAGAGGAATGGTGAGGATGCAGGGAGTACAGTTTGGAAAGGTGGATATGTGTAAATACTTTGGAACAACAATTCAGAGTAATGGCGAGTGTGGGGGGTGAAGATGAGTGTACAGGCAGGATATGGCTGGTGGAGAAGAGTGTCAGGAGTGATTTGTGATAGACGAGTACCATTAAGATTGATAGGGAAGGTCTACAATAGGGTAGTGAGACCAGCTATGTTATATGGGTTGGAGACATTGTCATTGAAAACAGAGGCCTGAGTCAGAACTGGATGTAGCAGAGTTAATGATGTTGAGATTTTCACTGGTTGTGACGAGGGTGGACAGGATTAGTAATTTGTATGTTAGGGGGTCAGCCCAGGTTGGACAGCTTGGGGACAAAGTCAGAGAGTGGCAGGATTATGTTGGTTTGAACATGTGATGAGGAGGTATGCTGAGTATATTTGGGAAAGGATGAGGCTGCCAGGTAAGAGGAAAAGAACCAGGCCTGAGATAAGGTGTAGGTATGTGGTGATAGCAGACATACAGGTGGTTGGTGTGACAGAGCAAGATGCAGAGGACTGGAAGACATGGAGACAGATGATCTGCTATGGTGACCACTAACGGTTACAGCCAAAAGAAAGAGAAGGTGATGTTGTAATGTCAGTGATCACTGGTTTACAATTATTTGCCAGACATAACACAACTCTTGATGACATAACTACAAATATGAGGTACACATATGGTCTGTGCATAACACTGAACAGATGAATGGTATGAACTCAGTATATCACATGCAGTTCAACACATACAACTGTGAGTGTATTTCAGCATGCAAATACCCTGTATAGGTCCAATCACGTCTGAGATAAACATGTATATCATATTTGTATTAACAATTAACATATGGATATCTGCAACATTCTATTAGCTGGCCTAGCAGTATCACCATCAGTATTGTGCAACATACACTCCAGAAGTGGTCATATGTGAGCCATCTTTTCCTGGGGTGACTCAGGGCCTAGAGCTGTGTTCTATGTCACTGCAAACAGACACAGATGCTATGGCCATAGGTTTTGCTCAGCAATAATAAATACAGCCTGTGTTGTTGAGTCATAATATTGTTTGAACTTCCTATTTTCAATGTTTACATACCCACTACTACATTCCATTAAATTTATTTTACATTTGTTTACCAGGAAAGTCCGACTGGACACAGGTCCATTTTCAGAAGAGGCCAGGGGAGGAAAGCTCCACATTACAATACAGTACATGAGAGTAAAAGGAAGTAGAGCATACATATATATGGCATATATACACATCAGGACAACATGCTAGTGATTAACAAACATACATATAGCATATAGACACACACAACAGGACATCATGCTAGTGATTAACATTTCTTAAAGTAGACAATCAGAGGTACATTTTTTTGTAGTTATAAGTTTTGTAAGGTATATGTGCATGTGTTTGGAAGCTTTCAGGGGAGAAACTGTTTATACATAGCTGTACCCTGACAAATTCTCTTGGTATGGATTAGCCTGGTGAGTGGCATGAGCATAGCCAGTTACTTAGATAGTGTGTTTTCAGGAGTGTTTTGAATTGACTAAAGGAGGTGGTAGAAGTTATTTGGCTTGGTAGTGTGTTTCAGATTTTGGCAATTGTGTTGGCAAAGAGGGACTTACCAGCTTCATTTTTATGTTTGATGACAGTTATGAGGTTCTGGTTACTAGATCTTAAGGCTCTAGAGGGAATGTGGGGCTGAATTAGGTGCTGAAGTATTGGGGTTATCTCAGGAAGGTAGTAGAGTTTGTGTGCTATAGAGTGTTGATTGAGTAGAGTATATGAGGCAACTCAAGCCAGTTGAGTTGCTTAAGGGATAGACAGTGGTGGGACCTATATGAGGCTTCAGTAACAAACTTGGCAAACTTGTTGTAGCAAGATTCCATTTTATTTAGATCTGTTTGGTGAAGATTGGTCAAGATGGGAGAGGCATAGAGGAGGGTGGATAGAAGATGAGTCCTTGCGATGGTTACTTTGGTGCGTTTTGTCATAAACTGTTTCTTCCTGTAGAGGACACTAAGTTTTTTATTAACTTTCTTAATGGTTTGTGCTATGTGGATGTCAGACCTCAGGTTATTGTCTATTTCTACGCCTAGCAATTTAGCATGTGTGGTTGGACTGATTTGACTGTTTTCTTTGGAGTTAATGGTGAAACCATTATTTAGGGGAGGAACTCTGCCAGGGCTGAAAATAATTATTTTTTTTTGTTTGGATTAAGAAGAAATTTGATGTTAGTGAACCAGGTTTCAGCTAGGGTGAAGTTATTTTGGGTAAGGGTTTGCAGTTCACTAAGTGTAGGGGCAGCACATATGAGGGTGGTGTCATCTGCATATTGTACTATTGAGGCAATGGGAAAGGCTGAAGAGATCTGATTAGTACATAGAGAGAATGGCAATGGGCCAAGGATAGATCCTGAGGGACTCCTATGGTTACTGGTAATAGGGGGGACAATTGGTCCTGCCATAGGACTGCTTGCTGATGGGCAGATAAGTAGCTGTTGAACTATGCTATAGAGGAGGGACTTATATTTAGGGTGGATAGGGTATCAAGAAGCAGACTGTGATTTACCATGTTAAAGGCTTTTGATAGGTTTAAGAATATGGAAGAAACAAATTGACCCTTGTTTTTGTGGTGGTTAACTATGTTTGTGAATGATGGTAGTGCTGTCATGGTGCTATGGGAAGGTCTAAAGCCATGATGGGATATGGAGAGTAGGTTGTTATTCTGGAGGTACTGTATTAATTGAGTATGAACAACTCTTTCTAATATTTTGGATAAAGGTGAAAGGATTGCTATTGGGTGATAGTTGTTGAGCTCTAAGGAGTTGCCTCCTTTGTGCAGTGGAATTATATATGATGTTTTCCATGAGGTGGGGACTTTGCATTCTGAGAGAGATATGTTTATGAGAATAGAGACAGAATAGGCTATAGCTTCAGCTGAGATCTGAAGGAAGTCTGATGGCAGCCTATCAGCTGCTAGAGTGGTTGGTTTAACTTTATCAAGGAGTTTAGATATTGATTTGGTGGATACAGAGTGGAGGTGAAAACTGGGGCTATTGTTTTGTATATTGGGGTGGGTTGGGGTAGTTATTGGTGTGGGGCTGCTAGTACTATTTTGGGCATTGGCAAGGGTCTGGACTATTTCAGTAAAGAATTTGTTAAATTGAGTAGGAATGTTTTCATGCTTATTTGGAAGCACAGGGGTTGGAGTTGTGGACTTTCCTGGATGCAGTATACCATTTATTGTGGCCCAGAATTTTTGTGGGTTGTGAGCATATTTTTCTTGCATGGTTGTATAGTAGCTGGATTTGTCTAGTTTGATTTGTTTTTTGGCTTTGTTACAGAGCTCTACATAGTTTTGTCTCAAAGTAGTGGTTTTGTTTTTCTGATATTGAATCCAGGCCTTGTCCCTTTCTTTCATTATAGTTTTAATTTATTTTCTTAGCCATGGGGCATAGTTAGTTTTATTCTAATGGTTCTAGGGGGTACACAATGGTTTAAGATTTTTATAAAGGTTGTGTTAAAGTACTTGATGGCATGGTCTAGAGGTAGATTTTTTTTAGGCAGGGGGGTCCAGTTATAGCTTTTTAGAGTATTAATGAGATCAGTAGCTATAAAGTTTTTTTGTTTCTAACTACTCTGAGGATAGATTGGTTGATGGTTTGGGATCTGTTCCTAATTATGTAGGTTGGATGATGGTCATTTAGGGTATCTGGAAGACAACCAAATTGCTGTGCAAGAGCAGGGTCAGATATCGGGATCCAGTCTAAGATGGACTGGTGTTTGGAGGTTTTATCAGTTCGAGTGGGGGTGGTTATAGTTTGGGTAAACCTGTGGAGGTTTATGAAGACAGAGGGGTTATGGCTGGAGCAGTGAAGCCAGACAATATTGAAGTCTCCTAATAGTATGGTTTCATGTGGAAGGGATTTGGAGGTCCAATTAAGCAGGCTTTCCATTACATTAATGTTATTGACTGGTGGTATATAGCCACCTGCAATAATTATATGTTTGTTGGAGCTTATTTTTAATTTGGCAAGGATTAGTTCTATATCTTTGAATTCATGGGTATTGTAATCTAGTTGTTTAAAGGTAAGATGATTTTGGAATAATATTGCAATCTGCCCTTTTTCTCTGATCTGTCTCTTCAGATAACGTTGTAACCCGGGACAGTAATCTCATTATTGTGATGTTGTGGTTTGAGCCATGTTTCAGTTAACACAGCGATATCTGGTTTGTATAGAGCTAGTAGGGCATGAAGGTCATGAATTTTGTTAAGTATACTTCTTACATTAATGTTTAAAAAGAGGAGAGCTGAAGTAGGTCTGTGGTGTAGGGGATTTAGCTGATTTAAGTTTGGGCTGATTGATGTTTTGGGTCCTGGATTGGGATGTATATCACCACTGCAAGTGTGTTTATGGAGTAGGTGTAGATAGAGTTTGGTCAATTTGTGAATTATTTTAATTTGTCTTTGAGAAGAGAGGGGATTAGTTTTGATTTTCAGTTTAATGCATGAGTAAGAGAAGGGTAGGGGGGGTAAGGTCACATAGCGATATTTGGAAGTTTTTTAGTTTGGTGGTGTTGGCCGTGGAATCAGTTTGCCAAGGGGATGGGGTGTAGTTATGAAGATGAGTGTGGTAGGAGGACAGGATGGAAAGTAGGAGTAGGGTGAAGATTATTAATGGGTAGAATGATGTTTTTAGTAGTTGGGTTGGATATGTGTAACCCATGTTATCCAGTTTCAGAAAGAATGTGTTACATGCAAGGGTACTATCTATGAATGAGTGAGACTGGTGTATTAAAGGTGCAGTATTAGGTGTAAGTGGGAGTTTGTTGTTAAGAGGGGAAAGAGATGTGAAGTGATAGGTGGATGAGAGTGTAAGACTTGCTAATGGGAGTTGTCTGTAGCTACAAGTTGAAGTGATGTTAGGGACTTAGGAGCTATATAAGCATCAGGTAATGCTGGGTATACAGCTACAGAAAAGTGATGGAGAGTATGGCCAGAGCAAGAGCTATCGTTTTATGTGTTAGGGAGCTGCAGTATGGCCAGGAAGTGTTTGTCAGGTAATTGGTATACTCTAGTTAAGAGAGGGTAGCAGAAATAGCGAGTTAGAAAATATTGGGGGGATACTTGCTACTTTATCTTTAATGATGTTACTGACTATGGATAAGGTGAATGGGAATTATATATTGTCAATTTATTTGAACTATGTTCAGATATGCATATTTACTGCAGTTAAAATATTAATTATAGGTAATAGTTAATGGTTATAGGGTGGTGTGTATAGAGAGGTGGTGGAGGAGGTAGGAATTCTATGTTGGAGTCAGGAAGAAGGCTAGAGTATTTGTGAGGAACAGGAAGGGGGGAGTGTTTGGGTAGGAGGAAACAGGTGGTTAGGTATAAAGGAAATTATATGGGGTGGGTGGGACTGGGGGTGGGAGAGGAGCGAAGTGAGCCCAATTGTAGTGAGGGCAAACAGAGCGGGGCTGCATCTACAGCAACTGCAAGAAACAATCAATACCTTAACATAAAACAAATTATCAACAGTGAAACAGATGAAAGGGGTGGGGTGGGCTAAGAGGAATAAGGTTTGCAGCTGTTGCCCCTGGGGTATGCACTCTAGCTGACTGTAACAGATTTTAACAAGGAATAACAGTAGTCACAAAAGCTGGCATCTACACTACACAAGTGACAGCAAAAAGGTTAGTGGAGTTAAACCTGGGGGTGCAGTCTATTTTTGGATGATTGCTGGTTAGTGTTTTTTTGCCTTTAGCTGGAGTGAGAGGATTCCTTGCTCACACAAGTGATGGGGGAGACCCAAAGTGATCAGGTGCTCAGTGGCTCTAAACATTGCAAAGAAGACAAAAGGAAAGAATGTAAAACTAAAAGCAATAAAATAAGGACATCAAAATAAGCACAGCCATCATAAATATTGTACAGAAAGCAGAGCAAGTGAACATAGTCTATTAGACGTCATCAAAAGAAATACATTCAGACTCTGCAACCAGTCTTATTCCACAGCAGTCAGTATAACTAGTTAGAATATCCTAGTCTTCTTCTTTTGGCTTTTCCAGGTTAGGGGTCGCCACAGCGGATCATCTGTCTGCTCATGATTGGCAGTGGAGTTTTACTGTGTCAAGTTGCCAGCCCAGTGCCCAAGCTTCCACAGAAGGCGCATGCACACACACTCACACCTAGGGCCAATTTAGAGTGTCCAATCCACCTACAGCATGTCTTTGGGATGTGGGAGGAAACCAGAGCACCAGGAGGAAATCCACGCGACCACAGGGAGGAAATGCAAACTCCACACAGAAGGCACGCTAGCCAAGGATCGAACCGGAGAACCTCTTGCTGTGAGGCGGCAACACTAACCGCTGCACCACCTCGGCCGCCCAGTTAGAATATCCTATTACCAGACAATATTGCAACTATATAGCAGTTTCACCAGTTTACCATAAATATCATTCTGCACTTTACAATGTATGTTTAACTTACAGAAACAGAATATACAGTAGCAGCAGTGTAACTAGTTGGAATATACTATTACCAGACAATATGGCAACAATGTATCAGTTTCACCAGTTTACCATACATATCATTCAGCACTTAAAAAAGAAACAAGAGTATTTCTACCTCAGCACTAACAGTTAGAGGAAATCTGAATCAGGTTTAGTGAAACTGGGAGCAAGCTAAAACAAAAACATAAGCTTCTAATATCCAAATATAAACTATACTAGCAAAAATAAAAAAAATAACTGGAAAGCTACCTTAGAGAGAAACATGCTTAATTGTTTGACATAACTGTGTTTTCTTTTTGTTTGGTTCACTTGGTATAATCCTTTAGATTCAATGTGTGCATCTGTCTGTCTGTTTGTTTGTATGTGTTTCTCTCTTGTCTCTCTTTCTCTCTCTGAAACAGATGTAGGATATACATCTGTTGTGTATAGGCAGTAGCTTGCCTTTTGTAGGTAATGCACATGAGCAGATGATGGCCTGTGCACCAATTGGAGTCCCCCACTTGCTAATTGCATGTAGAACAGCTGTGGTATCATTCCCGTACCCAATAGCATGTAAACACACTCCTATAACTGAGTACTTCATGTGGGTGTTGCCCCTTTTCCTTGCCTGTGAGGAGAACTTCATGGAGGTGTGTGACAAATAGCATCACAGAAGTTAATTGGAAATACCTCTTACAACAAACACTGTGGAGACAGCCCAACAAACTGGGAAAGAATATTCCAGACATAGGGACAGAATGTAAGTATTGCTGTTATACAGTAATGCTAGTTTGACAGGGTTTGTGTGGATATGGCTGCTCTGCATGAATTTAAGTCTAATAGTGTTATGTGGTTGACATAACTCTCAACTGTACGGCTATCCATATACTGTCCAGAGTTCGGATTCTTATATTTGGTGTGTTACTCACACATATTTTGGCCTTGGAAATTCAGTGGCATACTCTGAGGATTGCAGTCAGTAAATGGTAACATCCATGTGTTTTTCTGATTTCATATCCCTCAGAACAGATATTTTACAACAACCCTGTTACACCAGCAACTTTCTCAGTTTATAACAGCAATATGTCAATAATGCCCCTGTGTCTGGGCCTCTGCTCCTCAAGTATGTCAGGCTTTGTCCAGCTGTCATGCTGTAAGAGGTGGATAGGTATAGTATATCATTATATAGTGACTTCATTCCTGATATCATCCCAGTGATGTATCAGACTGCCAGACGTGTTATGTGTAGGAGGCCTTATATATGAGGACAAAGCCTGGAAGTTCTGTGTGACTCATAGGTTCATAGGTAAGTACTAGGCTATCTCCCTGAAGGCATCTGTAAGCCTAGCTAGAATGTTTTGGCTTTCGCCACCCCCTTAGATAAGTTCCTTGTGCCTCTGTCCAGCAGAGCCATTAGTTCCCTGTGCCTCTGTCCAGCAGACCCACTGCAGTGATCCCCAGGGTAAATTTTCTGTTTCCAATCCACTCATCAAGGTTTCTCTTGAAGAGTGTTAGTGAGGGGCTCTGCCTAATATAGATTGGAATCCTGTTCCAAAGCATAGGGAGTCTCTGGGACAGGAATCTATCCCTCCAGCATGTCCTATTTATCATTGTGGTGAGGTTTAGATCCCTAGAGCATGTGGTATGTTTTTTTAAGTGGAGTATGTCCATCAATTCTTGGTTGGACATGGCCTTTTATGTCAGGCAGAGATCACCTCTGAGTAAGCGGTATGCAACCGAGTACAGCTGGAGTTTCTTCAGTCGGGCTACATAGAGCATCTGTTTGAGGCCAGTAATCCTCTTGGTGAGGTGCTTCTGTGGTCTTTCCAGCTGTTGCAGGTGTCTTGTAAGGAACATCCCAAATGGGGTGTTGTACTTTATGATGGGTCTGATGAGTGATGAGTAGAGGGGCACAATAACCTCTTTTGTTCTAGATGCAAACCCTTTTGTGATTAGCTGGGCTACATAGAAGGATTTTCTAACCACCTTGGCAATATGATTATCAAAGGAGAGATTACTATCTATTTAGGTCCCCAGATCCCTTATTACATTTTCTGTATTTAGGGGGCTACCACATATGTGGTAGTTTGCGGGTACTTTGTTTTTTCCAAAGGGGATGACTATGCACTTTTTGGCATTTAGCTTGAGGCCATGATTTTGGCACCAGGTATCCGTCTCAGTGAGACCCTTCTGGAGGATGTCTGTTAGAAAAATATGTATTAGTAATATGCATGCCTAGTGCATTTGAGGTTTAAAAAGGGTTAATACATTTATTCTGTTCACACTGTGTGAATCTGGACAGTTACTAGAGACATTCCAATCATGTTATGTCATGAAAATATGCACAGCTATGATCTGTTTATGCTATGGAAATTAACAGGAAGCATTTGATTTCTGCTAATGTCATGAAAATAATAAGTGTTTCATTTCTTCTAGTGTCATGAGACTTAACAAATAGTTATTGATTTTCTGCTTATGCCATGAGAAAGTACACAGCTGCTGAAGCTATTGATAATGAAAACAAAGCTAGAAATGTACCTTGAATCTAGGTCAAATGTAACACATTTATATTAGAACTGCACAATTGAAGAATAGAAAGATTGTAGTGGGCTAAAATAAGCCCCAAGGTCAGATTGTGTTTCTCAAATGTTTTTGTAAATCAACAATAATCCAGTCATGTCAGCAGGAAATCTAAGTAACATTTTCTATGTAACACATAGTGAGTTTTAAATCTGAACATGTCAGCAGGAAATCTAAGTAACATTTTCTGTAGAACAATACAGAAAGCTGTGTCTAACTATGTCAGCAATAGAAGCAACATTTCTGTGTAACATGGAAAGAACTGTATAAAAGTAGCATACTGCTCACTAGTAATTTAGACAAATCCTGTATTTGCATGCTTTGTCTCCTTGCTGCAAGTAATAAAGGGTGCCATACTTGAACCTTACGTGAATTGGTCTTTGAAGTATTTTCCTTTGACAGATTGGTCCTTTGAGCCGGAACCCTCTCTTCACCTCGGATCAGACGGGCCAGGTGGTTGAAACTGTACGGGGAAGAAACCAAATCGGTTCTTCTTATATGAGAAGCCCTCCGACTGAATTGTCGTACAAAAGAGGCCAGCCACTTTCTGATCTGCGACTGAAGGACGGGTTTCCACAAATCAGGTGATCAA
Organism: Protopterus annectens; assembly: GCF_019279795.1. Classification (NCBI taxonomy): domain Eukaryota; kingdom Metazoa; phylum Chordata; order Ceratodontiformes; family Protopteridae; genus Protopterus; species Protopterus annectens. The sequence goes on from NC_056739.1 coordinate 237,210,719, forward strand.
TCATGTAGGCTCAGGTAAGGTGAATCTACTTTTTTCTGCTTTCTGTTTTAGTTCAGGGACTAGATTTGTATTATTTTTGTCAGGACTGTATTTTAAAAGTCAGGGACAGAAAAGATTATTGTCTTGTCATAGATCAGGAGAAACAGAATAAGTAGGCAGTCATTCTGAAGAGACTATAACAAAATCCATGGTACCATGTTAAAAGTAAGAGAAGTTACTTAACAATCAAAAGGGTAGAACAAAATGGGTAATAATTGCACAAAAAGACCCCAAAATCCATCGTTAATAAAAGACGCAAAATACATGCAGTCGCAGTGCGCCGACAATATTAAATATTATTCAAAATGGGTTAATAAATATGAATTCGATGGAAAACTAGAAAAATCCTCACTTATCAAACTTGTCAAACAGCTTAAAACTGATTCCAAAGGTTGAGTAAAAAAGCAACGCAAATTAGGAATTCCTCAGGCACACAGGTGGATTGAGGAAGTAAACTGTAGGGAACAAAAGAACAACAATTCAAAAACAATGTTTTCAGATAAGGAGGACAATAACTTAGTAATATCATCGGCTCCTCCTCCGCCTCCCTTACCAGAATATGAAGCAAGTGAACAGGTTAGTCCACCCCCACGATATCCTGTTGTCACTGAAAATAGAGACATTGTGAAAATAAAACCATTTATTAGAGATCCCATCTAGACCAGGTCTCGAACAAGGGCAGGTAACTCAAATGAAGGCATCTAGTTATATCAAATGGTTAAGAATTCACGATCTATGAGTAAAGAAGAAATATGCCCACTTATAGAAGTACCCAATTCTCGGGCAGGTCAAGAAAATCAGGACTCAACTATTTTAGTGTATAGACCCTGGACTCTGGAAGATATACGGAAAGCCACTGAGGGAATTCCCCATCCAAAAGTTAATTTTAGAAAATTCTGAGAAGATTTACAAGGAATGAGGTTGAGTTATAACTTAAATGGAGGAGAGGTAGAAAAAGTAGTTAGACAAATTGTGGGGCCAGATTGGCACAGGATTAGTGGCAACTGGAATCCCCGTGACACTGCACAAAGACCCCTCCCACATAGCAGCGCAGAATTAGACAACAGAGTAAAAGGTCTTACAGACTGCATCTCTGAAAAAATGGAAGCCTAGGGCAGACTGGACTTGCATTAATCAATACATCCAACAAGAAGGTAAAACAATTGACCGGTATTATGACTATTAGAATGTTTTAATAACCATGATGGAATGCAGGTTCCTGAAGATCAAACAGAAGATTCCCCATATGAACAGCAGTTAAAGAATGCATGTTTAAAAGGCAGTATTGCACCCATAAGCAGTTTTATTACAAAACACATGGTAGACCATCGTACAAGCAGGTTACAGTCATTACTTGAATATGCTAGGCATGCAGAAAGGCATTTTAATAGCAAAAAGAAAAAGAAAGCTCAAGTATTTTCTGTAGAAGATGGAGCAGAAGTTTATGTAGTACAGTCTGGGAAAAAGGGCAAGAAAAATGCACAGGGAAACAAGCAATCTGATCAGTGATCAGAGGACTTTGAAGGGCGAAAGAAAAGGGGTGAATGTTTCAAACACGGTAAAAAGGGACATTTGGCAAAGGATTGCAGGAAAAATAAGAAGGCAACCATGGAAGACAAGGAGGGTGAAGACTGACTATATGGTAGTCAGGAATCACTAGAAGGGGATAGCAGAGAAAGGACAAATAAGAATGTGAATAGAGGGAGTAGAGGATGTGACAGAAGAAATAGAGGAAGTGCAAGAAGTTAGTGACAGTGAGGAAAATGAAATATTAGACCTAGCTTTATTGAGCTTAGAGCTCTATTTAGCAGACACGAAACCAGAAGTTACACTCTTGGTAGAAGGAAGGGAAGTCAAATTCTTGTGTGACTCAGGGGCATCACGAACCCTGATACATCCCTCCAAACTGTAAGAAAACACAGAGTCACCTGATTACATACTGGTAAAGGCAGCTAATGGACAGCTGTATCAGGAGCCCCTCTCCCGTGATATTGCAATAACTGATCCAGTTTCAGGATTGACTCAGAGAAGCAAAATTGTTGTTTCTGCAAAATACCCAGTCAACCTCTTGGGCAGAGACCTCATGCAGCTGTTTGGTATAGCAGTAGTCCCAACCATGCAGGGTATGGAAGCACAGCGACAAATTGATAACTTTGCAGTGCAATCGGAGGGTGAAATGTTTTATTGGTACAGCCAGGACTTGGTTACGACTGGTCCAGGAACTGTGACTGAAGAGTTAATGAATGTAGCCATCAGCAAATTCCCCTCCCTTGACATTGATAAACAATGCCTGTTGCACTGTACCCTGTATTATTGTAACATACCAGGACCTGATAAGGAATATGTGCAAGAATTGTTTAAAAATCATGCAAACAGATTGATATGACGTAACCTGTACTGGGACACAGAAGTGAACAGTGTAGCCAGCTGTTCATTGCCCCAGGAGTTCTTTACACTTTATAAATCTAATCGATTACCACATGTTAACTTAACCAAGAACAAAAACATAGAATGGGCAGACATAGGAGAAAAAGTCACAAGATGGGAGAAACAGATAGAATTAGAACTGTCAGAACAGGGAATACAAATACAGAAGTTGGATTGGATAACTCAGACTCACCCAGCCGTGCACTTGCGGTCTAGCAAGGATAGCTGATTAGCACTCCTATTAAAGGAGGAAGAGAATGCCTTACAAAATATACCAGAGACTCTCTGGTCAACAGGAAAGTCAGATGTAGGACTTATTCGAACAGCGGGACCAGTAACTATCATGCCAAAATCAGCATTCAGACCACAAAAAAGACAGTATCCCTTAAGAAAAGATGCAGAGGGAGGAATAAAGCCTATTATAGCAGCCTTACTTAAAGGGGAAATACTGGTAGAATCTCCCAATTCACCATGTAATACACCCTTATTTCCAGTTAAAAAAGCAAACGGAGAATGGTGTATGGTCCAAGATTTACAAGCTGTAAATGATGCAGTAATACCAAGGGCATCTACGTTGCCAGACCCACACACCCTGTTGAATGATTTAAAACCTCAACAGAAGTATTTTTCTGTGGTAGACATTAGCAATGCGTTCTTTTCGATACTGATACACCCTGACAGCCAGTATTGGTTTGCATTCACATTTCAGGGGAAAAGGTATACATATACGCGACTACCACAGGGATATTGTGAAAGTCCAACAATATTCTCACAAGAAATGGCAAGCAATTTGGCGGGATTTACCCCACCAAGAGGCAGTCAGATTTTACTTTATGTTGATGACATCTTGCTGGCGGCTCCCACCCATCAAGATTGTAGAGAAGATACCATAGCGCTATTACGATTTCTAGCCACTGAAGGACATAAGGTAAACAAAAATAAACTGCAGCTTTGGAAAAAACAAATCAAATACCTAGGATATGTAATATCCAAGAAAGGTAGAACATTAGATGAGGACAGAAAAGTAGCAATTTTGCAAGCACCAAAACCCACTACCAAGAAGGAAATGATGTCCTTCCTGGGTACAACTAATTTTTGCCGGAGCTGGATTCCAAATTATGTCTTGGAATCTGCACCTCTGACTGACCTGATATATAAGAAGCCTATGGCAGCACAGTATTTATTACAATGGACACAAGAAGCAGAATCCACTTTCTGCAAACTGAAGCAGTTAATAGCATCCTCATTAGTTCTAGGATTACCAAACTACCATAAACGTTTTTTCCAAACTGTAGATTGTAAGCAAGGTTGTATGACATCAGTGTTAACACAACAGCATGGGGACAAGCAATGCCCCATTGCTTACTATTCATCACAACTAGACCCAGTGGCACGGTCCTTACCCCACTGTGTACAAGCAGTAGTTGCAGCTGCAATGGCAGTGCAGGCTTCGGCCTCAGTAGTTTTATTCCACCCTCTCACTTTGAGAGTGCCTCATGCAGTCACGATTATTTTACTACAACAAAAGGTAGCATATCTTTCCCCTGCTAGGCATCTTTCCTGTATGACCATATTGTTGAGCCAACCTCACATGACAATTGAACGATGCACGACTTTGAACCCTTCTACCTTGCTCCCAACCCCTGCAGACGGCACAGCACACAGCTGCCTGCAGGTGATTGAGCAAAAGACACTACCTAGAAAAGATCTCACGGATGTCCCCTTGGATGATGCCGAGGTGACATACTACATGGATGGTTCGTGCAAAAGGGGTCCTGCAGGACAGAACCTAGTAGGATATGCAGTAGTTTCTGACATTGAGATTATAGAAGCAAAACCTTTACCACACAACTTATCTGCACAGGCAGCAGAATTGATTTCCTTGACACAGGCATGTACCTTAGCAAAGGGTAAATGTGTAAACATTTTTACTGACAGCCAGTACGCTTTTTCTACTGTACATGTTTTGGCGCAACAGTGGAAAAACCGAGGAATGATAACATCTACTGGCAAACCTATAAATCGTGCACAATTTATTTTAGATCTTTTAGAATCTATTCAGTTACCTCAGCAAGTAGCTATTTGTAAATGCACAGCTCACATCAAGCAACAAGATAAGATTTCAAAAGGTAATGCAAGAGCTGATACAGCTGCAAAACAAGCAGCTTCAGAAGTATTTCTTTTAAATGAGGAACTACAACCCTCTGATATTTTAGATTTAGAAATGTTAAAAACAATGCAGACACTCACTACGCAAGGTGAAAAACAAAGATGGGTAAAACGAGGAGCAATTCTCGAAAAGGAGCTGTACATCTCTAAAGAAGGGAAACCGATACTACCATCTAATTTGTTTAGATATGCAGCTTTTTTGAGCCATGGGCAGTGCCATGTCTCAACAGGGGGGATGGTACAGCTGGTGAACCAGGTGTTCACAACGTACGGATTTACAAACTACTCTAAAAAATTTTGTTTGATGTGCCAAATTTGTAACAAACATCATGCACAAGGGGCATTACAGCCCAAGCAAGGGAGTTTCCCTATACCACCATACCCATTTCACACTATCTGTATGGATTTCATAGAATTGAACAAATGTGAAAATAAGAAGTATTGTCTTGTCATTGTAGATATGATTTCCAGATGGGTGGAAGCCTTTCCAAACAAAAAATCCAGATGCAGCCATGGTGGCAAAAGTACTTGTCAAAGAAATCATCCCTAAATTCAGCATTCCGGAAAGGATCTACAGTGACAATGGTACACACTTTGTAAACCAAGCCATACAGCAGTTAAGTAAGCATTTTGGTATTTCTTTAAAAAAATCTTTGTGCATACCATCCACAATCTGCAGGGCTAGTTGAGAGGCATAATGGTATATTAAAGACTAAACTAAGAAAGTTAATAGCTGAGACAGGGAAGAATTGGATGTATGGTTTGCCCCTGGCACTGTTGAGCATGAGAACTGTTCTGACTGCAAAAGGATTGACTCCTTTTGAGAAACTATTTTTAAGGGCTTATTATATACCCCAGTGGAAACTTCTCATGCCCACAGACCAGGAAGCCGATTATACACTAGCTGAATATATGAGAAAAGTTATGAATTCTAAACATCTGTTGCAGTCAAATTCTGTTTCAGATAAAGAACAAACCGAAACATCGGAAGTAGCAGTGATCCCCGGGGACTGGGTGTGAATAAAGGCCATAAAAAAGAAGAACTGGTCATCACCAAGGTGGGAAAGTCCATACCAGATACTTCTTTCAACACCCACTGCAGTCAAAATCGCAGAGCGAGCTTCGTGGATCCACCTGACACACTGCAAACTAGTTAAGAACTTTGAAATGGACAAAAATCTTACCTCTCCATTGGGGCCCTCAGCACAAAGTCTGGCTACAAAGGGGGGTCAAATCAATAGGACTGATCCGTCTCAACCCCAGTGAAGAAACCATCGTTGCTGAAGGTCCTATTAGGGCAGAGAGTAAGATCACATGTCAAAAGAAAAAATGGTAGAATACAGAAAAATCCAAATACTCGGAAGAGTCGGAGAAAACAGGAATGCAGAACAACCGTTTCCTCAGAAGTATTGCATAATCATTCTGTTGACTGTACTAGTGAAAATAATCTTTTTGTTGTGGCCATTCCTTTTTCCAGCCACACAAACTGAGCTGAATAAATGTGGAGAGTTGCACGTAGAGTGGCACCCAGACTTCAACACTTACCAGGCAATCATATATGTGTATGCTGAGACCTTCAATGTTTCGAATTGCTGGATTTGCACAGCCTTGCCAACAGCATACGGGGGGGTTATTGTTAACTTCAGTCCCCCTAGGAGCCAACAAGACCTGGAAAAATTTAGTCTATGAAACATCAGATGTTACATCACAAGATAAAGTAGCATTGCACTTGTTTGTTCGACAGCAAGGGACTGTGTGTTTTTACAAAAATGATACAGTTCAGGTGGTTGGAGCAATTGCAATGTGACTGTTCCCTATAGATGCTACAATAAAACTGATAACACAGGTTCCTATTGCAACACAAGCTATGATTCATTTTTTGAACTGATGCATTGGACAACTGATGAAGTAAAACATAATGCTGATCTTTATAAACAACTGATTATAGTTGACAAAAAAAATGTTTCATCCAGGACATAGTAAAGTTACTACCAAAGCAGAAGACTGTCATTTTGTATGTGGTAGGAAAGCATACAAGTGGTTACCTGAGAATTGGTCCGGCAGTTGTTATTTGGGGTACCTGGTTCCGGCCATACAACACACAGCAGTTTTCCCTCAGGGGAAAATTCAGAATGTTCGACGAGAAATCAAGGAACCTGTCAACCCAGTGGAGCAAATCAATGCGGGCTGGAAAAAACATCATGCTGTGAGCAACAGACTGACACACATGGACTTGAGTGATACTGTTATATAGTGGGCAGGTGTATTGCCAGCATATGGAGCAACAAAATCAATCTGGGAACAGAGAAAACTGCCTAAACTTCTCAAAATAATGAGCAATGCAACCTTTTCCGCTCTAGAACTGGTGACTGATGAGCTGAATGCCATGAGAACTGTAGTTCTTCAAAACCGCATGGCCCTCAACTTCATTTAATCTAGGAGGAGTGCTGTTCATATATTCCTGACCACAAACACGAGATAGACAATCACCTTGAGGTAATTCAGCAAGTGACGGCTATGACCAAGCCAGGACCAAATCCATTGATGGACTTTTTCCAGAGACTGTTTGGGGGGTGGGGCAGTATCCTAATGAACATCCTGATTGCCATCTATGCAGGAATGATCCTACTGGTGGTATGTGTTTGCTGCTGCATCCCCTGCATGAAAAGACTGATTAAAGACTTTATAGACATGTCAGTTTCAGAAACCTTATACCAAGGTGCTGAACATGAAGAATTGTTAAAAATTTGAAAATGCTTTCATAAATTTAAACTGAATGACTCTCTTAACTGCAAATCCTGAGCAGAAAGAGGTTAGGGGAAGAAAAAACTGTTTATGCTTATTTTGAAAGTAGAATAAAAGTATTAAAAGGGGGGAAATGTTAGAAAAATATGTATTAGTAATATGCATGCTTAGTGCATTCAAGGTTTAAAAAGGGTTAATACATTTATTCTGTTCACACTGTGTGAATCTGCACAGTTACGAGAGACATTCCAATCCTGTTATGTCATGAAAATATGCTCAGCTATGACCTGCTTATGCTATGGAAATTAACAGGAAGCATTTGATTTCTGCTAATGTCATGAAAATAATAATAAGTGTTTCATTTCTACTAGTGTCATGAGACTTAACAAAGAGTTATTGATTTTTTGCTTATGCCATAAGAAAGTACACAGCTGCTGAAGCTATTGGTAATGAAAACAAAGGCTGCTTGAAAGTATAAACCGCAGTCAGCATTACTTGTACCTAAGCTAGAAATGTACCTTGAATCTAGGTAAACCCCGGGATTCATGAAGCTTGCGCCAGGCGCAGGCATAGCGTAGGCGGTATAATGCCAAATATGGCCGTCGAGCGATTCAGGTACGATCCAGTTCCACGTGCACTACCGGCGTACGCCAGAACTGCGCAGCCCCTGGCTTAGGTATGCTAATCACCCCATGCGCAGTGTCGCACCATGAAAATGAATGCATATAGTGATTCATGAAGTGGTGCAGGCATAGCGAAAGCCCACAGAAATGTAAACCAAAAAACACGGTTTACATTTTCCCAAACAGAACATCGGAGCTATGGGAGTGGGCAAGACCCAGGTATCACAACGTTAACATATGCCAATGGCGAAATACACAGCCAATGGCATAAGAAAAGATGCACAACATGTAAATAACAACATTTAATGTCATGTCCACAGTAACGCACAGCAAAACCGCAGGGCATGTGTGCGAAAGCTGTAACATAAAGAAATAATATAAAAATGTCATAAAATCACAACGTAATAGAAATCAGGTTTACAGCATAATACACAATGGTAGGCATGGAACACCACAACCAAGGTGCAAGGGTTGCTAAGGGCCTGCGATAGTGTTCAGCGCAGTAACTATGAATTAGTAGTCAATGCCATGCAAATGAGGCAGATAATACTGAATCGCAAATGTCCCGCTGGATGAAGGTTGTACCATATGGTAGCGGTATAACACCGAGGAGTGGCTCAGAGGAGATAGATGACATCAGCAGAGGGGTGTGCCACCGTAGCAGTAAGCACATTGGAGCAATGCAAATCCGGCCTGTCCGTTGCTAAGCAAAGCTGCAAGGGTGGGGAGGAAGGTATAGAATTGTTTAGCTGAGAGCACACATGGTGCCCAAAAGCGCATGTGTACGGGGATGAAAACGTGCCCGAAACCCAGTAATTGGACGCACACGCTGTGAACAATAGCACAAACAGGAAGGTCAGGGGAAGAAAAGAAGGAAATGCTGAAGTAGGGTAATTGCAGTACTAATGAGCAATCAACACCAATCAACCCACGATGGCCAATCGGCAGCAGCTGACAAGTCTGCTTGCAGAAACCTGCAAAACAGGATAGGGGAGGCATTGGAATGCAAAGAAAGGAGGGGAGGTATTGCATTGCAAAGATAGGAGACCTGACACAGCAGAGCAAAGCAAACCAACAGCAGACCGGCAGTAGCACACAAAACGCAAGATACGCCAGGTCCAGGAAAGTGCAAATGAAAGTAGGCTGCAGGATGCAAGCCAGAAAATGGTAGGTGCAACATGCAGAAATGTAAAGGGAAGGTCAAGAGGTAATCCACGGCAGCCAAATGTAATTCAACACCAAAGGCACCACAATAGTAGTTCCGGCAGTAAAACACATACGATACCCTGTAGCTACGATCATACATATACACCCTATGACATCATCGGTGTTCACAGCACAATAGTATAAAGTGTGAAAGCACCCTACACACACCTGTGTATTCCCAAACACTGCACCATAGGTGTAAACACAATGGGGTACTTTTAAAATGTACATGTTGGGAGCTGCCATAGCTGTGATTCATCAGCATGTGTTAGAGACTGCCGGTGTTGTGGAGGATGATGCCGACAACCACCGCAGGCCTTGGAGGAGAAGGAGAGTGTTCAGACCAAGGGTAACCTACCAGGGGCTACATGACCTGGAGATAGTAGAGCGTTACAGGGTGGACAGGGACATCTTACAGCAAATAGTGGAGCTGTGCCGGCCACGCCTGAGAACCAGAAACAACAGAGGGGAACCCATCCCAGTGGACAAGAAGGTATGTGTAAGCCTGCGAATACTGGCCACATGTACCTTTCAAAGGCCAACTGGAGATATAATGGGTATCTCACAGGCATCAGCATCCAGGGTACTACACCAGTTCCTGGATGCCATGTTACCACATGCCAATGAGCAGTTATACTTCCCCTGAACTCAGGAGGAGTTGGCCAGCAATATGCGCCACTTCCACCATGTGGCACATTACCTGGAGGTACTGGGTGCGATAGACTACACGCACATACAAATCAAGTCACCACCCGGTGAGCATGGTAGGCACTACATAAACTGCAAGGGATTCCACTCCATCAACTGCCAGGTTGTGTGCAATGCCCAGGGCATTATCATGGATGTGTGTGCTGGCAGCCCTGGAAGCTACCATGACTCCCATATCTGGCATGCCTCACAGCTGTATCAGGTATTTGTCAGGGGGGGCATCCCACATGGCCATCTTGTGGGGGATGCTGGCTATGCACTGGAGCCGTGGATGATGACTCCCATCAGAAATGCACACACACCCATGCAAGAACGCCATAATGAGGCACACGCACAAACCAGAATCATCATAGAGCGTGTGTTCTGGATGCTGAAATCACGGTTCCGGTGCTTGGATACATCTGGTGGAGCCTTGCAGTACTCTCCAGGCATGTGAGCCCACATCGTCATAGTATGTGCCATGCTACATAATATGATCCTGCGGAAGCAGCTGCAGCAGGGACAAAATGGTGAAGGCCCTCATAGCCCTCTGCAGTTGCCAAGGCCATTACAGGCACAGAGGGATTCAGACCATGAACACACTGTGCCAGCCCCAGTAGGCAGATGGAGGCATGCCCAATATGCCTATGCCTTGGCAAAGAGGGAATGTATAGCACATACTCTGACAGTGTAGGCCCCTACGGACTGGCACCTCTCCACCTGCACACACAGTAAATAGGATGGCACACAAACATGACCACCTGTAAATTGTAATGTATAGGTGGCCCAATGTGTGACTCCTACATAGGCAGCCCGCAAACATTGTAAACACAACAGCTAGTGGAACACGGAATGCCAACATCTGAACAGTACATGAGCCTTACAGCATATGGTGGTGCTGTGTGCCTGTCACGTTCCCCATATATATATATATATATATATATATATATATATATATATATATATATATATATGTACACATATGCATATATATAATACAGATAGAAAGGGCAATAGAGTGATATATGTTGATATAGATGGATTCAGCGATATCTGCAAATATAATAGATAGTTCAACGACATTCATAACACCTTGGAGGTACAAATAAATAGGATACCGCCAACTATGGAATGTGTAACATACCGACATGCGTAACCACGAGGCTGAAAGACCGATAGAACACAGTACTGGAACAGTACAGCCGCGAGTAATAGTATGATGATATGAAGGGACATTTAGTCACTGCTGCCGGTGTTGCGGTCCATGTAGGTACTGTGTTCAACTGTGTTTGTGAGTGCCGTAGTCTGTGTAAGTGTGCGTTGAGGGTGCCATGTGCATCTCCGTGTGACTGTAATGTGTGTGTGTGTGTCCGCAACATGTGTTTGTTAGTGCCAATGTAAACCACCAATGACCATCAAAAACGATAGTGAACACGCAGTAATGAAGAAATAATATTTATTTATAATTCCTCCAAATCAGCCTTTATCAATGAATACAATAAAGTTTTTTTGAATGAAATGTAGCAGCCTGCATTTATACTAGTCTCTAATTACCTGGAAGCAGTATTACAGCACCACCCAGTGGCTGGAGTATCAAAGTGCATATTCCTTCTTGATTAAAGCATATGACCAGTGACATAAAAAAGCCAGAGGTGTAGATATTAAGTCATATTTTTAAAGATAAAAATCCAAGCTTTAGAAATAAGCCATTATATGAACATACATATTACAAGGTAATAGACCAATATCATAGTCAATATTTGTGAATGCATATCATAGTAATACAAAGCAAAAATTATATACCAATAGTATATATATATTTTGAAGGGTGATAACCACATGTTCAAAAGAACTGAATAATAATGAACCAAGTATTGATCATATAATATATTACAAAATAATGCCAAAAAAATTTTTTTAATGGCCTCATTCTCAGCTGTATTATAGATTATAATAAATAGAAATAATATGCTTGTAGATAATACAAATTCAACATTATAAATGTACAATACTCAATTTTTGAAGCCATCATACCAGATACGAATACCAAACCGTGCGTATACATGTTCGTATCCTGAATATTTTTATAATGCTTTATAGAGTATAGTATGAGCGTTGGTAGGCCTAACCACCATTGAATGATTCGTACTGATTCTTGATCAATGTAAATGTTTGATGTTGTAACCATGATTATGAAATCCTACAGTATTCTATGAAACTCACAGATGGTCATTCAGACCTGGGAGGAATAAACATCCAAGGTTGGTTATCGAATATTGTTCCTTGTGGTTTAAAATGGTGTGCCAACCCTGTTGGTTGTTCCTATCTCCCTGAATTTTGTCAATGATCATGAACATAAACTGAGCATTGGGATGTTGTATCATGTGTCTGTATAGAGCATTTGTTTCTTTTTTATTCCTGATGTCACTACAATGTTCTGTCATCCTTATTCTAAGAGACCTGGAAGTTTGACCAACATAAAAAGCTTTACATTGGCAGGTAGCTAAGTAAATAACCCATGTACTGTTGCAATTACCAAACACCCTAGTTTTGAATACACGATTGGTGTTGGCAAAGGTGAATTCTTTTAGTGTACTGACTTGTAGACAGGAGCAGCAGTGACCACATGGAAAAGTACCAATTAGTTTATCACCACTGATAGTGGTGTGATGATATATCACACCTCCCCCTTCTCTGTTTTTGTAATGTGAAAATAGCCCTCCCAAATTCTTGCCTCATCTGTATGACATCTGACATTGAGGGCCTAGTATTGACCTTAAAGTGTCATTAGCCAAAAGAATTTTCCAGTTGCAATTAAGTATATCCCTGACAATAGGTTGATTCCTGCCATATGTGGTGACAAATCTCAAGATAGAGTCCTGATGAGCATGCTCTGATTTTTTGTATTGTAACAATGTTCCCCTGTATATGGTTTTGCTCCATGAACTAGCTTGATATGTATCTATGTCTCTATATCCTCTGTCCTGAAATCTGTGGTATAAGTCTAGTCTGGCATGTTCAAATTCATCATGAGATGATCAAATGCATCTAATACGCATAAATTGAGACTTAGGGATGTTGCGGATGGTGTGGTTCGGGTGCATACTGGAGGCGTGTAACAAGGTATTGTATTGAGGGTATTTTCTAAATGTTTTGGTACTTAGAGTGTCATCTGTGTTACGGTAAACAGTAACATCCAAAAAATCTATGGTACTCCTGTTACATGTAACCGTAAACTCAATACCCCAAATGTTACCATTCAGGTACTCCATGAATTCCTTTAAATATGCTTCATCTGTCTTCCACACCATCCAGCAATCATCCAAATATCGTCGCCAGATATCGATTTCCACCATGTAAATATTGTGTGATTTGTCATATATCATACATTCTTCAAAATAGGCCATGAATAAGTCAACATAAATGGGTGCAAAGGAAGCTCCTATTGCTGTCCCGTGTAGCTGCCAAAAGCATTCTCCATGGAAATAAAAGACATTTTTGTTTAATACATGTTCTGCCATGCAGACAAGTAAAGTGTTGAAGCCCGGAGGATATAAGTTTGTTCTCTCAAGCCAGTATTGAAGGGATTGTAGTCCCGCCCAGTGTGGAATGCTTGCGTATAAAGATTTAACATCCAACATGCACATTAACCAGTCTGGTTCTAGCTGTGTATCCTGCAAAATTTGTAAAAAAGTGCATGGTGTCCTGTAGTCGGGCCTTAACTGATGTTAAAAGGGGTTTGAGATACTGTGTTAGAAATGCTGATAGTGGTTCCATCAAGGACCCTATCCCTGATACAATGGGTCTGCCTGGGGGTTTTGAAATAGACATGTATTTTTGGGAGAAGATATAAGATTTGTTTCTGTGGGTGCCAAGTCAGAGGCAGATCAGTACGGTAGGTGTGGGTATAGCTAGCCGTAGGCATACGGTTACTACCTGTCCCACAGTAGGAGGGACAGCCCCACCCTGGGCAGGTGTGTCCTGACATAAAACAGTACAAAGGGCAAATGTCCAAGATGGTAGGACATGAATATGTCCCATATATAATGTAATAGTTGTATTTAATAGTTATGCCTGTATGTAAGAAACGTAAATGTTGCATGCAATATGATAAGTAGCCAAAGTCCCACAACAATAGGTATGTATTGAGGATAAAAGTATGTGCTAACCTGTGTACTGACCGTGGCTACATGTTGGCCTGTAAACACCGCTGTGTGTCCCGCAAGTGTCCAACAATGACCATATGAAAAGGTGGCAACCCATAGCAAACAGGCTCCTTTACCAACACAACCGCAATGACTGCAAATATCTGGGCAGAAATACAAGGAATAGCTGTCACTTACACATATCCCTTGATATATCGCTGCAATTCCGGAGGTATACAAGTAGCAAGCTCACCTGCAGATGATATAGAAACCAATTAACAATGGCCCAACGTACAATCCCTTAACATAAGTCTACTAACTGTTAGCTCTCTAATTAGGGACGGAGCCCACACACATATATATGGATTATGTAGAAATGCAAGGCCCACAAACCTGTATATGCTACGTACACCCACCGACATCCTCCACACTAGAAACTAAAGCAATACAGACTGTAATAGCAGCACAAACATCCAGTCAGTCAATTACATCTGCAGAACCCTCAACATACCGTGTGAGAGACACAATTAAAGGCGTCATGCAAAACTGCAGGCGTTGTATAATGGAACAAACAGCCATGTTACAGGTTTTGTTTGCAATACTCCGCTATCAGACATTGGGATGACAGGTACACCCACATGTTGAACCAAATACTCTACCTGCCACACACAATCCACATACAGACTGTCTCCCCGAAGGTAGGGAAAATAGGCAACGCCCAAGTGGAAAATTCAATTATACCCCACTGTTGCCACGTAATTGGCGAATGGAGTAGCTGCACAGCTGATATGCAAGTAATTAGTCACTCAGGAACACCAAATGGCGGAATGAATCCACATGTTACAGGTATTGACGTATATAAGTATGACTTGCCAGACATTCAAACCATATGCTCATACCGAATACCAGTTGAAACACTGTGAAAGAGATAGAAACGAAACGCCGTAACGATAACAAGGTATGTAGAACGCCCGATATGTAAGGTTATGTATAGCATGATCTGTATTAATTAGTTTTACTGTATGTATAGCCTGGTTTGCATTAATTAAACCTGTCCGCAATGCATAAAGTGGGGAAAGGTATTTATGTAGTGATGTCTTGCTGAGCATACTAACGCTTGAAGAAATTGTGCGTCCAGCAGTGGGACACAAGGTACACAGCACAGACACCACAAGGGATGCTACATAAGGGCGTTAAACAGAACAATTCCATACAACCCGCCGTCAGTGGTAGGGTATGTCCAATAAGGACGTGCCATAGCAGGGGATAGTATATGTTGATATACTGTCACAGCATGCATGTGTATAGGCATATAACGTTAATGACATATCTAAGGTGGTCCCGATGTGCAAGTATGCTTTGCATTATGGTATACTATGTGAAATATGTGTAATGTATAGTACTATAGGTAGATATCACAGATATTCTACACAGCATAACAGGCATATCATGCATACAACAGGTATCGTCTATTGGCATGTACAATAACAGGATACATATGGCTTGTAGGCATGGGACATTGTAATAGCATGATAGCTAATCTAAATGGAAGGGCTACCAAGTAACCATGCACAAAGGACATGTAATAGCTTCACAGGTGCATAGTGGGGTACTATGCAGTCTGGCAAGTCCATGTGTAAGCACAACTACAGTGTTCACACTAGTGGCACCTCTCTAGGGTAGTGTCCTGTGAACAGCAGAGCCATGTGTCACCTGAACCTCTGCAGAGTACAGCCACTGCAGTGATCCCAGGCCTACATGTGTCTCCCAACCACCAAGGGAGGTATCACATGAACAGTGCTACTGAGTGTCCCTGCGTGATGTACATAGGACTTATGTTCCAAAGCATGGTGAGTGTCTGGTTTGGGAATGTAACCCTCAAGCACATCCCACTCATTGTGGTGTGTGTGCACATATCCATGAGCATGTTGCTCACAGTGGCTTCTGCTTATGTCGCATATGAGGAGTATATCCATTAATAATGTTGTGGACATGGGCCCTGTCTGATCAGCAGAGGTCACCCCTGAGTACGTAGTATGCAAATGAGTACAGATGTGGTGTCCATAGTGCAGCCGCATACTTAAACTGTCGGAGCTCAGTAAACGTCATGGCGTGTTAATGTTGTGGTATGTAAAGCTGTAGCTGTTGTGTAAGGTACACCCTAAATGGGGTGGTGTACCCTTGAATGTATGTAGATGTCTTGAGTTCAGAGGTACAATGGGTGCCTATGTACCAGCTACACACCCAATACAGATAGGTGTGGCCACGTAGAAGGATATCCATGCCACAGTGGCAATACATTAACCACAGGAGTGGGTGCAACATATATTTGTACTGCAAACATGTACAATGTGATATGTATGTAGTGGGTGAATGGTGTAATGCAAAGGTGATGTTCATGTACCTTGTGTCTTACAGCTTGATGCCATGATAGTCATATGTATCTGTCACAGCGACACCCGTATGGATGGAGTCAGTATCAGCTGGTGGAGCAATCATGGCGCTTTCTATGCAGGGGTTTGAAAGCTAGGCAGGGAAAGTCCCCTGTGCTAGCTTGTACCACAGGGAAGCATATACTGAACATGAGGGGCCCTATGACTGAGGACTGTGGTATGCCAAATGTACCTGACATGTAGTAGGTACTATGGTATGCTGGCCTCACTGTGTGCGTCCTGTCCATGAGCCACATTGCATAACATCCTGAGACATAGGGTATGATGTGCAGGTGGATGTGTATGTTGTCAATACCAGAATGGAGAATGGTGCTGAAAGGCAATGAGAGGGCAATGTAGGATGTGTGGACTCCCATACCATCAGCAACTGCCCTGGTAACTGTATGAAAGGAGTCCACCATGTGTAGGGGCCATGCTCTGGCCCTAACAAGCCCAACCCGGGTGGCAGCAAAGGACGGGAGCCCAACAATGTCTCTGTGAATGACGTCCTTGATGATGTGCCCCATAGCCATGCAGAACAGTCCAGTCAGGTGTGTAGGACTAAAGTCCCACTCGTGCATTGTGGTGCCACCTGTGTGTAGTGTGATAAATGCTGTTGTGTGCCATTCAGGGGCTACAATGTCTGAAACAAAGCTATTACTGAATATGGTGGCCTAGTGGGGAGACATGCCATTCAGAGATTGGTGGACATCACAGCCTGGGACATTGGAAGGTGACATGAGGCCAGTGTCCCAAGACATATAGAGTGCAGGCCAGTACTGTATGTGTGACCACAGGGACACCATAATGTTCCTGTATGGATTGTGGCCCTGTAGTGAGTGAGAGGGTGTAATATTAGCATTGAATCTATCCTCCAGCATGTTGCCAACATCACCTGGGTCTGTAATGTTCCTGCATGACTGTTGTATGTGACAGCAGATGTGGGTGTTGCCATCGACTACTGACATACCACCATAATGCCTGGTGGTACACCTCGGAATGTGTCACAGTCATGTTTACGTAGCTAGTCTTGGAGTATGTGATGAGGGACCCTGTGGCCCTACCACGGCTGACCAGTGAGCCACCCCACCCATGGGAATGTACACCACTGTGCAACAGCCTACACCTGTTGTTGTACATCATATGTCCATGGAACATGACCACTAGAGTTGCGTCTGTTATCTGGTTTGTACCATCATGGCTCTGTGTGGAATAGCATGATCCATGCAGTTGTGTACATGCTAATGAAGTGCACTGGGGTATGTGTCAGCATTTGTATGTGCATTGTCCATCTGCACGGGTGTCATGACGTTAACAACCGCTGTCAGCAGACGTCTGTAGTAGGTGTTGTAGTACTCATGTACTGTGTATGCTGTGATGGGTGTGGTGCCGGGATGTGGCTAACAAGGTTGATTAGCATATGTTCGGAATACACCAATGAGGGGATAACCCCAGGTGTGTAACACCAGTCACATGGTGGTAATGTTCATGTCAAGGTTAATGTAGGTCTTGGAGGTGGTGTGTATGGTTGATCCAGCAGAGCAGAGGTTATGACTCATGGATGTGTCGGTACATGAGTGGCTATCCCAGTTAAGTGTGGGGTAGTGTCAGTCACACATCAGTAGTAGCTGTCTGAGGCCCATTGTCCAATATACCAACAAATAAGGTATGTTAACCATGGGGTATGATGTTGACTCTTTAGCTTGTTACAATGTGTATAACAGTCCCGGACACAGTTAGTTGCACGTGGAGCACCTCTGATGCATTGTGCTAAGTAACTAGCCAGGATGTGTGCACAACATATTGGGATATGGGAACCCCTCAGCTGTGGGTGTGCTGGTCCAGGTATGAGCCTGAAAGGTATGGTCCGTCTATAACCTGTCATTGCAGGTGTGCTCTGCAGAGCCTAGAGGCAGGTCCCAGTCACTGCAGAGATGTTTGAGTGGTGCATTATAAGTTGTGCCGTGCCTGCGTGCGTCACAGAGGAAGATGCAAGCATTGTGTCACATGACCCCATGTCGTGCTTGCCAGTTCCCGTTCTGCCGGTGACAGTTATTGGAAACTGTGCAAGACAGGCAGTATATAAGCAGCAAGAGCCTTACATGTGAGCTGTACTCCCAGGGCTGACAGGTGCAAGTCATCTGTGCCACAGCATTGTGTTTGACCAGGTCAGTCAAAGTGGACAGATACCAGATGCCTGTGGAATGACAATAGGAGCATAGGCAACTGTTGAAGTGACACAGTCGGTCATTGTACAGTGGTATCGTGTCCAGACGAATGCAAAATGCTCCCCAGGGCTTGGCCCACACCCTCAGGGCTATAAGACTGGTGAGCTATTGCATGTCCCTGCACATGTAGTCTGTGAAGTGGCATCACAGGGCAGTCACACTAACATGGAGAATGACAGTCACATCGTACCTGGTGAGGTGTGGCATGGGTGCATAGGTTATGTTGCAGAAGCAGTTACCCGACAGCAAGATGTAAGCAACTATCGCCTTGTGTAGTCTGCTGTGTGGAACTGCAGTGTGAATCCCTACAGAGTCACCTATGACTGGTGTGTTGTGAATGTTATAACTCCCTATTGGCTGTATGTGATGGGCACACATGAGTCTGTGGGCTATAAGTTGGTGATGTTGTCTTCCATGATGGGGGCTACCTCTGCTGCCTACACTGAGTATGGAGATGTACTGCACAAGTTGTCCTCGTAGGTGTGACCAGTGGTGTAGATCATGTGAGGCTATGTGATGGGTGGGGTGTGTTGCGAATGTTACACATCCCCAAATGACTGTCAGGTGCAGTCAGGGTTGGTGACAGAATTACCCCCAGCCATAGCTTTCAACCTCCTGTCCCCAAAATGAGGAACAATAGCCCTCATAATGTGTGACAAATAGGCAAAATGTGGAACACTTACAACTGGCTTACTAACAGCTTCAACTAGGAAGGGCATATGATGGCTAAAATAGGCTGGTTTTACGTATAAAAAAGATATTCTAATGAATTAATATGATTCCCATCTATTTAGCCATGGCTAGCAGGTAAACAGTTTCCAACAATGAATGTGTGACAGACCCTTTCAATGTGGAACCTTGAGGAACATGCACCTTTTAAGACCCCAAATGAGGTATATTCCTCGTAATGAGGTACACTTGAGAGCTATGCCCCCAGCACGGCTGCAGAAGTGCATCCCCCACAGGCTGTAGTGTCATATGTTGGGAGGTGAGCATTGAATGTGTACATGAGACAATTGCTCTATTGCCACATGTACGACATATCCCTCATATAGACAGGCAGTAGCACTGGTACGTGACAGTTGGACATGCCTGTATATACAACCATGTCCCACAGGATATGTAAGCATGTGTACAACAGCTGTTGTACCATAAGCAAGCTGGGAAGTGTAGGACAGCCAGTGTACCTGTGGGAAATGGTGTGGAATGGGTGCTATAGTAATCAGTAGCTCATGACATGCTCACAAGTTCTGAACAAGTGCCTAGCATGACCATACAATACAGATAGGGTGTTGGATAATATCAACCCACAAGTGGTGATGACAGTCATTTTGGGTGGCACCGCACTATAACCCTGCTGAGTATGGTGTGCATGTCCATGAACCATTATCACTGTAGATGTTAGCAGTACAGATGTACAAGACAGCACGGATGTTTGATTACAAATACCTTTGCATGTCACAGGAGTGTTTCACCAGTGGCCTGTTGACAGACTCACAACTACAAAAGGTGCAGAAGTGACATGTGCACATCACACCAGTCCCAGCTACAGTAGAACAGGGTTAATGTTTTGTACCCCACCCTCATTGTAGCCCATACCACACAGACAAATGTTAGGCATCTGTGTATGTAAGGCTGTGAATGGCCATGACCTATCAGTATAGCTGTGTCAGTGTTGTGAACAACATACAGAATGGGCTGTGTGGGTGAGGTGTGTGATATATGTGCACAGTCTGATGGATGATACCAGCTTTGTCACCGCTAGGTGAACATCCCTGTACCCATAAACTACTACCTAGGCTGTGGTCAACATTATGGACATTGTGTAAGGGATGGTGCTGTGCAGTGCACCCTCGACTTGGTGACTTCTCCAGGCCCCTTAGGTAGTCATATGAGGTACCCATGTCATGTCAGGGTGCCATCCATGAGCACAGAGATCACTGGACATGCATATACAGCACTGTGGTGACCAATATTGGATCACATACCACCTTTACGGGGTAATGGCTATGCATGGATGTGCGATACCAGCCTTCACAATCCTCACCCCACTATGCAGCATGCTGTCTACCTTGCAGAAAGACATTTGCTACACCATGATAATGGACATGCTACATGTCCATATCCTGATCTATAAGACATATGTCATGGACAACCACCATCCTAATACTAGGATCGCCACAGGCTGGACAGATCTTTGTGACATATATGTGACATACTCCCACCATACCATGCAACCCTGTCCATCAAAGCTGCACATGTCATCCCAATCATACATGGTGTGATGGCCGCATGGTAGATGTACTATCAACTGACTGGATCAGTAATGTAGCACTGATGCACCTTGCGGTGGCATAATGGCTGTCTGTTACAGCTTGGAAACCATGCCCGCACATGCTATGGTTGATAACCATCCCTGTGAATGTCGTCTGACTAGCCATTGTTCCATGTCTATCACATGTGCAATACAGGTGATCCGTGGCAGGATGTTGAACAGTTGTACAGTGCTGTGTAGATGTATATGGCAAAACACATGCATGTACAGGTGTCCATGAGTATGTGTGCATTGTCACTGCTCAAGTCCATTACGGCTGTGTCTGTGTTGATATGTGACATATACACAGCATCCAGGTCAACAGCATTACCGTGGACACATCCAGGCATGTGCAGATAGGTAAGAACACAAGTGCAGGCAAATAGACATGCCCACAGCAAGACAGCATTTACATGGATTATGAACACTGTAATGAGGTGACACACATATATGGTGATGATAGCCAATGCATAATGGGTGTGACATGTGTGTGACACAAACACGTCAGTCGTGTCAGTGTCATGATGCTTTGCAAAGATAACTGTGCAGATGTAGTAGATGTCATAGAAATGTATGTGCAGCAGTATCTCTGTACATCTCTGAAACTGTGACCTGTCACCATCATTATGTCTTACAGATAATGCCCCGTATACGCCTCCCAGCATACAGCTGCCAGGAGGATGATGTCCTTATCCCACAGCTCCATGACAACTATGACTTGTTGTTCAGCCATGTGCCACAGCATGACCAGCAGCAGGATGACCTGTGGCAGGATCTACGCAGGAGGGTGAACGATGTGGGTGGCCATAACCGCACCTACCAGCAGGTGCGCAGACACTGCATGGACTTGATACGACATGCAAAACAGCGTGCCACTGCAATCACCAGGGAACAAGGTGGAACAGGTGGTGGGCCACCAACCCAGCCCCCACTCACACACACACAGGAGCTACTGGCCAGTCCAGGGACACCCAGGGAACAGCATCCACAAACACTACCTGCCATCGTGGAGGTGGGTGTCTCCCAACCAATGAGCCTGGAGTTGCCTGGTAAGTCAGTACTGCACATATGGCTATTATATCCCATTTAGTTGCATGTGTCACTGTACATTATGTAAAGTAACAACATATGCAAGGTATGTGGACACATGCTGCATACTACAGTATGCTACCCTGTGTATGCACACATGTGCATACTATATGCTATTATACAGGCAAATGTGTTAACATGCACAGTGCACCCTGTGGCTATCATACAGTCATGGATAATGTTCATACTGCTGTGTCACCCCTATACAGGTACCTCTGGCGTGCCGCACAGACATGAGTCCGTTTCAGGTAAGACTGTCATCAGTATCAGGCATGTTAAAGCATAGATCTATTTGTCATGTGGCCAGTTAACACTTACACACTTGATGTTCATTCCAGTCATGATATACAGGCCGCAGCACCCATCATTTACACAGGCCACCCATATGCAATATATACAAATGAAATGATACACCAACTTGAAACCACAGTATTTATCATTGCTACATGTGTGGTCAGTTGTGCATACAATGGTGGAGGTGTTCTACAATGGAGGCATATGTAGTATGCATTGGAACAACATGTGTGGTATGCAAACAGTACCACACAGTGAGCTGTGATATGGGCAGCCCACAGTTGTCAACATTGTGTTGTATGCCCCTGTATTGGGTGCACACATTGTGATGTGCCATCTCACATGTCCCAGACATATAGTTTTCTGGCTGCAATATTGTCACACTATCCCATGACCCATACCCCACATACCAAACATACAACCCGTTGCCTGCATAGCCCTGTGGATGGTGACATATCTGACATCTATGGGTGTATGTCATATGGGACAACACAGACATGTGAGATAGATGGCCATCACACACATTTGGCCAACACATGTGCACACATGGCCATGGGGGATGGCCAGAGACACGTAGCCACACAGTAGATGTGATATGTATACACCCTGTTGCACGTTGTCCACACATGGTCCACTTATAGCCTTAGTTGACTGATTATACAGTTGATGTGGTACACTGGACATCCTAACAGCCTGTGCACAGGTAGTAGAGGTGTCACTGAAGTCTACCATATAAGATTGGTTGAACATCACGACTGTGTCATAGCATGACAGTAGTCACCTGTACAGCTTCCACAGACATTGACACCACATCAGGCCACAGATACTGTACATTTCCCTTGCTGCTGTAGGACATCACCGTTAGCTGTGCACCTTGTGTGTGTGTGGTACATCAATGTCAGGTGGAAAATGGTGAATTGACATGTCCGCTATGTGTAGACATGGTTGCCAGGCAGCTAAGACCCTGTAGTTGTTGTGCAGGGGTGTCAGCTGTAGGTTCTCCAGTGATCTGTCACTTGACACAGCATGGTTTGGTGTGTATACACCTCAGCATCGTGGGTCACAATCCACAGTTATGTCATGGGTATGCATGCAGTTATGGCTACGCAATGTGTACATATTATGCATTGTACAGCAATACAGATGCCTCAAGATGCCATGCAATGGCACAGTGTCTGTACTTCACACTGTATAGCAATGTAGACAGCTCACACTACCCTTCCATGCTCATGCACATTTGCTAAACATGCATTCTATATGTAGGACATACAGACAACACCGCAATGTGATGCTCATTACGATGCTGTACATGTGTCAGGACAGCATTGTGTCAGACAAGTATGCATGTTAATGCACACATCAGCAGAGTACATGTCAAGGTCACATCAGCCATGTGTACTGTTATCCTGTTCTGGTCCACATGGTGTATCACGGGGATGCATGCATACTACCATGATTGTGTGAACTGCATGGCTACTGATATGACACCTGCTTGCTGTAGTATGCACCCCAGGGAGGTATGCTTACTAACACTATTAATGTCTGAGCTGCATGCCCTCTGCTGTACCACAGGCATGCTGCATGCCATCTGTCAAATCACATGCATGGTGTGTCTGTGTGTGTGTGTGTGTGTGTGTGTGTGTGTGTGTGTGTGTGTGTGTGTGTGTGTGTGTGTGTGTGTGTGTACCTATTGTAATTTAGAGTCTTTATTTGCATTCACAGGTGATGTAGGTGCGTTACCCTCCTGCGGTCCATCTGATGTTAGTGTCCCCACAGATACTAGCAGTGCTGAGCATATGCATGAGGTACAGGCAGGGTTGTCAGGGGCTGAATCTGTGCCAAGGGTTGCCATCCCAGCTATGTCCCCCTCTTCCCCGCACACAGTTCTGCTGCCAACACATACCGCATCACCAGTGGCCATAGAGGAAGGACAGTCAGTGTCTGTTAGCGTGGAACAGGAACGTGTGGTGGCTGCAGAAGGTGTGTCTACACATCATGGTGTCAGTGTAATGACTGCAGATGTGCCACACAGGCATGTGGCCAGTGCTGCTCGTAAGAGGACCACTGGCAGACATGCACCTGCAGGACAGAGCTCAGCAGCTGGTATCACCAGATGCATGTTCCAGACTGTAATGGTGGCACAGGCACGTGCTGAATGGCAGACCAGAGAAGGGCAGAGGCTGCAGAGGGCTGCTATCCGTACCCTAAATGACAACATCCAGGCTTTGGCAAATGCTCAACAGCAGATTTCTGATGTTCTGGACTGGCGATTGGGTGACATGGTTGGAATCCTTGACTGTGGCATGGCAATCTGTGAGTGTGAGCTGTCTGTGCTGGAACATCTGGTAGGAGTGAGGCATAGGCCACGTGGACGTAGGCCAGCCACACCACCTAGTGCAGGTCAACGTGAGCATGCCACCTCACATGCCCACTCCCATAGTGCCAGTAGCAGTAGCAGTAGCAGTGCAGCTGGTGCTGCGCTGTCCACACCAGGACACAGCAGGCCATGTGGATGTGGCCCTGGACATTCCCAGCGGGGACACGGTTCCAGTGGACATGTGTCATCGGACAGTAGCCAATCTGTACCTCTGCCTGGTAGTGCCCATGCAACCCCTGGCAGGCACAGGTCACGTGGCCATGGCCGGACACAGTGAGCTGTACAACCTGGTCTGTACAAACTGGAGCTGTCAATAATACCCCATGTGGGCCTCACAAAAGGCAGAACTGTGAGCATACATACACGCACACAGCAAAGACATCTGTAGGGCACAACAAAAACCACATGCATACTGAACAGACATGTCCAATCATATCACTGGCCCTTACCCACACACATGATGTCATCCATTGGTGCAGCCTATGCCCCTGGCAAACATTATCACCCTGTGCATATGATGAAGCCTGTGCCACATCCCTGTCATCCACACCATCGGCGCAGGGACATGCTCAAATGGTATGTTGCACAGGGTGAACAGAATAGTGAAAAGTGCATTCTACATTAGTTGTGTAAGAATAGTGAGAGAAGTGTATATTACAATAGTTGTGTGAGAATAGTGAGAGACGTGTATATGCCATTAGTTGTGTACTGTTGACACGCACCAGACATACCATGTAGTACAGGTTTACCATGCATTGTTATATGTTCAAAGTATGTGTCATAGTAACAACAGTAACAGCATGTTGGTAATGATGCCCTGGTTTCCTCCTTATGGTCTACTTGCATGTGCCTACAGGTAGCACTGTTTGCAGTCTCCCATGTGTAACTGTGGAGTACTCACAGGGACATATGGCAATATTAGCATGCTATACGTAGCCTCAGCCTGACTGTCGGAAAGTCTAACATACCACAGATGTCCACACATATACTGATCCAGAAGCATATGGGCAGTTTAATAGGCTACAGTGGCTAGAGACGTTACATCCATACCAGGTCACATCACAGGTATGTTGACATGGTGCAGGGGTTGTACACAGCGGTCTGGCCAATGATAATGTCAGAGGCTACTTGATAGCATGAGGCCTCACTGTGTAGCAGTAATACCCTGTCACATTACAGGAACATGCTCACACTAATGGGATCAACAACACTATAACGTACACTCCATAGTGTTGAGGTGAGGACCCTTGCCTATGTGGTCATCACCCTCACAGTACTGTGCACCCACACAATGCGACACAGAGAAAGAACATGTACAGGTAGCCAGTGCAGCTGAGACCGATGGCATCAACAGGGTAGTGGACTGCATGACCATGAGGGGTTAGGGATCCTGTGTGTTCTGTATGGTAACATACACCCTCACTCCATGCACCAGACAGCCATACATGCCTAAATACACACACACACACACACACACACACACACACACACACACACACACACACACACACACACACACACACACTGTGGAGACCACAAATGTCGTACACATTTGGATAGCTGATGTGTGTGATACACACACCACACCTGCCTACGTCATGCTTTCCACACTGTAGTATGTACATATCTGTACAACAGTGTACAGGGGTGTGTGACAAGTGGGTTGTATTCCACACCATATGTGGAATATATGGTCACACAAGCAAGCACACATGGCTGTACTGTGAATGATACACCTGCTATATGATGATACGTCTGACAGACACGCAGCAGTATTGGCCGCATTATGTGTACCAATGCTACCTTCGGCAATTGTGCTGCTATATGCACACAGGGGGATGTAAGTGTTACAGGTGTCAAGTGACGTACTGTTGGTAACACCTGACCGCTGTGTAGGTGTTATGTCTCCACCGTCAAGTAACGGTAACATAGCGTACTGTTTGCACATGTCATGGTTGGATGGTGTGTGACACACCTGTGAGCCATCCCTGGCAAACATCCATCTACACAGGTGCATCACCACTTTATGTACACACATACATCCATACCTGCTGTACATCCTACCATACTGTCAGTATGTCACCATATACAGGTGTCAATGATGGGGTGGCATTGCAACTGCATGTTGTAGTTAGGCACAGATGAGTTACTTACATCAGCTACTGTACATGCATGGTAGCTGCATGCACACTACAGATTGTACATGTGTGTTGGTCCTACATGCCTGTCATGTCACATGTTTGAATGTATTGCATTTGGTGGACATGTGTGTTGACATACATAACACATGGACTGTTGTATGATATGATGGGTGTCATGGGTAACTAGTACAGAGGGAATGTGTCCTTGGTCAACATTGCTACCTCATGTACTGTTAGCATTCAACAGCCATGGACCCACCTTCCATTTGTGTGCATATGATTGCTGTAGCCACTTGTCTGCACAGAGGACAGCAAAAGCTATGCTATGTACATATGTGTTGTGTGTGTGGTCCATGCACATATCCACTGCAATTGCATGTATGACATAGCCAAACATGTGGGTTCATTGGTGTACAGTGACAGTCATCTGTCACAGCTGTGTAAGTCCCAGGGCCCCTGGTATGTGTAGAGCTGACCTGGTTATGTACAGTGGTATCATTGCAATGCATAACACATGATGGAACCCTGTCAGTACATGGGTAGTCTGCACAGTTGCTGAATACCTATGTACAGTCCACTGGTCATGAGTCACACTGTGTTGTGTTAATGTATAGCTGTGTATTACTGGTCCAATGACATGGCGATGTGTGATGGCTACATTGTAGATTGTAGTGTGTACCTCTGTGATCTGCACCTGAGACATCTGTGATAGCTCCTGAGTGTGTACTGGTCAATACATGTGAGTGGCCTTCATGTACGTGGGGACAGTAATACCATACTGTGCCCTTCTGTGTTTAGAATCCGTGTGCATGCAAGACGGCCCTTTGCAACTGCTAAGTGTGTGAGCATGCCCAGTACGCCGTTGTGTAGATGGACACACAGTACATTCCACACTGCGCCCTTCATTGATTAGACTCAGTGTGCATGCAAGATGGCCCTTTGCAACTGCTAAGTGTGTGAGCATGCCCAGTATGCCGTTGTGTAGATGGACACACAGTACATTCCAAACTGCACCCACCCATGATTAGACTCTGTGTGCATGCAAGATGGCCCTTTGCAACTGCTAAGTGTGTGAGCATGCCCAGTACACCGTTGTGTAGATGGACACACAGTACATTCCAAACTGCGCCCTTCAGTGATTAGAATCCATGTGCATGCAAGACGGCCCTTTGCAACTGCTAAGTGTGTGAGCATGCCCAGTACGCCATTGTGTAGATGGACACACAGTACATTCCAAACAGATGTGTGATACTAAGCGTGTGGGCATGGCCATTGACATCCTGTATAGCCATGGTGGTCATCCAGGCAACAGATGTCCATTTTCAATGTCACGATGGATGCCTACATTGAACAAACTGGTTGCTGTCTTGAAGGGTGTACTGTCTGTGGCGCATCCCTTATCTATTTGGTGTTGTAGTGCTCTGTAGATATTTAGTTGCCCCAATGACAGCACTGTTGTGTGTTTGTCTACGTCTACCTTGGGACAGTAATATGCTTTCAGACTGCTCACTCTCTAAACATTCCCTATCGGCATCTTTGCCTTTGCGGATGATGTCACCCATCTAGAAGTATGCCTCTGGGAGTGCTGTGTTCAGTAATCTCGGTAGCGCGTTCTGTAAATGTGTAATGCTGTAGTGTGATAAGGTAGTTAGGTGTATGTTCAACTCCCAGCCCTGCCAAGTGTGTGTGTGTGTGTGTGTGTGTGTGTTTCCAGCTGCCTGGGGACACAGTAATGCTTTTAGATGCCTCAGAAAACATACATTCCCTATCGGTATCTTTGCCTTTGTGGATGATGTCACCCACCTAGAAGTATGCCTCTGGGAGTGCTGTGTTCAGTAATCTCGGTAGCGCGTTCTGTAAAAGCGTAATGCTGTAGTGTGATAAGGTTGTTAGGTGTATGTTCAACTCCCAGCCCTGCCAAGTGAGTGTGTGTGTGTGTTTCCAGCTGCCTGGGGACACAGTAATGCTTTCAGATGCTTCACAAAACATACATTCCCTATCGGCATCTTTGCCTTTGCGGATGATGTCACCCACCTAGAAGTATGCCTCTGGGAGTGCTGTGTTCAGTAATCTTGGTAGCACATTCTGTAAATGCGTAATGCTGTACTGTGATAAGGTCGTTAGGTGTATGTTCAACTCTCAGCCCTGCCAAGTGTGTGTGTCTGTTTCCAGCTGTCTGGGGACACAGTAATGCTTTTAGATGCCTCACAAAACATACATTCCCTATCGGCATCTTTGCCTTTGCGGATGATGTCACCCACCTAGAAGTATGCCTCTGGGAGTGCAGTGTTCCGTAATCTAGGTAGCGGGTTCTGTAAATGCGTAATGCTGTAGTGTGATAAGGTAGTTAGGTGTATGTTCAACTCTCAGTCCTGCCAAGTGTGTGTTTCCAGCTGCCTGGGGACACAGTAATGCTTTTAGATGCCTCACAACACATACATTCCCTACCGGCGTCTTTGCCTTTGTGGATGATGTCACCCACCTAGAAGTATGCCTCTTGGAGAGCTGTGCTCAGTAATCTCAGTAGCGGGTTCTGTAATTGCGTAATGCTGTAGAGTGATAAGGTAGTTAGGTGTATGTTCATCTCCCAGTCCTGCCAAGTGTGTGTGTTTCCAGCTGCCTGGGGACACAGTAATGCTTTTAGATGCCTCACAACACATACATTCCCTATCGGCGTCTTTACCTTTGTGGATGATGTCACCCACCTAGAAGTATGCCTCTGGGAGGGCTGTGTTCAGTAATCTCGGTAGTGTGTTCTGTAAATGCACAATGCTGTAGTGTAATAAGGTAGTGAGGTGTATGTTCAACTCCCAGTCCTGCCAAGTGTGTGTGTGTGTGTGTGTGTGTGTGTGTGTGTGTGTTTGTGTTTCCAGCTGCCTGGCGACACAGTAATGCTTTTAGATGCCTCACAACACATACATTCCCGAGCGGCGTATTTGCCTTTGTGGATGATGTCACCCACCTAAAAGTATGCCTCCGGGAGTGCTGTGCTTAGTAATCTCGGTAGCGCGTTCTGTAAATGCGTAATACTGTAGTGTGATAAAGTAGTTAGGTGTATGTTCAACTCCCAGTCCTGCCAAGTGTGTGTGTGTGTATGTGTGCTTCCAGCTGAGTGGGGACACAGTAATGCTTTTAAATGCCTCACAACACATACATTCCCTATCGGCGTCTTTGCCTTTGAGGATGATGTCACCCACCTAGAAGTATGCCTCTGGGAGCGCTGTGTTCTGCAATCTCAGTAGCGTGTTCTGTAAATGCGTAATGCTATATTGTGATAAGGTAGTTAGGTGTATGTTCAACTCCCAGTCCTGCCAAGTGTGTGTGTGTGTGTGTGTGTGTGTGTGTTTCCAGCTGCCTGGGGACACAGTAATGCTTTTAGATGCCTCACAACACATACATTCCCTATGGGCGTCTTTGCCTTTGTGGATGATGTCACCCACCTAGAAGTATGCCTCTGGGAGTGCTGTGTTCAGTAATCTCAGTAGCGCATTCTGTAAATGTATAATGCTGTAGTGTGATAAGGTAGTTAGGTGTATGTTCAACTCCCAGTCCTGCCAAGTGTGTGTGTGTGTGTGTGTGTGTGTGTGTGTGTGTGTGTGTGTGTGTGTGTGTGTGTTTCCAGCTGCCTGGGGACACAGTAATGTTTTTAGATGCCTCACAACACATACATTCCCTATCGGCATCTTTGCCTTTGCGGATGATGTCACCCACCTAGAAGTATGCCTCTGGGAATGCTGTGTTCAGTAATCTCGGTAGCGCATTCTGTAAATGCGTAATGCTGTAGTGTGATAAGGTAGTGAGGTGTATGTTCAACTCCCAGTCCTGCCAAATGTGTGTCTGTGTGTGTGTTTGTGTGTGTGTTTCCAGCTGCCTGGGGACACAGTAATGCTTTTAGATGCCTCACAACACATACATTCCCTATCGGCATCTTTGCCTTTGCGGATGATGTCACCCACCTAGAAGTATGCCTCTGGGAGTGCTGCGTTCAGTAGTCATGATAGCATGTTCTGTAAATGCATAATGCTGTAGTGTGATAAGGTAGTTAGGTGTATGTTCAACTCCCAGTCCTGCCAAGTGTGTGTGTGTTTCCAGCTGCCTGGGGACACAGTAATGCTTTTAGATGCCTCACAACACATACATTCCCTATCGGCGTCTTTGCCTTTGCGGATGATTTCACCCACCTAGAAGTATGCCTCTGGGAATGCTGTGTTCAATAATCTCAGTAGCACGTTCTGTAATTGCATAATGCTGTAATATGATAAGGTAGTTAGGTGTATGTTCAACTCCCAGCCCTGCCAAATGTGTGTGTGTGTGTGTCTGTGTGTATATATATATATATATATATATATATATATATATATATATATATGATCACCTTGGATGTATCTGAATATGCTATGGCTCTGTGATAGTGCACATACTGTGTGCTGTAGTGATCCTGGGTTATAGTTGTGTAATGACCAGATATTTTGTTGCTGGGTATTACAAGATACATTGAAAACAATGATAGTACAGCACCTTTAAACGGTCATGTGCACATCTCAAAGCTTATGCATTCTGCCTTTGGTTTTGTTGTTAATTGATGTATGTGGTGTTTAACTCATTATTTTATTTTATTTTATTTCAATCAGTGTATAGTTGTTCAATTAATTTCATTGGTTAACAGGCTCAATTAGTTCCTTGGGTATTTATATTTAAGTTTCAGAATGTACTGAGATGTGTTCTGATGAAGTTCGTTTTATGAACGAAACCTAGGTCGACGTTTATTTTATTCTGTGTCATTTGTTCAATAAAGTCTTTTGGAACGTTTATGGGCCTGGACATTTTTGGTGAGCTGAACTTTGGTGAGCTGAACTTTCGTTGTACTTGCAGTGGCTCCGCTTAGATTGGGACACCTTTCAGTGGTTATATACTTGGTATATTTGATTCCTGGTTTTGGTGTGTGTCATGGAGGATGAAGGTGAAACAATCGACGTGGCTGTACTACTAAAAGAAATGAATGAGCAGCTCAAACAGCATTCTACTATCATCAATAAGCTTATGACTACCTTTATTGCCAATACAGACCTCGGCAGCAGTTTGGGGCTACCTTTGACACAAGCAACACCGCCCACAGCACCGACAACGGCCGGTACCCAAGGTACATCCAGTGGGCAAACCTTTCACGCTACCAGAGTGAATGTATTACCGGAGCCTGTTAACAGTGAATTCTGGAAGATAAACCAGTATTCTTTCAATTCTCAACCTCAGGCTACAGGTATGGCTAACAACCGGATGAAAGGTAATATGCGTGAATGGTTGAAAGCCTTTGAAGTCAAATTATTTAAATTGAAAAGAACCCAAATGGAAAACGGGTATTTACGGAGGAATATAGAATTGGGGATTGTCCCCAAAGGACTAAGATTGTGGCGTTATCCTAATGGCAGTGAGCAAGAACCGGATATGTTGGACGAAGTTGCACAAGTTATTTAACAACACGGATTGCACTCATGGAAATGATCAAATACAATGAGAAGAAAATAGACTTACTTTTGTTAGATTTGGAACGACTCAACAGTTCCATTAGTGAGGACTTACTTTTTGACCAATATTACAACAATTACGCTAATGTGATTAAGGAGGTTGAATATAGTTGCAATACAATTTACGAAAAGAAACAACTAAAAATCAAAAGGGACACGAAGGTATACTCTTCCGGTTTAGTGTACCCAAAATCTAAACCCACAAGAAACAACGCTGATAGGGGGAGACCGGAAGTCAGCACCAATCGTCTTGATGCACTGGATGACATCACATCCCCCTTACAAAACGAGAGTTATGGATTCGGACAAGGTGAGGAGGTAAGAGAGGGCGATGCGTTGAGAAGATCAAAGAGACTTAAGGAACAACATCAATACGAAGATGATGAAGAACACGACGTGTCAGCTGTTCGTCCCAGAAGGGATCCGGAGAAAAATGTGAGGTTTAATTATCAAACACAAAAAAACGGATGGGGCGCGGCAGCCGATGGCGTCCCCCAGTTTGAGGTATTGGGTAAGCCTTTTGATCCCTTTACATGTTCATATTCGCCAGTTGGTTATGGGACAAGTTATAGTAGAAGTATCTATGATTGCAATAGTGCTTCGGGTCTTAACATTGATAACAGGGACATTGCCGGTATATTTTTGTTCAACATTAGTGATTCTCCCTCAACCGTCAATGATGGCGTTTTTCAGATTCAAACACAATGCGAACAAGAGAATACCGGTCGGAATGTATTTTTTGATCAATTTTTCACTACAGGTACCACTGACTGTATGGACAGGGACAACGGTATACACAAGATGCTAATACACGAGGGTAGCACAACACGGTTGTCATCTGGTTATACGATTTCGAATATGGAAGATTGTAGTATGGTCGACTTGATTCGACCTTTAATTTTACAGCGATTTAGACGAAATGATACAGGTACCCTTCAAGTGTGTGGAGCACGAGCAAGTGTTTCTGGTACCAATGACAATATTCTATCAAACACCATTAGTTTGGACGGTGTTAACGCAAGGTTAAATGATACTTCAGAAGGTTTATACATTAATGACAATAACTATTCAATGTTTTCATCATTTCAAGATGGTGACAACCAGAAACAAATGGTTGATGCAACTGAGTTTAATGGTTTAACATGTATTTGTAATAACTGTGACCCGAGATTGGGTAGTGACAGTGATATAGTCACGGGTTATCCATGCACACGTGTGGCTACCTATGGGGATGTACTATCAAACATCACGAGTACTAGTGATGTTTTGTTGAATTTATCAATTTATGACTATGAAGAACAAGTGAAAATAGGGGCACCGACTGAGGTTAATTTAAACAATGTTGAGAATTACAATGAACCAAACATTAGTTTTACAGTGGACACCGAAGGGCACACTCAAATGAATGACATTTCAATTTTAGGTAAACACAAGGGATGTGGGTTGTTCTTTAAACCAGTGGTTGTCGAGAATGATAAGGGTGACTTTAAGTTATATAATTACACCAATCATTCATTGGATCGAGACTGTGTAGAATTGTTTTCTAAGGGTTTAGTTTTGTACCCAAAAGGAGGGGTAATTTAGTTAACAGTATAATAGATTTGAAGTTATTTACCAGAAAATTAAACTTGAAAATATTGTATCAGAGTAACACTTGGGGGAATGTAGGGAATGACAACAGTGGGCTGGCCAAACCCAGTACCTATAATCCTCCCATGAATGATAAAATAGCAATGTTTGAAAAGGTAACTGAAAACGATTTTAGGGATGCCTATTACAAATACGGTCGAAAAACCGGTAAAAGAAAAATCTAACCAAACAGGAGGAACTTACTTTAGGTAGGATTTTGGCTATGGGGAATATTAGAATTATGAAGCCCGATAAGGGCAATGGCATTGTGATAGTGGACAACAATGATTCGTATCCTACATGAACACTATGTTAGTTGATGACACATACATAGAGGTCAGTAGAAGAGATTAATATAGCCAATAAGAGGATAGATACCACACTATTTGATATGCTTTATCAAGGTGAACTGGATGAAAAGAATGGCAATTTTACAGAATGAATTTCCTGTGATCAGTGGTATTTTCGCATCCCCAAAATTCACAAAGGGTTGGACAACCTAAAGTTTAGACCAATAGTAGATGGTAAGCGGAGTAAGGCGCATTTTATTAGTAAATTTTTGGATTACCATTTAAAGTCAGGAATTGCATTTTTTCATACATTCTCAAGGACTCTTGGGACTTTTGGAGTAAAATTAAGGATGTAGAGTTTGAAATTAATGATTTTTTGTTACTTTGGACGTGTGTAACTTATATACACAGTTATACCTCAGGATAGAGGATTGGAGTGGTTGGAGGAACAATTATATTACACACTTACTTGTATGACCAGAACAAGATTAATGTTTTAGTGAAACTTATGGGGATTGTATTAAAAAACAATTTTATATTTTTTGATGGGGCTTATTATAAACAGGTTAATGGTGTAGCCATGGGGCAGCCTGTGCGGTTTCGCTAATTTTGTGTTAACTTATTGGGAGGTCAACTATGTGTTTAATTCAGAATTTAACCAATACATCAAATTTTATGGTCGGTTTTTAGATGATTTATTTATTATATGGAAAGGGGATAAAGGTAATTTAGATAGGTTTTTAGAATATATTAACAACAACGTATCATTTTTAAAATTCACACATTCCATCAGTGAAGAAAGCATTAGTTACTTAGATATTAGGTTAACCTATGACAAGGTTGGTAAGAAGTTAGTGTCCAATATATATAGGAAGTCCACTTTCTCAAATTCGTATCTACATTTTGACAGCTGGCACCCTCACCATCAGAAAAAAGCAGTGGTCAAAGGACAGATGGTGAGGGCAGCAAGAATGGTCAGCGAGGAAGTGGACTTTAACCAGGAAATTGCTTTTATTAGTCTCTTATTTATGAATAGGGGTTATCCATCTGAATTATGTGGAGATATAGCTAAGGAAGTGGTATATAAAAGGAAGAATGGTGTATACAAACCCATTTTACTTAGTAATGATTTTATCCCAAAGGAAAATGATTTAAGTAAAGTTGTAGAAGTGGGTAATTTTATCCGTAACAATATTCCCCTATATATTACCACTTTCAATGGTATTTCTTCAAATATAAAGGACATAATTAATAAAAATTGGAAATTAATTAGTTCAGATAAAACCCTGGGTGACATGTTTACAGGGAACTTACAATATGTGTTTAGGAAGGACATTTCTTTCAAGGACATCTTTGAGGGTATAAATAACAACATCGGTAGTGAGTCTTTTAAACCAGTGGGCAACCACAAGTGTGGTAGATGTTCAACCTGTAAATATATGATTAACACAGATAGTGGTATAACTATTAACGGATATAATATTAGGATTAAACAATATATCAACTGCTACACTAAAAATGTTGTCTACATAGCTATGTGTCAACAGTGTGAGGGATTTTATGTAGGCAAAACTAGTAGACAACTTAGGGCAAGGGTTAAAGAACATTTAATGAGTATCAAGAATAACAAATCAACTAATGCCCTTGCTAGACACATTAATCAATTTCAAAATCATTCTTTTAAGTTTCTTGGGATTATTCATCAACAGTTTGATTCACAAGGGAAAGTAACCAAATATAATTTAGATGTGTTAGAATTAAAGTTACAGATATTACTCAATGCCAATCAAAACCCTGGTCTTAATGAATTTACTAGTATAAAGCCTATCTTATGGATGAAAAGCATTAAGGGGTTCTAGTGGTTGCGCACCCATGGAACTGTTTAACAATTATCATTACATTTTATATATATATAAATTTATATTACATTATTATATACCACACACAATACACAATTTTAACCATTTGGATTTTATTGTTCCCTGTTCTTTAACCTTGAAACTTGATTTTTAACATTATACATTGGACACCAACAGACCACACAACCAATTACACTAGTCATTCATGAATTATTATTAGTATTATTCATTAATATTAAAATTATTATTATTATTATTCATTATCAAATTATTAACATTTATTATTCTAATTTTAATATTACCCTCGTGTACATATACATACACTTACTTTTTCTTTATAATATATATAGTAATTTTATATTTTAATCACCTTATATTCACACATTATTACTATTTATTATACTACTATTTATATTTGTATATTTACACTTTTACACATATTTTTTTATATATTTATATTTATACAGTTGACAAATATAATATATATTAATATATTATTACATAACTACATAGGTGTTTTATGTGTAATTTTTACATGCATAAATACATTTACCCATTTGCATATATGTACATGGTTGTATTCAACAACAGGTTTACGTTTGGCAGGTATACATAATGGAAAATTATGTGTAATTTATATACATCTATAACAAGTTTTAATGTTGTATTATATTATGTGGTTATAAATTTATATGGATCATTTTTTATATGCACCGGCAGATGATTTCAGTTGGTTTTATTTTTATTTTTAGTTTTATTTTTATTTTCATCATTATTTCTATTCACATTTATAATATAATATACTATGTACATAGGATTTGTGTAATTCAATGTACACAGGCAACAGTAGGGGTTTACGTTTGTCATTTCATTTACAATATGGAGTAGGTGGCTCAAGCTTATGCATTTTCGCTTTGGTTTTGTTGTTAATTGATGCATGTGGTGTTTAACTCATTATTTTATTTTATTTTATTTCAATCAATGCATAGTTGTTCAATTAATTTCATTGGTTAACAGGCTCAATTAGTTCCTTGGTTATTTATATTTAAAGTTTCAGAATGTACTGAGATGTGTTCTGATGAAGTTCGTTTTATGAACGAAACCTAGGTCGACGTTTATTTTATTCTGTGTCATTTGTTCAATAAAGTCTTTTGGAACGTTTATGGGCCTGGACATTTTTGGTGAGCTGAACTTTGGTGAGCTGAACTTTCGTTGTACTTGCAGTGGCTCCGCTTAGATTGGGACACCTTTCAGTGGTTATATACTATGTGTGCTTCCAGCTGAGTGGGGAAACAGTAATGCTTTTAAATGCCTCACAACATATACATTCCCTATCGGCATCTTTGCCTTTGAGGATGATGTCACCCACCTAGAAGTATGCCTCTGGGAGCGCTGTGTTCTGCAATCTCAGTAGCGTGTTCTGTAAATGCGTAATGCTATATTGTGATAAGGTAGTTAGGTGTATGTTCAACTCCCAGTCCTGCCAAGTGTGTGTGTGTGTGTGTGTGTGTGTGTGTGTGTGTGTGTGTTTCCAGCTGCCTGGGGACACAGTAATGCTTTTAGATGCCTCACAACACATACATTCCCTATGGGCGTCTTTGCCTTTGTGGATGATGTCACCCACCTAGAAGTATGCCTCTGGGAGTGCTGTGTTCAGTAATCTCAGTAGCGCATTCTGTAAATGTATAATGCTGTAGTGTGATAAGGTAGTTAGGTGTATGTTCAACTCCCAGTCCTGCCAAGTGTGTGTGTGTGTGTGTGTGTGTGTGTGTGTGTGTTTCCAGCTGCCTGGGGACACAGTAATGTTTTTAGATGCCTCACAACACATACATTCCCTATCGGCATCTTTGCCTTTGCGGATGATGTCACCCACCTAGAAGTATGCCTCTGGGAATGCTGTGTTCAGTAATCTCGGTAGCGCATTCTGTAAATGTGTAATGCTGTAGTGTGATAAGGTAGTGAGGTGTATGTTCAACTCCCAGTCCTGCCAACTGTGTGTCTGTGTGTGTGTTTGTGTGTGTGTTTCCAGCTGCCTGGGGACACAGTAATGCTTTTAGATGCCTCACAACACATACATTCCCTATCGGCATCTTTGCCTTTGCGGATGATGTCACCCACCTAGAAGTATGCCTCTGGGAGTGCTGCGTTCAGTAGTCATGATAGCATGTTCTGTAAATGCATAATGCTGTAGTGTGATAAGGTAGTTAGGTGTATGTTCAACTCCCA
Source organism: Protopterus annectens (assembly GCF_019279795.1). Classification (NCBI taxonomy): domain Eukaryota; kingdom Metazoa; phylum Chordata; order Ceratodontiformes; family Protopteridae; genus Protopterus; species Protopterus annectens. Next base: position 237,249,161 of record NC_056739.1, read on the forward strand.
GTCCTGCCAAGTGTGTGTGTGTGTGTGTGTGTTTCCAGCTGCCTGGGGACACAGTAATGCTTTTAGATGCCTCACAACACATACATTCCCTATCGGCGTCTTTGCCTTTGTGGATGATGTCACCCACCTAGAAGTATGCCTCTGGGAGTACTGTGCTCAGTATTCTCGGTAGCGCGTTCTGTAAATGCGTAATGCTGTATTGTGGTAAGGTAGTTAGGTGTATGTTCAACTCCCAGCCCTGCCAAGTGTGTGTGTCTGTGTGTTTCCAGCTGCCTGGGGACACAGTTATGCTTTTAGATTCCTCACAACACATACATTCCCTATCGGCGTCTTTGCCTTTGCGGATGATTTCACCCACCTAGAAGTATGCCTCTGGGAATGCTGTGTTCAATAATCTCAGTAGCACGTTCTGTAATTGCATAATGCTGTAATATGATAAGGTAGTTAGGTGTATGTTCAACTCCCAGCCCTGCCAAATGTGTGTGTGTGTGTGTATATATATATATATATATATATATATATATATATATATATATATATATATATGATCACCTTGGATGTATCTGAATATGCTATGGCTCTGTGATAGTGCACATACTGTGTGCTGTAGTGATCCTGGGTTATAGTTGTGTAATGACCAGATATTTTGTTGCTGGGTATTACAAGATACATTGAAAACAATGATAGTACAGCACCTTTAAACGGTCATGTGCACATCTCAGCAGCAGTCAGCAGTGGTTATTACTTTGGAGGATGAGTATGGCTCATATAATTATGTATTAAATGACAATACTATGCAAATCAGGTTAACATTACTGACACCCGTTTATCCACAGGTTGTGATACAGATCCCAAGAATGTATGTGTATACATTGCCAGGTGCAGGACTGGAATATGGTTGAATGCATGGAGGGGTGTCCATGGCCAGAAATGACAATCTGTACAGCCTGGCAGGTACAATCTGTGACTGTCCCACAATCTCCAGTATATGGCTGACACATGCTGAAACAGTGTACATGCAGAGACACACATAAAACAAACAGCTAGGGATAACACATACACACACACATTGCATCAACACTGGGCCATGCAAAACCTGTTGTCCCTCACACACACACAAATGCATACATGTTGATTGGATGGTTCAATGACAGGCTCTGGAAAAGAAACTACATACCCTGTGCATATGATAACACCTGTGCCACCTCTTGTAATGTGTAACATTGATGCAGGTACAGACTAACATGGTGCTGATGCACAGGGTGGCTTCATAGCACTGTAATAATATTACAATGTTAACACAAAGTGTGATTTCCTTCTAGGTGTATGTAAGCAGGCATGATACATTACAGCTATGATCATCAATGTAGTATAGTGTACAGCACTGTTAATTCTGATGTATTATCCATCCATGTGCCATTTGACTGACGTGTGTAGTATTGGCAGCATGTGTTTCAGAGTGCGCAGTACGTGTGTGATGTGTGTAGTACAGATTTTCATGTATTTATATGTGAACATGGTGAAGGTGCACTGTCTGCATGTACATGTATAGTGGACACATTGGAATGGTGACATGTCCTGTATTACACACTGTTAACTCTTCACAGTTTCTATTGATGGCCAGTATGCATTATACTACACATATTGTTGTACTTGTCTACACATGTGTGATTGCTATGGTTTTACACGGTGCTGTGGGTGATACTGTTACTATCTGTGAATGTTTTGCATTATGGTAGTAGACATGACCTCAACAGTCTGAATAACCAATTGTTATATGATATCTTCACAACTGACCCACACATGTAGGACACACAGTAGCATGTGGATCCTACATATACTATACTATACCAGTACACACTGGTATTGACCGCCGCACATTGCTGGGACCATTACTGTTTGACATATAGCCATGTTAGTTACAAGCAAAGACAATAGGGATATTCCTGTCCACATCTGGGAATTCATACTTGGCCTAGAATGCATTCTGCACATGACACAGTTATTCTACACAAGGGTATCATACAGACAGATACGTGTTATCCAACCCATGCTGTAAACCTATAAGGCTAAAAAGAGTCAGTTATCCACATTTACTACACATACTTTACCAATAGTAACACATAGGTATTACACCCCAATATGTATAATGGGTAACAATGTGTACATATAGATAGGTGCTATGTCGTTTGTCATTTGATATTTGCATTTACAATGGTATTTTGAAGTACATCACTGTATCACATAAGCAATGAGAGTTCTGCATGCATATCCTCCAAGGTGGTTGTACAACTATGATGAATGTCCATTATTGACATACTTTGCTGTGTTTGAACTGTTCTGCAGTAATACACATACATGAACAGTCAGTCACACTATGTATATAAACTGTCATGTGTGTGTGTGTGTGTGTGTGTGTGTGTGTGTGTGTGTGTGTGTGTGTGTGTGTGTGTGTGTGTGTGAGACACAGATGACCTAGGCCACAGACACTTCTGGTACATGTAGTTGACAAGTGCTTTAATGCTCCACCAGATGTGTCCAGGCACCAGAACTGTGACTTGAGCGACACAAACACATGCTAGAGTAAAGTTTCTGTTTGTGCGTGTACCTCATTATGGCATTCCTGTTCATGTGTGTGTGCATTTCTGATGTGTGTCATCAGCCACAGTTGAACTGCACATCCAGCATCCCCCACTAGGTGACCATGAGGGTTGTCCCCATTACCAAATGTTTTGTACAGCTGCGTCAGATGCCACATATCGGAAGCATTGCAGCTTCCAGGGCATCCAGCACACACATTCATTATTATGGGCTGGCCATCACACACAAACCGCCACTTCATGGAGGGGAAGCCCTTGTGGATGATGTAGGCCCTACCACACTCACTGGCTGGTGCTTTGATGCATATGTGCGTGCAGTGTATTGCACACAGTACTTAGGGTATTCCACTATTGTGTGGAAAAGACACATATTGCTGCCCAATACCTCACGGGAATTGGGGATATATACATCATCACTGACATGTGCTGACATGGCATTCATGAACTTGTGCAGTACCCTGGATGCTGATGTTTGTAAAATCCATATCATATCACCAGTTGATCTCTGGAAGGTACCTGTTGCTGGTATCCTTAGGGCAACACATACCTTGGTTTCCACTGGGAAAGGTTTCCCTCTGTTGGTTCTGTGTGTGAGACATGGCCTGCACAGCTCCACAATCTTCTGCAGGAGATCTCTGTCCACTCTATAGCACTCTACTATCTCCAGCTCATGTAGCCCCTGGTAGGTTACCCTGTGCCTGCACACTCCTCTCCGTCTACACACTGTGTGATGCTGAGCAGCATTCACATTGGCACAACCCTCCACATGTTGCATATGTTGACGTATAATAGCAATGGCAGCCCCTAACATTATGTTGTCTCAGTTAAGCTTTTACAGTATTCACTTCTCTTAGTATACTACAGTGTTGCAGTGTGTCTGAGAAAAACATGGTGGAATGCTGTTTGTAGAGTTGTACGTGCTGTGCTGTACTGGCCTACTGTACTGGCTGTGTAATATACTCAGTCTGATTGTTTTCACCTGCTAGCTGTGGTAGTTCTCCTTGGTTAACTTACTGCTATTTGTTTACCTTCCTTTTCACTGTTTGTGTCCACAGTGAGTGGCGCCACGCATAGGAGCACAGTGAAGTGCACATCCGCTTCCACGTGCGCACACAGGCTTATACATGCGTACCAACACTTACACTGGCTAACACAACATTACACGGGCTTCAACAATCTTACAGTAGCTTACTCGTTCTTCAACTCATGCACACGGGCAGACACACATGCACACATGCTTACTCGGGCTTACAGGCTTGCACGGGCGCAAGCACACTTCAGCAGGTTTGCAAGAAACTTCAGTGATATCCATGGCATAACCGCCAGTTTCCTGACTTTACCTAGGATAAATCATAACATGCCTCTTCCACTGATGAGTCACTGACAGCAAACATGTGACACACTGCTCCAATAAGATTACAGTGTTTTATACATACACACTCATGATGTCACCTATCTTCTACGCTGATAGTCCCCTTAACCTACTCTTACACTGTAGAGGCTTGGCCCATATGGCATGACAAATTGTGTTTCATTATCCTCAGCCTCAATTGCATAGGATTTCCTACTAATGCTTGGTTACATCTTTGAGAGTGCACTTCCACACATAGCAACCACTACTCAGTAGCCATGTTGTCTTCAGCTTGCCATTCACCTGCATGACAAACTAACTTTTAACTGACATTACAATTTGTATGTATGTATATTTTACATATTTGTCTTGTTTTGTATGCACAGCTCGTATTCACGCTGCTGCGCTACGCTTAAACACCGGAGATCGGGGGAGGACAACTAGAGTTTTTTTAATTTCCAATGGAAAATGTGCCACTGGCCTTATATTTGGCCATTGGCATGCTTCTTCAACTAAATCCATCCTTTATTTGCAGATGACATTGCTCCGTTTAGCTACTTGCAGAACGTTACTCGGTTAACATCCATGTACATTTATGCACATAACTCTACTCTTGCACGGACAGCTTACTGTTTCATGTATCGCATATTTTACATCATTTGCATAGCTTTCACCTACAAATGGGGTAATTTGCATATCCTAACATTGTCCGTGCAATGTTCGTTTTAGGGGCTGTGTTACACGCCCCTACAGGATATTGCTGAATAGCTCGGCAGACATCTTGCCTTGCTCTACTCTTACTCTACTCGTACACACCGACCAAGGCTTCGTGAATCCTGGCCTAAGCTTTGCTGTGTGCTAATATGTCTATTTGTGGAGTAAGCATGGCTGTAGGTATGTTTTGACCTGCTACGTCTGTCATTTCTACAGAGCATCTCCCACTTTCATCATTTGTAGAGGTGACAGCCCTATAGGATCTATATGTACAGCTGTGACATTTGACAAGTCAACACATACCTGTGGTCAATAATAAACTGACTACTTCAGCGCTTTTCATACCTTCAGATTTGTCTTGTAGTAGTATAGTCGATAATACTGTTTCCTATAACATGTATCTGTTTCTGATACAAGATATGTCATTTTATTACACCACTACACACAATATATGAAGAAATCACAGGCCAGATGCCATTACATTCCTTTTGTAGGACACACCCCCCCAGAGTGTTGTGTTCCTCACAAAAGCCAACAGGTGCTAATCAAAACATATTCTGCTATCATCTACCTTATGTGTTCACCGGTATTTGCGCTTTCCGTCAGTGGCAGAACTCACATGCGAGTGTGGGAGACTGAACACTGTATCGGGGACACTGCATAGCACCCTGAGGGACACATTTATGTTGTTTCTATTAACCTTCCACATTGACTATCACAGGGCATAAGCATTCATCAAATTTATCGAGGTACATGCTTTTGACTTATACATGTTTTGTCATTTGTCATCATGTCTTTTTTCACACCTGTCCACCTAATCTCACTAGTTCTGTACATTTATTTAGGTCAGGGTTACCTTCATACCTCTCAACTGTACACATTTTGGGTAAATGTCCCGAACTTAGACTTATAATTTTGTTCCTTTTTTAATAATATTGTGCCTTTCTGGTAATTTAGTGTCAAGTCATTAGGGACTGTGGGGTTAGACAATAATGACAGACATTAGTAGTTTATAATTAATAACCCTCAAAACATTCATACTAATGAATGATCCATTATTCTATCAACGTTCTGACTTTGTAAGAGGAATATTTGAAATATTCCCTATTTGTACTTATTTTACAATGCCTTTGTCCAGATGTCTTATTCTGATGGGTTGAGAGGTATGGTTACCATCTTAATCGTACGCATGTACGTCCATGATAATCACTTACACGACACTAATATAAGTCCCTACATCTTCCCCCAATAGTTTACACAATATCCAGTAGATGGGTTCTTCATTTTTGGAAGATATAGGCGTCTGCTATACCCACATAGGAATATTAATCACTCCCATGGGGCGGATGTCATAAATCTGTGCCAACCAACACCTAGGCACCTAGGCCCGTTATTGCATACCCATGATTCCCAGACCTGACACCCCTCCACAGTAGTCATAACACATATTTAATGTGAGCGATAATAAAGTATGAAGACACTTCTAAGCACTATCCACTCTCCGCATATCGGGACATATGTCATACATTCTGTCAACCCATGTGTTATTACACTTGCACAAGCTACTGTTGCATGTACAGCTATATTGTAGTTGCGGATGACACTTCTTTGCAGCAATCATTACAGGACAGTGCGTGTATAGATTCACAATTTTTGGGGTCCTGCAAAGGACACCTATATCCATGTTTAAAGAGTAGGACTTGCAGATCTGGCACACTGATAGTTTCCGGGCAATAGTTTTGAGAGCAGCAGTGTATTTACCTTAATTGCATGTCTGTATGTCTATCCATACTAGCTATGATGTAACCTATTTATGTACATGTGTTATATCTACGAGGACATTTGTTTATATGTTTGTTAGGTATATATCAATTAATGTTGTATGTGTTTGTGTATATATATATATATATATATATATATATATATATATATATATATATATATATATATATATAGATGGTTCTAGGTTAGAACATCGACAGCCGACATAACCAACAACGGATTAGCGGGCGCCAGATGATCGACATGCAGAAGATCGACGCTATGGATGAAAATGCCGACGGCAAGGATAGTGACTTGGAAAGAAGGCTGTGTGAGTATGCGGTGGTGATGGACGTTAGGGTGCGAGTAAGGTAAGTGTGGATAGTGACAGTCTTTGGGGACAGGGGTGGGTTTAGTGATTTAGGGTCAGTGCGCGAGTTAGGTAAGTGTGCGGTAATAGTATTTTTGGGTTAGGGGCGGGTTAAGTGAGTTAGGGTTAGGGCGTGGGTTAGGTAAGTGTGCAGTAGTAGTATTTTTTGGGTTAGGGCGGGTTAAGTGATTTAGGTTAGGGCGGTTAGGTAAGTGTGCGGTAGTAGTATATTTTGGGTTAGGGGCGGGTTAAGTGAGTTAGGGTTAGGGCGCGGGTTAGCTGAGTTTGCGATAGTGACGGACCTTAGGGTAAGGGTTTGGGTTAGGGTTGTACATAGTTGTATATGTGAGGTTTAGTGTGGGTTTGTGAGGATTTTGGTGTGCTTGTGTTCTGTGTGTGGTTTTTGGACAGGGGATGTGTTTTGTTAGTTGATTGTTGTTATTGTGGTGTGTGCAGCATATGGGGTTTCGTGTTTGTGGACCGTCGGTTAGCTGTCGATGTTATAACCTAGAACCATATATATATATATATATATATACATATATATATATATATATATATATATATATATATATATATATATATATATATATATATATATATATATATATATATATATATATATGTCTGTACATTCTTTATTTCATATATTTATTTAGTTTAAGTCTGTGGATATATATCTATACACAAATGTATATATCCATATATAGACATTACGTGTAGAAACCAGCATTCATTTGCTATGCTGTGAGCACAGGCGCACTTGCATTTCCTTATGGTGGGTTACGCACAGGCGCACATGCATATCCTTATTGTGGGTTGCATATGTTTACTGAGTCTTTGTGCTTACGTGGGCTTTATTACTTGTGACAGTACCAGTAAAATATCTGTAATCCGGTTAATGGACATATGCAAAACACACGTTCACCTTTACATATTTAAATGTCTGTACAGCACAGACACATTCATTACACTTTAACATTATATGTGCTGTAGTCGTAGTTGAACTGGGACTGCATTCACGTTGGCCGGATGCTGTAACCAGTATACTTTTGCTGTTCTGACTCATTTATATGCATACCCATAGTACATAGCTACATTAACATATGCCTCACCGCTTCACTTACGACACAGGCATCCATTCTCCTGCTGGGAAAAATGCGGTACTACATATTACACATTCCCTATTCCCTACTGCTCTGGACCCAAGCTGCATATTTAATCACTGCAGGGATATTCCGAACCCCAAGGCTTATAGTCCTGTCACATACAAGTCTTGAATTGTCAGGGTGTTCATGTGGTGATCTAGGTTTAGGCTAGTCCGCCTGATGAACGGAACTGCCCTGACCGTGTTCAAATGTCAGACAAAGCACATGGACAGAGTTTGTTCATTTTAAACATTTTATCTGTGTTTACAGACATAGGTGTTTGGGCACTTATTTTACCTGTGTTTACAGACACAGGTGTTTGGGCACCTGTCAGCAGCTTATAATGTTGGCAATACATAATATGGGTGGGGGTGGTTACAATACATAATCAACGGTGAGTGGTGTTCCCATTCACATTTCACTATTTCCTGTATTCATTCATATGAGAATTATTATTTTGGACATGAATTAACTATGAATTAACTACAGGTATGCAGTAGTACAGTAAACATATGTGAAGGATTGTTACTGTAAAAATGGAGGGACCTCTGTAATACTCGGGGACTACCCCACATCCTTCACAACATTTCATGCTAATGTACATACTATTATTCTGTGAACGTTCGAAGTTTGTGAGAGCAGTATTTATATCTGTCCCTATTTATCCACCCATCATTTTAGGCTTTGTCCAGATTTTGTTGCTGTAATAGGTTGAGAGATGGTGTCGGTATGTGATTGAGTTGAATATATACTGTCGATAATTCAGTGGGGAGTAGGGTTACCACCTGTTCCTCTTTGCGAGGGGAAGTCCCACTTTGGACAGTTGTGTCCTGTGATGATACCTAAGACATGGCAAATGTCCTGTGATTTTAAGACAAAAGTATATTTCTTATTTTCTTTAATAGTTGCATGATACAGGTATTTTGTATCTGAAACACATAACTATTATTTGAAATAGCATAAGCAATTCAAATGCTATGAAATAAGCTTTTATTTTGGCAAACAAGTGTAATTCTGTCCTTTGCACTGGCCGGGGGTATGTTTTATCCTGCAAATTCTCACATTTCTACAAAAGATGTCCCACCTTGGGCATCTGAACAGGTGGCAACCCTAGTGGGGAGACCTGCATGGTGGACAGGTGTTCCATCCTGCGTAGTATGTTTTGCATGTCTGACTAGAAACTGAACAGTACCGTGACTACACATACATGTTTTGTCCAGATGTGTACAGTACTAGACATCGTGGCATGTAAACAACTCTGATGTTTCAACAGGTTACTTATCCCACACGGGATGTACACACATTTTGCCAAAACATGAATGCGCGGGCATTTGGATTTACGTAACTGTGATGGGATGTTTACAAACGTGGGATACATATTTGCAATCCTGACACTGCCTAGGATGATACTTCCTACTACATATGGGGAATACTCGCTATGTGTAGGTGTAAGGCTGCGCAAGGCTGGTAGCTGGATTTGGTGGACATTCGGACATGGGTGCGGGTTATGTGCTATACAGGGGATGTTGTGTATTGCATTTGCATGCATGGGTTCTGCATTTGGATGTCCCAGTTCAGCATATAGCATCCTATGTGTATGTGCCGGTTACGTTCCTGTTCATGTGTATAGCACATTTTAATATTCATATGTTTGTGTGAGTTTGGTATGCAATATGGACTGTCAGGTTTCTTTACGGTTGTTATATGGCCACAACTGCCCAGCTGTGTACTATCACCACCACTGTGGGACTGCTGGTGACCCTGCCCATGGGGCTAGACATGTGTATTGGTGGCACGCTGACATGATGCGCTTCACTTCCACTGGGTATAACTACTTACAGTGCAGTACATTACGGACACACGATTTTAAATATCATTTGTTCCATGGACGGAAACTCATATTGTGTTGCGTGCATTTCTGTTTGGTTCTCAATTTTGTGTGGCCAGGAACTGTCTTGCATGCTTTGCATACATTTCTTTATCCACAGACACTGATAGGTGCGATTACTATTGCAGGCAGACTATAATATTCAGCAGTTTAAGTTGCTCATTGACAGCCGACACTGACACGCCTCCATGCGCAGCTTAGTAATGCCCCATGCACTCATGCACATGTCCTATGCACGTGGATGTGGTGGCAGTGCACTTTCATTAATATACATATGGCGCTACTACACCATATATACGCCACACGGCCGGCGCAGGCCTTACACCGGCCTTGCGTCGAGCTTCATAAATCCGGGGGAAAATGTAGCACATATATATTACAACTGCACAATTGAAGAATAGAAATATTGTAGTGGGCTAAAAATAAGCCCCAAGGCCAGGTTGTTTTTCTCAAATGTTTTTGTAAATCAACAATAATCCAGTCATGTCAGCAGGAAATCTAAGTAACATTTTCTATGTAACACATAGTGAGTTTTAAATCTGAACATGTCAGCAGGAAATCTAAGTAACATTTTCTGTAGAACAATACAGAAAGCTGTGTCTAACTACGTCAGCAATAGAAACAACATTTCTGTGTAACATGGAAAGAACTGTATAAAAGTAGTATACTGCTCACTAGTAATTTAGACAAATCCTGTATTTGCATGCGTTGTCTCCTTGCTGCAAGTAATAAAGGGTGCCATACTTGAACCTTACGTAAATTGGTCTTTGAAGTTTTTTTCTTTGACAATGTCTGGATCAGCCAGAGAGTCAATTACGGCCCCCAGTTTGCAGTCATCTGTGAACTTGATCAGCCATAGTCCTCCTGTGCTTGCCTGTACCTCTGAGAAGTATATACCGAACAGGAGGGGCCCCAGGACCGAGCCCCAGGGGATGCCACTTGTAACCGGTTTAGAGTCAGACCTAGAGCCTGCAACTTCCACTGTGTGGGTTCTATCCATGAGCCAATTGGCAACCCATCTCATGACGTAGGGGTTTATGTTCAGGCGAGTGAGCTTGTCTATAATACCAGAATGAGGAATGGTGTTGAAAGCCTTTGCGAGGTCTAGGTGGGCTTGTGTGGAACTCCTTTCCCTCTTCTAAAGCCTTGGTAACTCTCTCAAAGAAGTCCACCAGGTTTAGGAGGCATGATCTGCCCTTAACAAAGCCAGACTGGGTAGGGTCCAATATTTGGAAGTTTCCAATGTCTCTGTTAATGAGTTCCATGATGATGTGCTCCATAGCCTTGCAGACCAGGCTAGTCAGGCTTATAGGGTGATAGTTCCTGGGGTCTGCTGTGGCTCCACCTTTGTGGAGCGGGATAACTGTTGCTGTGCATCACTCTATGGTTACGTAGCCTGTAGAGAGGCTGAGTTTGAACAGTATGTTTAGGTGAGGGGTTAGTTCATTTTGGAGTTCGTGTAAGACACAGCCTGGGACACCGTCCGGTCCCATTGAAGATGTGTTTTTTTTTTCTTTGGATAGGGCTGTTTTAACCTGTGTGTCAGTGATTGCTGGGGCTCTACATTCTTCTGGTATGGTTATGGGCCCTTTAGGGGGTGATAGGGGGGTGAAGATTACACTAAACCTGTCTGCCAGAATGTTGGCAATATCAGTCGGTTCAGTGTATTTATTCTGCACTAACTCAGAGCAGATCTGAGAGTTTCCACTTAGTTTCTTGACATAGCTAAAGCATACTTTGTGGATATATTTGGAGTCCTTGGCAATTTTTCTTTTGAAGCTAGCCTTGGATGAGTTTATGAGGGATTGTAGTTTCTTGCTGATACTGATCAGGGATCTCTTTCCTTTTGGGATTTTACTCTTTTCTATACTAGTTTCCTCCTTCTATTGTATAGCTTGTTTATGGCAGGGGTCCACCAGACTGGTTTCCTTTTCTTGGAGGAGTGAGTCTTAGTTTTATTTGGGATAGCACAATCCATGCATTCTTGCAGGTGCTCATAGAGTGCCTTTGTAAGGGATTCAGCAGCTTGGACAGCATTGTTCTTTAGCATTGGGGCTGTGAACCTTTCCACCTCGGTCTTAAGTAACGTGAAGTTTGTTTTTGAAAAGTTTTTCACAGTGGTTTCCTTGACTGGAGGTGGGGGCGGAATGTGGATATCCAGAGTGATTAATTTATGGTCTGATCTAACCAGCGAGGGGTTGACTTCTGGTGTAGAACACCGGTCGCCCATGTTGGTGATGACCAGGTCCAATATGTTGTGACCTCTGGTGGGGGTGTTGACCAGCTGATCCAGGGCATTCGATTTTATAAATTCTAGGAAGCATTAGGCAAGGGATTTAATACTTGAATAGTTCTCCCAGTTAATGTTTGGGTAATTGAAATCACCCAATATTAGGGCATTTGGTAGGACCTTCATATTTCCCAGTGTCTCCAGAAACGCGGAATGGGGTCCTGGGTCATGGTGGGTGATCTTTAGCAAGCTACAATTTGAATTGCTGTTTTGCCCATTGTTAGTTGCACATGGATGATCTCTGAATCATTGTGCTGCACCACTAACCTGGAGGTGTGGGTATCCTTGATGAATATTGATACACCACCGCCTTTTGTGTTTTGGTCCAGGTTCTGTGGCCGAAATGTATGGTATGAGTTATAGCCTGGTTGTGCTGGGATGCTCTCTGGATACTTAAACCAGGTTTCTGTTACTGCACAGATATTGATGTTCTCCATACTGAGGAGTGCTTCGAGTGCATGCATGTTGAGGTTTAGACTTCTGACGTTGAGTAGCATTACCCTAAGTTTTTAGTTAGTTGTGCTACTTATGGTGGTGGGTTTGTCTTTTGAGCCTTGCCTAAAAAAGGCATTGTGGGGTGTCAAAAGCTTTGGCCAGTATTCGAAAGCCTAAAGGTGACAGGTGCAAACCATCTCTTGCAAAGCAACGTGGCTTGTCGAGCATGTCATCCCAGGTGGACAGATACTGGATCCCCTTTGAATGACAACTTAGCCAATTGTTAAAATTGAAATTTTTTTCTTTATACTGTGGCATCATTCTTGGTGAGGGCAGGATGCTACTCAGGGTCAAGGTCATACCAGCCTGGGCTACATGATCAGAGAGCTATTCCATATCTCTTTTCATGTAGTCCAGGGAGGTACGTCTTAGTTCATTCACACCAACATGGACAATGACAGAGTCATATTTGTACTTGTTCTGGAGTGACCTGAGTGTTTGTGTTATGTGGCGGATCCTGGCACCCGACAGGCCGCTAACTGTAACCTTCTCCTTGTCTAGCCTAGTTAGTGGGACATCAGTGTGCCTGACTATAGAGTCACCTATTACTAGTGTGTTGGGTATGTTATTTTGCCTTAAGGGCTGTGATTGCATGGCACACTGATTATGTGAAGTATGTGTTTCATGGTTTGTGATGGGGTGTGGAGGTTGTTTGGGTGTCTGCTTTGGAGGTCTCTGTTGATTTTGCAGAATTTTATTTATAGCCTCCGAGTATGTTTTCATATATTTATGTGTGTTACTTGCCGGTGTTGGTTTAGTAGGTCTATGTAAGACTGGTGTCCTGCAAGTATTTTCCTTCTTCTCTTGACTGTCAGTTCCAGTCTTGGGTTGAGAGAACTTTGCCTCCAGCTTGGCTGTTTAATTGCATCTCTTGCATATATTAGTGTTTGGTGGTAGGAGGAGAGGGTTGTCTGTGTACATGAGGCAGTTGCAACATTGCCTCAAAATGACCAGATTCACCAGTTGGACAGGGGAGTACACCTGAAACTGCCCTTTGGACATGCCTGAATAGGTAAAGTGAGCTGTTTTACTGATTGGCTGGTAGGGAAGAATAGAGAGCCTTGTCCTTCTGGACAGTATAAGGGGGTCTAGTGCTAGGGGTTATAGTGCTTGCTATGAGTTTTGAGCAAGTGCTGGGCTGTGAAATGAATGGTTTGAGTGCTTAAGTTGAAAGTTTGTCTAGTTCCAAGGGACAGTTGATATGATAGATATTGCATTAGCATGGATTTTCTGAAGGATGTGGAGTCTTTTAAACTCAAATGTTTGTCATTATTTAATTACTTCAATCCTCAGCTATTTTCCAGAAATGTACAGATTTTAGGAGGAGCACACCAAAAATATGAGACAAAACTCTGAACATTCTGTGAAAATCTGTACATTTGAGAGGTTTGGTCTTGGCTGACTGTCCCCCCATATTGACAGCTTTTGTCCTGAATTATTGCACTAATAGCGGAAGAGGTATGGTGCTGGGTATGACTCCACTACATGTTATGAGCAAATATAGATATAAATTTCTTGATATCTATACATATATTTCTATAACAATATATATGTATATATTCTATATGTATTTGTTTTAGATGTATAGCTCCATATATCTGATGTATATATTTTGTCATATTTATTTATCACCATACACATCTATATGTGTATATGTACATGTATATATATATATATATATATATATATATATATATATATATATATATATATATACACATATATATATATATATATATATATATATATAAAAGTTCATGTCAGTTGAAAGAAAACCCAAATCCCCAATGACTGGATCGCCAAGATGGAATTGCCGACACCCCACATCCCCGACAATGGTGAGTAGTGTGGAATGGGATGTATTCCCATTCCCACAATGTGGTGCAATCTCGGATTTTGTATATTTAAGTAGGGGGGATGGGGGGTGCAAGGGGGGCTTGCCCCTCTGCTATACAGGTATTTGAGAATGTTTTAGGTGTATTTTAGGTGTATTATGGACACAGGAATAGGTTCCGTGCCATAATACATTCACTTACCTTTGTCGGATATGTGCGGTGTCAGCGATTCCGTCTCAGTCATCTGGTCATCGGGGATATGGGTTTTCATTCAACTGACATGAACCTATCTATATCTATATATATATATATATATATATATATATATATATATATATATATATATATATATATATATATATATACTAAACATGACTGATTCCACAGTGTTTGTTCCCTACTATTCTATACCTCTACTGAATGATATATTTGCAAAAGCAGCATTTACTATTGCAGCTCAGATGGTGCAGTGATACCTTACTCTGACTATGGTGTACTGGGACCTGGGTTCAAAATGTGGCAGTGCTGATTATTTTGTTGCTGGGCAGAACAGTGGCTAATGGAGACAGGGTGATTAAGGCAGTTTTAAGCAGTTGTAAGCATGTTTGTGTGGGTTTACGTGATGGTAAGCAGTGCCAACACACAGTTAAATGGGAAACTGCTTAATCTGTGTAGGCATTGCTTATCAATGTGCAAACTCGCTTACTGCTGCTTACTCACGCTTACCTCTACACTAATTTCTTTAAAAGAAAAGAAAAAAAGGGTGATAGGAAAGTGGTGAAAAAAAGGGCATGCAGAGGGAAAAGCAATATGAAAGATAGCTAGGGATGTGCAGGACAGGTGTAGGGAAGGGCCATAGCTGTCCATTTCTGATATACCAGGAGATGTGCATTTGTACAGAATTTGGAGGTCAGTTTGGACACTTAAACCCCTGAGAGACAGTTGAGGACAACAGTGATGTGTTGTTAAGCCAATTAGACCAGATTACATGTGTCCAGTGGACACGTGTGTGAAATGGACAGCTATGTATGGGGCAACATTTTTTTGGAGAACAGATTGCCTTTTTTTTTATAAGGTAAGAGCAGAATGATGGGGAAGAATAGTAAATATATTTGGGGAGGTAAGTTGGGAAGGAAGACAGACAAGACGGCAGACAGGGGCGGTATATGACGCATGTGGGGTAAACACCTTGGACAGGGAGGGTGGTTGGGAATCGGATGCCCATGTGCCCCAAATAGATACAGTGGGACTGAGGTCCCCACACATGGGCAGTCACCACTGCACCTTCATGGCCCCAAAGGTCGCTGTGCTGAGAGCTGAGCAGGAGGGCAGGCTGACCCACAAGGTGCACCATGCGGCCCTTAAACTGGCATAGATGATCTCCAGACTCCTCACACAAAAGGCACAAAACCACAAGAAGCATAGTCCAACAATGCCGGTTCCAATAAAGGCTGTCCCTCCTATAATAAAATCCCCTTTTCGGAGGATAATCAAATTAGCAGAAAACTTATACTTGAAAACAGCAAAAAACAGTTTGTTAGGACATAAAAACAAAACAGCAAAAAACAGTTTGTTAGGATATAAAAACAAAAAAATCTAGAAAAATAGTTCCCTGGATTAAGTGCTTTCATCTCCCCTCAGGAGACTTTGAAGTCTCCGGAGGGGAGATGAAAGTGCTTAATCCAGGGAACTATTGTTCTTGATTTTTTGTTTTTATGTCCTAATAAACAGTTTTTTTTTTTGCTATTTTCGAGTATATGTTTTCTGCTACTTTTATTATCCTTTGAAAAGGGGATTTTTATATAAGAGGAACAGCCTTTATTGGAACCGGTGCTGTGGGACTGTGTTTCTTGTGATCTCCAAACTCCTTTCGAAGCTCATTATGCACCAATCCCTGGATCTGACTTTGGGTGACAGTGTCCTGTCCGTGCCCGCTCCTGAGGAGGAGATAGGCCCCATCCCCTGAGGCAGTTCCACAAGGAGGTGGTACAGAACCAGCGGACAAAGATGTCCCCGATTGGGTCCCAAACATGCTAGCACCCGTTGCCACGGCCAGATGAGGCGGGACAGGTGGATCGGCTGGGATCAGCCTTCTCAGATGTGTTATGATGTTGAGGTTTTACAACATATGTTGGTTAATCATGAACAACACATTCCAGGATTAGTTATAACAGCATGCATCGGTGTTCCCATTAACACAAAACAACAGATCTGAGACAGCTGCATAGCAAACAGAACACATGCATATATGTAACCACAGTGGGCATTATAATGGCATGCAGGTTACATTGATAGCAACAGGCCACCAATGACTGTATTTGAACAGGGAACATTAATAATCAAACATTTAAATATTTGTAGAATAGGACACATGTCCCAAGAGTAGGTTTGGTGAAAAACATACCCATTGATTTATGTGTTTAGATTATTAGTGTAGATAGGGTGGGGGAGAGAGAGAGATGTCAATTAACAACTGTATATGCTTCAATTGCTCACAACTTTAATGATCATTGCTCTACTCATTACTCTACAGGTATTAGCTCACTTTACTTTGACCTATGGCCTTGGGTTGGACAGTGGTATGTTTGCACACAGTGTATAACTACAGCCTTCTTACTGCTAATTTACACATTTTCTTACCTGGCAGACCTGTGGAGGGAATTTCCTTTAACACTACCTGACTGTTTCTACACATATTCACATAGTTACGGTTACATATGTTCACTCATACTGTGTGTGTGTATGTACTACTGCCATACTCCACCTTGATTTCTATCGGTCAGCCTGGGTGTAGGCAGCTATGACTGCTAGCCATTACAGCGTGACACTTGAAGGACATTTTTTGGAGGAGACTACTTGGTGTATGCACTTATCTTGATATCATTTGCAGCCTTGAGGTTGGACAGTGGGTGTTGTACACAGTGTATAATTAGATCCTTCTTACAGCTGATTTATACCTTTTCTTACTTGGCAGACCAGTGGAGGGAATTTCTGTTAACACTACCTGACAGTTTCTCCCCATATTCACATAGTCAAGGTTACATATGTGCACTCATACTGTATATGTATGTGCTACTGCCATACTCTACCTTGATTTCTACAGGTCATCCTGGGTGTTGGCAGCAGTGACCACTAGCCATGACAGAGTGACACTTGAAGGACATTTCTTGGAGGAGACTACTTGGTGTATGTACTTATCTTGCTGTCATTTGCAGCCTTGAGGTTGGACAGTGGGTGTTGTACACAGTGTATAATTACAGCCTTCTTACAGCTACCTTATACCTTTTCTTACCTGGCAGACCTGTGGAGGAACTTTCTGTTAACAATACCTGACTGTTTCTACACATATTCACATATTCCTGGATGAGATTATGCATACAACTTAATACCACTCTCAGGATTCGAACCATGCCTGTTTGTGCAAAAAGGTAAAACAAGACTGTGTTTCATCACAATGAGCCACTGAGGGACTGCTATTTCTTGCTGGACTGTTTTCTGTCTAATATTCTCATTTGGACAATCTGCCTTCTAATTCTGACATTCATGCATGGCAGATAGTTTTTATACGGTGCATTCATACCTTGACATATTACAGTATGGAAAACAATGGTTAACACAGCATTACTGTTCAGGGATCAGATCTTGGTGCATGGAAAGTTTCTTATAGTTAATCTGTTTTACAACTCCACAATCTTTGTCAGATGAGCCTCAATTACTTAATGTTGTCACAGCCATTGTTGCTGTGCAAAACTTGTACTCATTTATAGTGATACTACCACATATCAAAGTAAACACAACAGTCTGGGGTTTTGAGTGTTATCTGACAGGTATTGACATATTTATTGATATATATCCTGTGCATCACTATTACTCTGCTAATGTCACATTTATTCAGTACAAACAATACACATTTCTAACTACTGGCAGGAGACATTCTACTCCTTTCTATTTATTTGCCCTGACTACTGCAAGCTAGATTTGTACTCACCAGCCTCGCATTGCAGCCTTAGCTGCCTGCTGACATGGGAATCCATGTTCGCAACCCTCTCATCTTCAGCTGTACAGGAGATAGGGAAACATTTATGCATGCTTATCCATCTCATACATAGGCTGGACATTGTTCCACAATAATTGATACTGATACTTACACACTGCTGGGAATTCAGTGCCCAAGACTCTTGGATCCACTGATCCAAGAGGTCCCTCTTCCTATGCTTCAGGTTAGCATAATGGTGCCAAACCTGCTCACCAGTCCAAGGGATACCAGTACCTGCTTTGTATTGGGAGCCCTGGTACTGGTCTTGAAGCAGTCTCCCTTCATGTTTTTTTATGAGGAGTCCAACCATGAACCTGGACCCCTGAATGCCCCAGCTCTGTGTCCAAAAGCGAGATCTCTCACCAACTCCGGCCATGGTGCCTGCAGTGATCAGCTACAACTGGTTATGGTTGTATTCTGTATGCAGCTAATTTTCCAGGAATTAATGAAGCAATTTCGATATCAAGTGTACTTAAATTGAAGCATATTTTGGGTTAAAATTAAAACTATTGAATATTTTTATAAATATTGTATTTTGTTAAGTAAATTATAGTGAGCTACATTTTTTTAAGTATGTATTAAGTTAATACTGCTTTACATTGCATTATAATAAATCAATGAGGTCTTTTTAAGACTTTATTAAGTGTAATTGGGGTTATTATAAAAGGCTGCGTTATGTGTTGACAGATGTCTTGATTTTTAAACATTTGTTCTGAGGAAGTCCCTTATCTGTACAGGGAAGAAAGTGCTTAACAATTTTGGATTACATTTCTTCATTCTTCAGTTGTTTGGATTCCTGGCTGTTCATTTCTTCAGTTATTGAGTTTTTCACTTTCTACATTTGGTCGAGTTATGATTGTATTTCTGCCTGCAGAGTTTAAATAGGGCTGGATTCATGCCCTTTGCCATGATTGGCCAATTTTAAGTATGCTGAGCTAAGCTAAGTGATGAGCAACCCTGCTAAGCTGAGCTATGCATTGCTTAAAGGGGTAGATGCTAAGCACTGCTTACCAGTGATCAAATATGCTTAGCTAGACTAATTATTGCTAAGCATTTAGATTTAAGCAATGCTTACAGCATGTTAGCATAGTTGAGCACTACTTAGCATTGCTCACATTTCATTTTATAAAGTATCAGGATTGTGGGATTGATTCCTCATTATTGACATATTATGCTTTTTATGTCTACCTTCCATGACATCCCCCATGTGCTTTCATTGCATTATATTTTTGTGTGACTATACTGTATGGGGCACTTGCATTTATATGGGAGTTTCACATCTTTTCTACACTGACACCTCACATTTGGACTTGCTACACTACCCTGGTTAACAAATATATATTATTTAATACCTATTTATAAAAAAAGATATGTTAGTGCTGCTTTTACATATAAAAATGAATGGACTGCATGCTAAGTGAAAGGTCTAACCACTACGCTATCTGACTTTGACTGTTTTGGCTGTATATTTCTATTTAGCTCCTTCAGATGTTTAGGCTATGCTGAGCACAGCTGCATGATGTGCACACATGCTCAGCTATGCTTAAACATTTGTGGGGACAGAAAAAAAAAGTTATTTGTTTTATTTTCCTTACTTTAGGGATATGAACATAGCGAACAGTCTTACCTCTCCACCTCTTAGAGCATACAATCTGAACAAAGCTTAACATGATGGGGGGACAAAGAGGCACAGATTTTAAATATTGCTCTTACAAACTTTGAAAAGATGATAGAATAATAGGTTTTGTATTAGCATAACTTATTTGAAGGGTGTGGGGGTCTTACACTCAAATGTTTGTCATTATTTTATGACTTTGAGCCTGAGATCTTTGCCCAGACAGTAGGAGGAACACACCTGACATATGAGGCACAAATATGGACATTCTGCAAATATCTGTCCAGTTGGTGGTATGCTAACAGTGTCCATGGATACTGTTTTTGTTTTTAAAGTGCTGCACAGCACTTCCTGAATGCAGGGGGCATGTTTACTCTGTGAGCACTGTTCGGACACACCCCCTGCACTAGTTCACGGATCGTGCCTGTGCAGGTTATACAACAGCACGTCTTCATGAAAATGCAAGGCACACTGCTGTGCTGAATGGGCATGATCCACTCTGTGCAAGAAAGCCTTATTCTTGCACTGAGCTTTCATGAATCCCAGGGAGTGTTTTTTTTTTTTTTTTAAATAGCAGTTGTATTTTTTAAATTATATTTTTTATTTTATTACATTATTGTTTAATTGATTGTTTAATCAGGGATGATTGATAGTTTAATTGAATGAATCTGTGTGTATAAAATGATGTTTTTGCTGTATTGATTTTATTCTGAAGAAGTCTGTTTTGAGACAAAAGTGACTATTAAAGTTGATTGTTTGTTAAGAGTGTTTTTCACTTCTGGTGGTCTTTGTTGTACCTTTCAGCAGATTTTAGTGGTACACACACACACACACACGCACACACACACATATATATATATGTATATATATATATATATATATATATATATATATACATACCTATATATATATATATATATATATATATATATATATATATATATATATATATATATATATATATATATATATATATATATATATATATATATATATATATATATATATATATATGCTCTTTTATTGCAATACCATTTTGCTCTAACATATTTCATTCTTGTTTTTTCCTTTTATATTTAGATGTGAATGTAGAAGCACTTAATATTGTGATTTGTCTTTAATTTATTTATTTTTATACTTATTTATTTATCTATGAATTTATTAATTGGGGTAAATATCTGATCCACACGACCATTTTCAGTTTTAGCCTTGGTGTAATATTATACAAAGGAAAAGCAAATAGCCATATTAAAAAACTATTTGCAAAACACATTATGAAAGCAAACATTTTGTTACATTTATACAGAGCAATAGCATTGAGTATTGCAAAGTGAAATGAAAAGACCAAATTGGTATAATGCAAGATAGAAAAGTGTCTCTGCATAAAAAAAAAATTGTGAGAAGAGAGAGAGATTAAGGCTTGAGCCTAGGTGACATTCCCTTGGTGAAGCACTTACATTTGGATTGCTTAAAGCAATAATGTTTTAAATCCTTCCTGAAAATATGACAGACAAATGTGTCACTTAGGTGTTTTGAAATGAGTTCCAATATTTTAGTGGTCCTTGTGGACAAGTCATGTTCTTTCCATGAGTATGGTATGTGGTGTAAGGAGGTTTGAAGTTGAGTGTGAATTTCAACCTGACTTTTTTAATAAACATAATCTTAGTCAGCATTGTCAAACACAGTGGCACATGACTAAAGTCAAAGACATCCCAGGTAAAAAATATAATAAACAAAAGCATGTGATAGAATATCAGCACTGCTATCAAATGCACCATTAACATATTATACAAAGAGTCCATTTTATGACCATTAATACATCATGCAAAAGTGTCATATTAGTTAAAGCAATGGCTGTAAACAACAAGACAGGCACAGGAAACTGAAGGCCCACCACGGGAATGTAAAAAGCAGTGCCATCCCATGTAATAATGACTAGATGTATGAACATAAAGATTTATGAAATTTCAATGCTTTAATATTTATTTAATTATTTAACATTTGTTGATGGGTGAAATTAGTTGTCCGTCAGGGATCATGCTTGGGGAAAAGGGATGGGCAAGCAGGAAGCAAGGGGAAGACTGCACTGGAGAGAGATTACGTACAAGGCAGGACAGACTTAGACAAACTGGTCTGCTCTTCCCAGGGAGAGAGTTCAGCACCAAGAAGTCTGACTGTTGGGGATAGCATGTTGAAGGATACAGTTGGGGAGCTGACCATGAAATTTAATCTTCATTATGGATTTGCATGTGGAGGAATAGGAGGACAGTCATCGAGGAGACTGGTGTAGAGTGGTAGATGGACAATATAGGGTAATGGCTAACTGTAAGCTGTGTCATATTCTTAAAGCTTTTGTGAGGAACAATCATTTAGGCAGGGCATAATTTGAAAAAAGAAGTTGGGATGGAGGATATATTTGCCACTGTCAAGGATCCCATTGCGTTTTAAAAAGAGGAAAAAAGAAAGAGGAAAAGGTGATAGCAGGCACCTCTAAGATGGTATGAACTGTCTATGGAACCCTGAAGCTGTCTTTGGCTATATAGATGGAACAGTAAGGGAGGGAAGGAGGTGATTTAAACATTAAAATGGCAGCATCAGAACGCAAATGGTATTTGTGAGCTACAAGGAATTTATCATGAAATATGATTAAACAAGATGGCAAAGGGATTAGTGAGGGCTCAGGAGCACCATTTCTGCATGGTCTGTAGTTTCACAATTTTGAAAAAAAAAGCACAGGGATATGCAGATTGATTATACTCAAAGCATTGCATTCAGGCCGCATTTGCTGGTTAAGTACATGGTTAGTGGAATATGAAACTCTGAAACAGGTAGCATAGAACCTGGAATGAAGCTCCAAAAGCAGTGGTGTTCCCATATTCATAAAGGATGCACACACCTTCAGAATGGTAGCCCAACATAACGCATCAGAGATACTTCAGGTGCAGCTAACATTGGGTAAGACAGCAATTCAAGTCATAGCCTGTTATAGGTCCCCAACCATGTCCCAAGACACTCACACCACGTTCTTAAGCACCCTGGAGAAAATTAGGGTCCAACCTAACACTCTCATACTGGGCAACTTCATCTACCCCTCCATTAACTGGGAAAACTACTCATGTACCAATACACTTGCCCAACATTTCCTGGAATTCATTAATTCCAGTGCCCTGGACCAGCTCGTTCTTACCCCCACTAGAGGTAGCAACATCCTTGACCTGGTCTTACCAACATGGGTGACCATTGCTCTACACCAGTAGTCAGCTCCTCCCTGGTTAGATCTGGTTACAAACTAATCACCTTGGAAATCCAAATCCCTCCTACCCAGCCCTCCACAAAGGTAACCACCATGAAAAACTTCTCCAAAGCTAACTTTGGGCTCCTAAGAATAGAGGTGTCTAACTTCACGTCACCCATGCAAATGCAGAATAGTTGCATGGCCACTGAATCATGCACTAATGCACTGTACGAACACATACACAAATGCATGGATCTCACCATACCCAATAGAATCAAGACTCTCTCCTACAAAAAAAAAAAAGGAAGCCAATCTGGTGTTCCCCTGCCATAAATAAACTCTACAACAGAAGGAGGAACCTGATGCAGAATAAGGTGAAGTCAGAAAGACTGGACCCCCCCCCCCCCCATCAGCCTCAACAAAAAGTTGAGATCCCTCATCAAATCCTCTAAAGCTAGCTATGAAAACAGAATTGCAGCAGATGGTAAGGACAACCACAAGGCCTTCTATAGTTATGTAAAGAACCTCCAGGCAATACAGAGATTTGCTCTGAACAACTGCACAATGGTACCTCCTATACCGAGCCGACAGATATTGCCAATACACTGGCTGACAGATTCGGTGTCAACTTTACCCTTCTCTAACCCCCAAAAGGACCAATCACAATACCAGTAGATTGACAGGCACCCAGTATTACTGCTGCACAGGTTACAACAGCACTATCCAAGGCCAAGAATACAGTTTCAGTGGTACCTGACAATATCCCTGGCTGTGTTCTACATTAATTACAGAGTGAACTAGCACCTCACCTGTGTTCCCTGTTCAATCACAGCCTCACCTCAGGCTTTGTCCCTACTGAATGGTGCACTGCTATAGTCATTCCTCTCCACAAAAGAAAGTGACTATAGACCCTGAGAAATATCATCCCATTAGCCTGATAAGTCTGATATGCAAAGCAATGCAACTCATCATCATGGACCTAATAAACAAGGATATACGGAATCTCCAAACTCTGGATCCCACACAGTTTGGTTTTCTGAAGGATAGATCATGCCTGCTCAACTTTGCCGACTTCTTTGAGTCAGTCACCAGAGCTGTGGATGAAGGCAAGGTGGTTCATACAGCCTACCTTGATCTGGCCTAGGCCTTTGATACCATTCCCCACTCAGGAATCATAGAAAAACTCACTAAGCTAGGCATCAACCCCTATATCACTAGGTGGGTTGCAAACTGGCTAACAGATAAAACCAACAGTGTGAAAGTAGCTGACTCCAAGTCAGACTGCCGACCAGTCACGAGTGGAGTCCCACAGGGATTGGTCCTGGGTTCTCTCTTGATTGGTATCTACTTCTCAGAAGTCCAGGCCAACATGAAGGGACTCTGGCTGACAAAGTTTGCAAATGATTGCAAGTTGGGAGCCATTATTAACTCCCCAAGTGATGTTGACATCCTACAGAAATGCCTCAATGAGACCAATGAATGGTGTCAGAACCATGGCCTTAAGCTCAATGCCAAAAATTGTGTCGTTATCCCCTTTGGGAAGAACCCAGTTCCCATGAACTACCACACTGATGGTAGTTCACTGAACACAGAATGCGTTATCTGGGAACACAGGCTGACAGCAACCTCTCTTTTGACCACCACACTGCCACTGTGGTAAGAAAGTCCTTCTATGTGTCACATCTCATTACTAAGGGTTTTGCATCCAAGAAGAAAGAGGTCATTGTCTCCCTCTACTCTTCCCTCATTAGGCCAATCATTGAGTACAATGCCCCATTTGGCATGCAACTCACTAGACACTTGCAACAACTGGAGAGGCCACAAAAGTACCTCACAAAGATGATACTAGGCCTTAAACACTTGTCCTATATGGACAGACTCAAAAAACTCCAACTATTCTCTGTCTCATATTCCCTACTTAGAGGCAATCTTTGCTTGGCTTACAAAGTCATGTCTGACCCAGCTCTGTTAGAAATGCTACATCTAAAGAAATCCCACTCCCTCTGCACCACATGCTCCAGAGACCTCAACCTCATTACCACAATCAGCAAAATGTGCTGTAGGGACAGGTTCATAACCCAGAGACTGCCAATGCTATGGAACAGACTTCCCATACATGTCAAACAGAGCAGCTCACTCGCCCTCTTCAAGTGAAATCTTGATGATTGGATGGGAAATAGAAAATTCACACCAGGGATCACTCCAGTGGTTCTACTCGACAGAGGCACTGGAAACTATGGTCAGGTGGCACGATGCCAGGGTAATCCTATGGGCTAGGCTTGTAAAGTCTCCAGGGCCATTAGCCTAGTACACACCTATGAACCTATGTGTTTATAATGCAAAGCAGGTTCTACAGTTTTAGCAGTCAGGTTCACTATAGCTCACGTGGTAGACTCTCCTTCTTTAGCTCTGGTAAGGAGGGGTTGATTCTTACAGGGAATTGTTAGTAGTTTTGAAATTAATTCCCTGAAAGCTGTGACACTGTGGTCCATTTGTGAAGAAAGTTGCCTGCTGTTGGCTAAAGCTTGTATATAAATACACATTTTTTTATTTGTTGGGTCATTATGTGTCATTATATACTGAAATTATGGGGGGAATATTCACTTGAGACCAGTAGTCAATGCATAACTTTACTAAGAAGCACATCAGTTTTAAATATTTAAAGTTTTGTACCTTCACTTTATTATGCATGTCTGTTAGTATATGTAATTACTGTATCATCCCTGTGAATGGTTTGTAGAGTACATTTAGAATAAAGCTACAATAGCTCACATGACTTGTCTGACACATTGATTCTTCAGCAATTAACTATTACTCAAAAAAAAAAGCTACAAAATCTAAAATGTACATCACTAGCTCCTGACCTTTTCCAGGTAAATATCTTCAGATTTGGAACAGTACTGTAGCCTATCCTCCTATATTACTTATGAATAAAATCTGAACCGATATTACATTGCTTTTCTGTGGAAGCATTGTTGTATACTAACCTCTTTATAAAAAAGAAGAAAGCAACTCCTAACTTTAGACATATTGCGTGGTATCACACCAAAGTGTAGCTATCGTTCTAAGTCTTTTGGATTAAGCACTTGGGCTTCAGACCAGTTGTTTTACATTAGGAAGGTTTGTGGCCTGCACTGTGGTGGCAGGACA
The DNA here is from genome assembly GCF_019279795.1 of Protopterus annectens. NCBI lineage: Eukaryota > Metazoa > Chordata > Ceratodontiformes > Protopteridae > Protopterus > Protopterus annectens. The sequence goes on from NC_056739.1 coordinate 237,275,649, forward strand.
GGTAGCTTACATCCTTCTAAGTTGTGAACTGCTGATTGAGGGCTCAGTGTCTGTTATTCTAAAAGTGTATTAGTTCTGGTTTAAGCACTTGGGCTTCAGGCCAGTTATTTTACATTAAGAAGGTTCGTGGTCTGCACTCTTGGGGGAGGAGAGGCTGGACTCTGCCCTTCTGAGCTGGGAATTTCTGGTTAAAGGCTTATAGTGCCTGCATATTTGAACTGTTTCTTACTGAAATTGGTACACCTTGTTTGCTGTAGCATAGACAAGATCCAGGCCTGCTGAATCTAGCTTTATTTGTATGCTGCTTGTTTGTTTGCTTGTTATTTCCCTGAAACGCTAAGTCCACCTAAAACTCGGCTTTTCAGCGCTTCTGTGGATCCCTAGTGATATCTGCATTGCTTACTGTACTTATTTCCTTGTTTCACTTGAAAGAAAGTTACCGTTTGTCATTTTTGCATTTAAGTTACCTGTAACACATTGCATTTAAGTTACCTGGCACTTGCTCACTAAAGCAATTATATAAGTCAGCACTAAAATATTAAAAGCACTACACCCTCACAAACTCCCCTTGAGTACCTCGTTCCCCATTGGCCCTTTTTTTCAATTATAAAGGAATTCCCAATACTATTCTAGAATGTCCAAAGGTCAGTTGTCAATCTCCTCTCCGGTCCAGTTGGAGAATCTGGGAATCTTGAGGCAATGTTACAACTGCCTCATGTACACAGACAACCGTCTCCTCCTCCCAACAAATTCCAACACATGTGAGAGATGCAACCATATAGCCATAATGGAGGGTAAGCTCTATCAACTCAGTACTGGCGAAACCAGTCAGGAGGAGAAGAAAACCACACTCACTACAATTCCAGTGTCACATAGACCTACCACGACAGCAAACCAAACACATAAACACACAAAAACATACTCGGAGGCTCTAAATAAAAATCTGCCTAAGCAGCAGAGACCTCCAAAGCAGACACACAAGCAACCGCTAACCCAAAACAAAACACGTGCAACACATAGCTCACAAAGCCAGTGTGCCGAACAGTCACAGCCCTTAACGCTAAACAACACACCTGATACACTTGTAATAGGTGACTCTATCGTCAGGCACACTGACGTCCCACTCACCAGGCTAAACAAGGAGAAGGTCATGGTGAGCTGCCTGTCGGGCACTAGGATCTGCCACATAACACAAGCACTCAGGTCACTCCAAGGCAAGTACAAATATGACTCAGTCATCGTCCATGCTGGTGTGAATAACCTGAGACGTACCTCCCTGGGCTACATGAAAAGAGACATAGAGGAGCTTTCTGAGCATGTAGCCCAGGCCGGTATGACCCTGACCTTGAGTAGCATCTTACCCTCACCAAGAATGATGCCACAATATGAAGACAAGATGATCAATTTCAACAATTGGCTTAAGTATTGGTGTCATTCAAAGGGGATCCAATGCCTGTCAGCCTGGGAAGACATGCTATACAAACCACGATGCTTCACTAGGGACGGCTTGCACCTGTCACCCCTGGGCTATCAGATATTATCAAAGGCTCTTGCTACCCCCATAGTGCCTTTTTTAGGCAAGGCTCAAAAGATAAACCCACCTCCATAGGTATCACAAGGGATAAGAAACTAAGAGTAATGTTACTCAATGCCAGAAGTCTAAACCGCAAGATGCACGCACTCGAAACTCTCCTTAGCATGGAGAACATCGATATCTGTGCAGTAACAGAAACCTGGTTCAAGGCTCCCGAGAGCACACCAGCACTACCAGGTTATACCTCATACCATGCTTTTCGGCCCCAAAACCTGGACCGTACCACAAAAGGAGGGGGAGTATCAATATTCATCAAAGATACCCACACCTCCAGGTTGGTGGCACAGCACAAAGCATCAGAGACTATCCATGTGCAACTAACAGTAGGTAAAACTGCCTTCCAGTTTATAGCCTGCTACAGACCACCCTCCCAAACCCAGGAACCCCACTCGGCCTTCCTGAGAACACTGGAAAATATGAAGGTCTCTCCAAACACCATTATATTGGGTGACTTCAACTACCTAAACATGGACTGGGAGCATTACTCTAGCTCAAACAACACCCTAGCCCAACAGTTCCTAGAATTTATAAACTCAAATGCTATGGAACAACTTGTTACCACTCCCACAAGAGGGGAAAACATACTGGAGCTGATCATCACCAACCTGGGGACTCTATGCTCCAGACCAGAAGTGTATCCCTCACTGGTAAGATCAGACCATAAACTAATCTCACTGGATATTCACATCCCGACTCCACCCCCTGCCCTCAAAACCACAGTGAAAAACTTCTCTAAGGCAAATTTCACACTCCTCAAAACTGAGGTGGAATCATTCAAAGGCCCCGGGCAGGTGGAAAATATGGCCCAGACCGCAGAATCCTTTATAAATGCATTCTATGAACACCTTCAGGAATGCATGGATAATGCTATCCCAAATAAAACCAAGACCCAATCCTCCAAAGGCAGACGTTCTGTCTGGTGGACCCCAGCCATAAACAAACTATACAATAGAAGGAGGGAGCTACTACATGATAGAGCAAAATCCCAAAAAGGGAAGGCATCTCTGATCAGTATTAGCAAAAAAACTACGGGCACTCATAAAATCGTCTAAGGCCAGCCTCAAGAGAAAAATTGCACAGGACACTAAGGATAATCACAAGGCTTTCTTTAGTTATGTTAGGAACCTGGGTGGGAATTCCCAGATATGTTCAGAATTAGTCCAAAATGGCAAAAAATACACCAAACCCACAGAAATTGCCAACATCCTAGCTGACAGGTTCAGCCCATACTTCTCCATGCCCTCCCCACCAAAAGGGCAAATATTTTCCCAGCAGAGTGCTGCCCCCCTGACATCTCAGATGCTCAGGTAAGAGCTGCCCTCTCCAAAGCAAAAAACACAGCATCAGTGGGACCAGACGGTGTCCCGGGCTGCGTCCTACATGAACTCCAAGAAGAGCTAAACCCAAACATAAAACTACTGTTCAATCTCAGCCTTACTACAGGATATGTACCAAAAGAGTGGCGTACAGCAACAGTGGCCCTCTCCACAAAGGTGGTGCCTCAAAGGATCCTGGAAACTATCGCCCCATAAGCCTGACTAGTTTTGTCTGCAAAGCTATGGAAAGGATCATCATGGACCTCATAAATAAAGATATTGGGGACCTACAGACACTGGATCCTACCCAGTTCAGCTTTGTTAAGGGCTGATCCTGCCTCTTAAACCTGGTTGATTTCTTTGAAACAGTCACCAAGGCCATTGACATGGGGAAGGTGGTCCATACAGCCTACCTGGACCTCGCAAAAGCCATCGATACAATACCCCACTCGGGCATTATAGATAAGCTCACCAGCTTAAATATAAACCCCTATGTCACTAGATGGGTTACAAACTGGCTCAAGGACAGAACCCACATGGTTATAATTGCTGGAGCCATGTCAGACTCCAAACCAGTTACAAGTGGCATCCCACAAGGCTCAGTCCTGGGACCTCTCTTGTTTGGTATATATTTCTCGGAGGTACAGGCCAACACGGAAGGACTGTGGCTGACTAGGTTCACAGATGACTGCAAACTGGGCACCATAATCGACTCTCCAGCTGACACAAGCATCCTCCAAAAGGGCCTCATAGAAACAAACAACTGGTGCCAGAGCCATGGCCTCAAGCTAAACGCCAAAAGGTGTATAGTCATCCCCTTTGGCAAAAACAAAGTGCCCACAAATTACCACATAGGTGGTAATCCATTAAGTACAGAAGAAGTAATTAGGGACCTGGGGACCCAGGTTGATAGCAATCTTTCATTTGACAACCACGTGGCCAAAGGGGTTAGAAAAACATTTTATATAGCCAACCTATCCATGAAGGGATTCACATCTAGATCAGGGGAGGTCATCGTATCTCTTTACTCATCCCTCATCAGGCTCATAATTGAGTACAATGCCCCTTTTGGGATGTACCTTACCAGACACCTGCAGCAACTGGAAAGACCTCAAAAGTACCTCACCAAGAGGATCATAGGGCTCAAACAGATGCCATATGCTGCCCGGTTAAAGAAACTCCAGCTCTACTCAGTGACATACCACCTGCTCAAAGGCGATCTGTGCCTGACGTATAAAGTCATGTCCAACCCAGAATTAATGGACATGCTGCACCTCAGAAAATCCAAATCCCATTGAGCTACGCGCTCGAGAGACTTGAACCTCAGCACTGAAATAAATAGGACATGCCGGAGGGACAGATTCATAACCCAGAGGCACCCTTCACTCTGGAATAAAATCCCAGTCCAGGTTAGGCAGAGTCCCTCATTGACTCTCTTCAAGAGGAATCTTGATGAGTGGATGGGAGATCGTAGGTTTACCCCGGGTATAACTTCTGTGTCACTGTTAGACAGAGGCACAGTATACTAACCTCGAAAAAGGGCATAGCAAAATTAATTTAAAATCGGTGTTGAAAGCCAAACACACTCTGGCTAGGCTTATAAATGCCCTAGGGCAGATAGCCTAGTATGAACCTATGAACCTATGAACCTATGAACACATTTCTTAAGTAGCCGAAAATTGCATATAACAGCAATAGGTTATAAATAACACTTTTTATCACCTTCACAACATGGTGTTTGATCTGGCTTCAGCACTTCAACTGCTGTTTTTATTTTCAGTAAGTACCATAATTAAAAGCCACAAGTCTTTCCACAGCTGCGATTGCCTTAGATCTATCTAAAGTGCTTCATAACATCTATCACACTCTTAATTTACAATGGCTGGCTAATATGGATCTAGAACAGAAGATATTAGAGTTGTCCAAAAGTTATATTTCTACTCAACAATCCCTCTCTCATGAAAAAACAAAATTTTAAATCCTCTCTCTTAATAATACAACCACTGTAGTCTCTTCTCACAACACCTTATTAGGGATGATGGTGGATGATATATTAAATTTGACCTGCATATACAAAATTGCACAATTGCACAAAAAGAAAAACTCATGAAAACCTAGTAATATTTGTTCTCACCAAAACAACTAAAACTATATTTGCCATTATGTGCATCTTCCACTCTTTATGCCCTTTATGGCACTCCCATCCTTAGTAACCTCCAGGACTGACAAAAATCCAAACCTGAACAATGCTATAATAGTGTCTAATTTTGCAGCAAATACCCCTTTCAGACTCCACTGGTGTATATCACATAATCGAAATCCCAAAATATCAAACACCATAAGCTCGAACTTGGAATGTCGAAATGTGATATAATCGAAAGCTCAGTACAGCAAATTTTTTCCGAGAAACACACACACAACCCAAGCACACCAAAAAAAGTAATCCACACATATACACTTAAAATCCTACTTATAACCTTACTAAAGGATACATACACTACTATCTATCCATTACCTTAACACAAACCCTAACCCTAATGTCCATAACTATCGCACACTCACCTTACCCGCTCCCTAACCCTAAGGTCCCTAACTATTGCACACTCACCTTACTCGCTCCCTAACCCTAAGGTCCATAACTATTGCACACTCACCTTACCCGCTCCCTAACCCTAAGGCCCCTAACTATTGCACACTCACCTTACTCATTCCGTAACCCTAAGGTCTCTAACTATCGCAAACTCACCTTACACGCTCCCTAACTCTAAGGCCCCTAACTATCACACACTCACCTTACCTGCTCACTAACCCTAAGGTCCCTAACTATCCCATTCCCACACTCACCTTAACCTGGTCCGTTCGCATACTTACCTTAGCCTGATCCTTAACCTTTGCACCACAGTGGAGAAAATAGCAACCGGCAAAAACAGCCCACTGAGTTCTTTCCCTAGGAAAGAATTTGATGTTCTGTAGCTTCGCTATTTTCACCGTTCGCTGTTTTGGGTTTGATATTATAACATTCAACGTTTTACTACTTCGATGTTATAATAAAAACCCAGACTCCACCACTGTATGACACCTGAAAGCGTAAGCTGGTTAGAGCAACCCCATCAGCTAATATAAACAGCTTCGTACCACTTATAAATTTATTCGCCATCTTTCTGCTTGTTCAGCACTATATACCATTCAACACAATTTTGAGAAGTTCTCTCCTATAACAATCAGCAGTTTCCTCTGCTGTCCATAGCTGTAGTTTGGAACTCCCATTCCTCCTTCAGCCATCAGACTCAGGGTATTCTCAAAAGCTAAATGGTTGGAGTAGCAGGAGTCAAGTACTCTAAATCCCAGTGTAATATTAAGTAGTAAAGAGGGGTCAGCATTAATTTTAACAACTGCATAAATCAGGGTAAGCATTTTCAGATATGGAACTGGATCATTCTGCAATTTCATATAAAATTGAATAATAATTTTGAAATATGCATGCATGTCATACTACATTCTATAGTGAGTTTATAAAAAATTAAAAATACTTTGTTGTATTCTCATGGCATTCAGAATTTTACTAAAAGATGGCCGGGATTCACTAATCCTCTGTATAAGACTAACTAAGTCTTACACAGACACTGCAGTCTAACAGTATGATGTCAGCGAGTCATGCATATTCATGAGGGCGCACTGACTCAACTCTAAGTCTAACACAGAGCGTGCACGAGTGCAGGGGGCATGTCAGACTGTCGAGCAGTCCAAATATCCACGCCCCTGCAAGTGCCTAAACAGCAAATGTCAACTGAAATGAGAGAGTCCGCTCAAATGTCTACATACCCAACACTACACTCCCTCACATTCTAAATCCCTGTACAAGTTTAAAATGTAAAGCTTTCCATTTTTTTTATCATTCCCGATATAGCTGCCCGTATTTGCGCGTGTATGCACGGGTTTGCCCATTGCTTAGCTACAGTTAGCAGTGTAGACATTGAAGAGGATAATAAACTTTATATGCAAATTAAACCAAATAGCAATAGCATAGTGGTAGAGCCCACGCACAAAGAGGAGGCATTCCCAGTTCGAGTCCTACCACTCTCCTTCCTATTTTCTGTATGAAATGTGTGCATAAAAAGAATTCCTGACATTTACCTTTTAAATTTCATTAAAATGCATTGAAATGGCCTATGTGGTAGTCAATGATATTTTATATATATATACATATAAGAAAGTGGAATGGTCATGCATACTGATAAATGCATAAGTAATGTGAAGCACTGCTAAGCAAAGTTTACTAGTAATAAGCACAGTGAAGTATAATTGCTCATAACTTAGCACTGCTTCAACTAGCGCAATAGTTTTGAGCTGAGCTGTCCATTTCGCCAACTAGTGCAACGTCGGGCAAAGTAGAGCAACGTTGAGCAACGCTGGGCAAAGCTGAGCAAAGTCGGCTAAACACAGCCACACCTCCTATCCGGTCTGGCCAGTAGTAAAATAAAAAGCAATGACAGGCCTCGAACCTGGGATACTGTGACACATAATTACAGTACTAAACCACTAAGCCATGACAGCTTTAAATATGGATGCATTTCCAACACACTCATATATATATCAATGGAAGTTTACCCATTGCTAAGCAGGTTTGCTCTTAGCTGAGATTTTTCAAAACCGGCCAATCACAAATAAGTGTGGGAAATGAGGCATATTTAAGCTCCATAGGCGGGAATAATTGCCATAACTGGTTATAGCTCCCATCTGCAGACAGTATGGCCGGTGCTGGAGAGGGCTCTCGGTTTCGAGCGCAACGGTGGGGCATTGAGGATTCAAAATATATGGTTTGGCTCCTCATCCATCATCATGATGCAAGACTCCTGCAGGGCCAGTTTCAGGGCACCAAGTACAAAGCAGAAGCCTGGAACCATTTAGCACATGATCTCACCAGTGCCACAGGCGTCCCTCGGACTCGTGAGCAGGTCAGACACCACCATGCAGACCTGAAGAGATGCAAGGAGGACCAACTGAACCAGTGGCTACAGGAGGCCCGAGAAATGCAAAATGCCCCACTACTGAGTATGTAGCCATGGAATGAAGTATGTAAGAATTGCTACTGTAGTCTATATTATGGATAGGTATGTCTCAATATCCCTTCATTTACTTCACAGCTGCAGGTGTCCATGCTGCGAATCAACAAGCCTATGCAGATAGGCTGCTAAGGTTGCGCCACCAGGCAGGTTAGTAATTATTCTGCATGTGTGTGGTCATATAAAAAAAGTGAGAGAGCCTGAAAAAGAGTGTTGTAACCCATTAATTTGTTTGTGTCTTTTGGCTTTTTTCCCCAGTTAGGGGTCACCACAGCGGAACTCCGGTCCGCTAATGATTGGCAGTAGAGTTTTACATGCTGGCTTGCCAGGCCTAACGCACAACCTTCAATGAAGGAATGCCCATTCACGCATGTCGCCACACAGAAGATACTCTAAGGATCGAACAGGCAACGTCTAACTGTGAGGTGACAATGTAACCCATTAATAAAGGTATAAAATGTATGGAATAACATCTCTGCATGTACTGCTATATAAAATAAGTGATTTAGCATGAAAAGGTGTTGAAACCCATTAATAAAGGTATAAAACGTTTTGAATAAAAGACCTCTGCATGCACTGATATATAAAATAATTGAGAGAGAGCCACTAGAAAAGTCTGTAATGTAATTAATAAAGGTATAATTCCTGGAGTGTGTCTGTGTCACTTTCTTCGATATGTTGTTGTACCCTTGCATAATAGAAATAGTACTGTTGTAATAAGTGCAGTCAACCCACACATGGGTAGGCCCATATAAAGTAGATGAAGGGAGTGCCAGTAGCTGTTAAGCATATATACAGTCCTCAACTGTCGGTTAATGGTCGGCATGTACAGGTTAATCTGGCACATGAGTAGCTTGTTATTGTGTTCCCCAGAAATGTCCGTATGCTGCTAGAAATGTAGGGGGCGGTAATGTCACCTGAACACATCCAGATATGTAGATACATACATATAAATGAAAAATATGAATATGTATCAGTAGCATCTGCATCCAGGACAGTTTGTATGTCAGATATAGGTAAGGTATATCAAGAAGTAGCAAAACCCATTTCACAATTTAACAGACATTGCCTAGTGTAATAATAGATGTAGGGGATATTTAACTGCAGTCAATAGGAATGTAGTGTAAACAATAAGTATAGATAAGTTTTTAATGGAGGTATCTTTTTACACCCTATTATATGTGCATAAACAATGCAATTCCACACCTCAATGGGTATGTCTAATCTCATAACATTTGTTGGGACACATGTCCTATTGGTTTATAAATAACTGCATTTACTTCAATGCATGTGCCCTGTTCACATACCACAATCTTGGTGGCCTGTTGTCACCAATCAATCCTGCATGCTGTTGGAATGTCCACTGTTGTTCTATATATGCATGTGTTTTACTTGCTGTTCAACTGTTGGAACTCTGCTGTGTTGGGTTAATGGGAATACTACTGTATGCTGTTACAAATAAATTGGAATGCTGTTGGCTGTTACTAACCCATATTGTCATTAAATCCTTCTAAACATAGAACGTATGGGAAGGCCGGTCCCAGCGGAACCACCTGTCCCACCTCAGCTGGTGATGGCACCTGGCACCAGCAGTTCCGGTGCCCAGCTCCGGACCTCCTCCTCTATTGGTCCTGTGCCACCTTTGGGTGGAAGTGCTGCAGGAGATGGGGCTCATCCCCCCATGCAAGCGTGGTCAGAGGAGGGCCACCTATCACCCTCCGAATGGATCGGGCTGTGGTGTGTAGGGAGATTGAGTGTTCAGTTGCTGATCCTCTACGCCAGCTCAAGGCAAGAGTGGCGTGACTCACGGGTGAGCCTGCCCCTCCTATGCAGCCCTCAGCACAGCCACCCTCTGGACTGTGAAGGTGCAGTGGTGACTGCCCATGGGTGGGGATCTCAGATCCACTGTTGCCATCTGTAGGTTCATCGGCTTGCAATTTCCAAACACCCTTCCCCGTCAATGGAGTTCACCCACCCCATGTGTCATACTCTGCCCCTGTATGTGTCTTGTTTGTCTTGTCTGTTTACCTCCCCAACCTACCTCCCAAAATATAAGTACTTCCCCTACCCCACATTCCACTCTCACCTGGAAAAATAAAATGGGCAATCTGCTCCCAAAAAAAAATTACGCCTCATACATAGCTGCCCATTTCGCACACATGTCCGCTGGACACAAAGTGAAATTTAATTGGCAGTACAACATACTTTGTTGTCCTCACCCTTCTCTCAGGGGTCAAAGGTTTCAAATTTCCATTCAAATTACTAGTATATGCACAGCTGTTGCTGTTAAAGAAATGGGCAGCTATGGACCTTCCCTACACCCGTCCTGCACATTCCGAGCTGTTTTCCCTACTGTCTTTCCCTCTTTGTGCCCCTTTTTCACCACTTTCCTATCTCCCCATTTTCTTTTCGTTCAAAGAAATTAGCCTGGGGGTTAGCGGGAGTAAGCACTTTTAAGCAGTAGTTAGCGGGTTTGCGTGAGTGTGCGCCTGTGTGTGCTTAGCTAAGCTTGTGTGCGCTTAGCTAAGCATTGCACAAACCTGCTTACAGCTGCTTAAAAGTGCCTTAGTCACTCTGTATGTCAGGGCCCTTGTTCTGCTCAGCAGCAAAATAAAATATCTCTATCAGTCTCAAACCCCGGACCTTGTACACACTAGACTGCATGAAGTACCACTAAGCCATGGTAAACATACAACAAATTGGTGCTGAAACCAATATATCATGCATCAGAATGAGTGAATGTAAAGGCCAAATAGGAATGCCATAACACAAATCCTGTTCTGTGGATCTTTACCAGAAGTTCTTGTAGAATTGCATTACATGACTGTGAAAAAAGAACCAGCCATTCTAGCAGGAAATAATGTTACAGCAGCACTTTATAACCCCCCACACAGTATTATAGCCGGACAAACACTAGCATATCTGATTAGGGTAGAGGCCATACTTCCCAAATGTGACTAATTTCCAGGCATGTCCCTGATTCCGAGACAGGTTTTAGCTGTGTCCCTCTGAATCCCACTGAAAGCTTCTGAAGTTAGGCAGAAAGGTGGTGAATTACACTTAATGAATAATGACAAAAAGTAAGAGTTAGATACCACCTGTACTTCAGGAAATGCGTATTAATCCATATGCTCTGGTTCTCTCAAAGTCTCAACCTAATGTTTCTAATATTGTAAAGGTGTACCTCACTTCAACCTATTTTACCCTGAGTCTGTTCAAATATGTACCTGAGTATCTGAGAGGCCTGGCAGAGGCAGAAACACACAGGCATATCAGCTATTCTGCTGTTACACACTGTGCAAATAGCTTTGGAAGGAGTTACAGAAGCATACCTTTGTGTAGGAGTACAACACTGAAATACCAAGGGATGTAACCATGTACTGGTAGCAACCAACTGTGACAATACCATTGTTCCAGTGCTGAAAAGACCGGTGGGGTGCGCAAAGATTAACAGGCTAACCTGTGGCTACCATCTGGATAGGTCCATAGTTGGGAGCTATGCAGACAGACTACTTGCCTTGGTAAACTAACAGGTACACAGCAACCCTTTAAGTCCAGCAAGATAAAGTTCACACATTAATACATAATGCTCTCTGTCCTACTGCACCCCTACCCAAATGTACAATAAACCTGTGTGTTCAGGGTCTACCAAGGATGTAGGTATGCATACTCAGTACAGATACAGGTAGATCCCTGTCTTTCAGCATGTGAGTACTGTGTTTTTATGCAATGTTGAACTGTTATCACGGCTGTTGTGGTTAATTGTAGTCACGGTTTTTCTTTTGGGTTTCCTTCACTTTAAATTACTGTTGCAATATCTGTTGATAATGTTGTGTTTTTGACTATTTTTGTGGCAATAACTGTTTTTACCTGTGCTGCTGTACATCTACCTATTACGCCACTGCAGAACACGTGGAACGCCATTTCCACTCTGGGACCGTGAAAGCGGTTTTCCCCCTTCATCTCTCCTTCCTGCTTGGTCGCTCCTTTAGAGGGATTATCTCCCTGCTTTTTATCTGCCATTAAGCGCTAACAGCGCTATTACTGGACTTATTCCCCTTAGCCTTTAACTATTAATAGCGCCTTTTACCCCTTTACTAACCTACCAGCCCAAACGGCGGCTTACTCCGCACGGGTTATTGCTACCACTTAAAGCTTTATTATTTCACTCTTTAATAATGCACCCATAACGCGCCTTTGTGCATTTTAGGCAAGTTTAACTTCTCTGCCTGAAGCTTTGTCCCATTATGTTTCTGCACTACTATATCTCATGTGTTTCAACTCAATAATTGAGTTATTTCAATCTGTCTGTACACTGTAGCGCTCCTTTACCGCTATTAAAGAGCAGAACCTTAAGGAGTGTCTTAAGGTGCCATCTGCAACTTTCTTCTTAAGCTCGCCCAGTAGCCGGTTCCTCCTGCAGGCTTTCTTTCTACAATTTTCCTGTTTAATTTTCATTCTTTGGCCCTGGCCCATCCACCTACACTAGGCAACCCTACTCTCCTTGCTGCGACATTCTGGTAGTGCCCCCCCCCCTAGGCTAGACTCCACGTGTTCTCCCCACTGGAGCTCTAGTGCTCTAATACTCCTGCCTATTATGGTAGTTTACTAGCGTACAGGTGTTTATTAATCCTGTACGACACATTTTGATCATTACTTAATGTATAAGCTCCTCTTGCTGGCTTCTGCTTAATATGTTATAATACTGTTTTAGATCTTAGATCTTATTAGCTGAGATATTTTTGTAATGGCGTCTTGTGCACTAAGTCTATAGTCGCTGAGTGTGTACGCTGAGATTAGGTCCTGCTCTCTGCTGATCTTGTAACTTACTATTGTATGCTGAAGTATTCTGATTATTAAGCCTCATTGTTGATGATTTAAATGAAATAATGCTAAATGTAATGTGCTCTGAGGAATTTTGTACTGGCGTTTTTGTGCACTAAGTCTGTAGTCTCTAAGTGTGTACGCTACAAATAGGTACTGCTCTCTGCTAATCTTGTAACCTATTGAATGCTGGAATGTTCTGATTTTTTAGCCTCTCTGCTGGTGATTTAAAAGGGATTATGCTAAATGTGATGTGCTTTCAATATTACTGAATAACCATTTCTCTCTCCTGTGCTTGTTCTCTCTCTTCTCTCTACCTATAGCTAACTCCACAGATTGTACACCAGGGTTCCCATCCATAATTAACCTAAGAGGCCCTGTGGACATCTCAATATCTCAAGTATCCTGAATAGGAATCTACATCCTTAAAAGCAAAGACTGTCCTCCCTGACATTTGTTGAAAGTATGTCCTATTATTGTATTAATTAAATACTCCTCACCAGGACATTTTTTTACCCTAGCCAGGTAAACCAGCAGCCCCCCCCCTTTTTAGATTTGGCCTTTTTCCCCTCTCGGTCACACCTCTGTTCTGCCTTTACCCTTACTTATACCTCCCTGCTTCCTGCTGTTCATACTTAGTTAACCTCCAGTGTATTTTGTCTGTTTTTTTCTTTCCTTTACCTGGCCACTAGGTGGCGCTCTTGTCAATTCATTCTCCTACTTTCACAATCTTTAGTAATTCCTACTGCTCTTCTTATTGTTACAACCTGATTTTTATCTTGTTTTCTTTCTTTCTTTCTTAAACACATCTTATTTACCTTATCCAGTATTTTATTACTAACCCCACACAAGTCTTCCCTACCTTTCTAACCCACCTTTACTTTTCCACCTGTTCTCTACCTCCTGACTGATTGTTTTCTGCTACTGGTCTTGTTGTTCCTCCGTTACCGCTCACTCCGCTCTCCTCCCTACCCCCAATTCCCACCCACCCCCAGGGGTCCTACCTTTATACTTCCCTAGACACACCCCCTAGTACCCAACAACCTATAACATCTCTCCAATACATCCACCATTTTATTCCTCACTTCCTAAACCACACCCTCTCTTGAAACCTTCCCTCCTATTTCCCTACCAACCTATTATCTCTAACCTCCTACTCTATAAAACTATGCCCTCAACCATGAAAACTATCTCTCCTCTTCTTCTCCTAAACATTCTACTTTACTACTACACCCTTACCTCCTATGAAAATCTCAAACTATTCCAAACTCCATCTTCAACCAAACATACTACAACTACACTTCCCCTACCCAAACAATCACACATTAATATACTAGCTACCTGTCCCTACCTCCCCCCTCTCTACCATAAAGCCCACCACTACCAACTCAAAACCTCCAAAAGACTCATTCTATTACCAGTCAAATATACAAAACCCCTACAACCACCCCAAACTCTTTTACTTATATATGGAGATATCCACCCCAACCCTGGCCCCAATACCCCCCAAAATCAAAGCCCTCTAAAACAAGCTACCATCTACTCTAACCCACACTTTTCCTCTGACTCCCTCTCTATTGCTCATCTTAACATTCGTAGCATTAATAACAAAGTCACTCAACTCCATGCCTTAATTGATTTTTATGCCTTTGATATCCTCTGTCTCACAGAAACCTGGCTTAAACCTAGTACAAAAGACAACAAATTCACCCCCCCAGGCTATAGTACCTTAAGACAAGACCGCCCTAATAAAAAAGGTGGAGGAGTGGCCCTCCTGTTTAAATCCCAACTTCAGCTAGCTTTAATTAACTCCGTCCCCCCCACACCAGGAAATGCTGAAATTCTTTCCACCAAACTCCAAATTAACACAACCAAAGCTATAAACATAATATGTTCCTACATCCCCCCAGGCAAGAACATCCACACCCTAGAAAATATCCTATGCTGGATTTCTAGCACCTTCCCCCAGGAAACCATAATCCTAGGTGATTTTAATATCGACTGGAACTCCTGCATATCCCCCAAATCCACCACACACCTTAACCTCTTTAACTTTCACCAAACCATTAACTCCCCTACTAGAATACACAAATCCACCCACAAACAAACAATCCTAGACTGGATACTAACCAACAACAATCCCTCTCCTACAAAACAGGTATACTCCCTGACAATATTAGTGACCACCTCCTTACCTTTATCACCAAACAAAAATGCAACATCCCTAAACAACCTACTTATAGAACTAAATACAACAAAACAGCATTTAATCTCACATCCTTTCAAACTGAACTCAAAGAATATAACTGGTCAACCCTAAAATACCTCCCAATAGATGAAGCAGTAACGCATTTCAACAACACCTTCTTACAAATTCTAAACCAACATGCCCCATCCCGATTAGTCAGAATCAGATCCAAAGCAGCTCCATGGCTCTCTGTTATTACTAAACAAACTATGAGAGCGAGAAATAAATCATGGTCAAAATGGAGATCCACTAAAAGCCCCACTGACCATCAAACCTTCAAACATCTAAGAAACAAAACAAAGAAACTTGTCATCCTAGACAAAAAAAACTATAACTTCCAACATCAACAAAACCAAAACCAAAACCCTAAAAAATTCTGGTCAGGAATTAATAAACTACTCCACCCAGGCAACACCAAAACACCTACCCCAGCTAGCTTAGCACAAAAACAACCTAATATCATAGCCAACACCTTTAACAATTTCTTCTCTCAAACTGTAAACTCACTTGCAAGCACAATGACTCCACCCCCCTCCCTCCAAACTACCCCCATCCCCAACAATACCTATACACTAAAACTTGAAACCGTCTCAACTACCTATATACAGAAACTACTGTCTAAACTAAAACCCTGTACACCCTCGGCTGACAAACTTCCAGCTGAATACCTTCAATTAGCTGCAAAACAAATAGCCTACCCAGTATCCATCTTAATAAACAGAACCATAACAGAATCCAAAATTCCATCCTGCTGGAAAATCTCCCACATTATTCCACTCCACAAAGGTGGAAACTCTAATGAACTATCCAATTTTAGACCTATTGCTCTTCTATCGCCTCTATCAAAAATAATGGAACGCTGTATTCACCATCAACTCCTAAACTATCTCTTAAATAACAACCTGCTTGTAGACTCTCAACATGGCTTTAGACCCTACCACAGCACTACTACTGCCCTTCTTTCCTTCTCTGATACCATAAATAAAAATCGAAATAGAAACCTATTCTCATCTGCACTATTTCTAGACCTCTCAAAAGCATTTGATATGGTCAACCATCTACTTCTCCTTGATACCTTAAAATCTCTATCACTTGATTCTCAAGCCTTACAGTGGTTCAATTCATATTTGACTAATAGAAAACAAGCTGTATTGTGGGACAGCCATCTATCCACTCTACTCCCGGTCACTATTGGTGTCCCACAAGGATCTATCCTAGGCCCCCTACTTTTCTCCATTTTCATCAACAATCTGTCCAATTCCCTACCAACATCCACATGCATACAATATGCAGATGATTCCACTCTCATCTGCTCCGCCCCTACCCCAGCAGAACTCCACTCCACTACCCAAGAAGTCTTTACTGCAGCAGAAAACTGGTTTCAACACATCTGTCTCCTCCTTAATCCCAAAAAAACCAAACTACTACTCTTTACCCCTACCTCTAAATCCACCCCTATCTCTTTTTCTATAACATCCTGTAATGGCACTATCATCAAACCTGACAACTGCACTAAACTCCTAGGCGTCACCATAGATAACCAGCTTAACTTTGACTGTCACATTGATTTAACTATCAAAACTGTTAATAAAAAGATTGGTGCCCTATACAGGCTAAAGCCTTATCTCACTGCATCTTCCCGAGTAGCCCTTGCCCAAACTCACCTTATCTCTACACTAACCTATGCCTCCCCCTCCTTTGTCAACTTATCTAAAGGTAATCTTCAGAAACTGAATACTGCCTACCACAGTATAGCCAGATTTGCCACTGGCTCACCTTTCCTAACTCACCACTGTCTTAACTTAAAGAAACTCAACTGGCTTGAACTCCCAAACCTTATACTCCTACAACAACTTATCATCACCTTCAAAATTCTTCATTACCCCTCCAATATACCAATACTAAATAATGTCATCACACCTTATAAGAATCTCAAGACACTCAGATCAGCCAACAAGCTACTAGTTACTACCTTGAAATCTCATAACAAATCAGGTGATTCCCTATTTGCAAACACTATCGGTTCTTACTGGAATAAACTTCCCACTGAACTGACCTCCCTAACATCATGTCACCTTTTCAAAAAACAGATAAAAAACCACCTACTAATCCACTGGCTTTGCCCCTGCTCTAATCCTGACTGAGCATACTAATGTTCATTACTCTGAACAGTCTGCTACTTGCATTCTTTACTCTCCCGTTCTTACATAGACTAACATCCTCAGCCCCCTTCTCTGGACCTTCACCCTTTTCCTTTATCTCATTGCCTAGATACCTCACTCTCCTTTTCAACTTGACTTGCTTAACATTTAACTATGATAAAATGATATTACCCTATGTAAACATATTCTATCCACACTTTCTATTTATCTTTTATCCCTTTTTTCCTTAACTTCAATACCTATATACCTGTTTACCTTCTAACTTGCTTTTTACACTTCTAACTACTAGTTTTCTTTCCTCTGCTAATTTCCAATTCTGTCTTCTACCTTCTGACCAATGATTAATTTTATGTAGCTATACTTCAGATATCCTTAACTCAACTTTATATTTTGGTGCCTGAGCTTATCTCCTCAGCCACATGATGTGAACTTTGATTGAAATCTTTCTGTAACCTAGTTAAATTAGTCCAGACAAACTGTATTTTGTCTTTGTACATTTTGTTTTGTTTTGTTTTGTTTAAAAAAAAAAGATTGATCTATTTTAGTAAAGTATTCCTCATGTATTGTCTTAGTCTGATAGTGGAGCTTTTCTCCTCGGGCCTCTGCTGAAAATGGACATGTATCCAGCCAGACTAGCCCGGTTAACAAATGTAAAATAAAAAAAAATAAATAAATAAATACCGTTTTCTTGAGCAGCCTGTGCTAATGTCAACACTAAAAAAGCACAAACTGTTCAAAAGTGAGTGAATAAATATTCACAGTATAGCAGTTCAGAAACAGTTCATGTGCCAAATGAATACATCTCAATAACTACTTTTGTATGGCAGTAAATTGTACAAGTAGAAAAGAAACTACATACTCCCATGTATCTTGTGTTAGCATATGTAGGGGTGAGTACAATTCTACACTGACAACTGTGTAGTGGAAGTGGCAACATTCAGGTCTGAGTACAACAATTATATCACTGGCTACACCCTAGCTTCAGATATAAGAACTATACCAACCTTCTGACTTACACAACGGTCTCCACATCAAACAAGTATGGGCCCCACTCTGGAAAGTTGAAAGGGCTATGCCTACCTGACGTAGCAATTTATAGCACTGGGTTGCTATGACAGTGAGTACTGCAATTACCACACAGCAGGCTGTATGCAATTAACAAATGGTGGCCACCAATTGGTGCAGAGGCCATCACATGCACATGTGCAGAAACCTATAAAAGCAGGTACCTGCTGGCCACACATGCAATCATCCCATTGCAGATGGTGAGAGAGAGAGACACAGAGAGAGAGAGATAGATAGAGAAAGAGACACAGAGACAGAGAGAGTGAGATAGAGACTCACACCCCCACCCACACCAGTGGGAAAAAATAATAATAACCTAATAAAAAAAATGAAACATAAAAAAAATATATTAATTACATTCAGCCAAAGAGACAGCTAATTGAAAAATATGAACTCATACAAAGGAAAGGTATGTAACAGACATGTATTTACTAGCATGTAGTAGATGTATTTGAAGACCACTCTACATACTTTGAAACATCAATATGTGGCAGCAGTACGTATGTATGCACAGATGCCCTGCATAACTACTGCCATGGACAAAGTGTGTAGTTGTGTGCAGTGGGACATAACTGTGATATATGTAGCTCAGCATTAAATGTCAAACATCTGAACCATGTCATCTGTGTTCTGTACAGTAGTGTGGACAATGTTTGTGGGAGTAGCGCATAAAGCTATATAGCCATGGATGTGACAGAGTAACAAAAGCATGATAGTCATATCAATGTGTAGATTAGCATTGGCAACAGCTGTACCAGGCTAGTATGGTAATTTAGCATTTGCAGCTATATATACACCCTATAATATTACTGTGTGCTCACATGTGACACCTGTTCATGTTGCAGCAAGGTCCAACAGATCAGCCGTGAGGTACATGGACTTACAACAGTGTGGTCCTTGTGTGTGTATGGCACACACATACAGAGAGATCTATCTGTGTCAGCTATATTAGCATCTGTACATGTGCATAGAGCAAGGGACATACTGCAACTGTTTGTGAAAGGTGGATATATATATATATATATATATATATATATATATATATATATATTTCTATATAGATTGTCGTGTGTGGAAAACCAGACAGCATACAGTGCTGGTATATGACATGTCGTGGTTGAACGCTGTGGGTATGATTCGTCAGATTTGCAGTGTTGCATCCAGTGAGGCCTGTTAAAGCTACATGGGCTGAGAACACCTTCAATGCATTCCGCACAACACTGTGCAATATTATGACATAGCTGTATACCTCACAACCTTCCCATACTCAATATTCCCACCATGAAAGGTGGACTGTATATGTGCCTATATGTATATCAATATGTACACCAATGGATATTTATAGGTATGTGTGTATATATACATATATATATATATATATATATATATATATATATATATATATATATATATATATATATATATATAAATATATATATATATACATATATATATATATATATATATATATATATATATATATATACACATAAAGAGAGAGAGAGTGAGAGAGAGAGACAGGGTCATATTTACTGCAACAGATGCCTGGTGACAAAGCCATGGACTCAAGCTCAATGTTGACACTGCATTGGCATCCCTCCTTGAAAAAACTCAGTACCCATTAACTAACACATGGGTGGTCGCCTACTTAACACTGAAGGTGTGATAAGAGACCATGGGACACAGGTGGACAGTAGTCTCTCCTTTGATTGTCACAGTTCCACACTAGTCATGTAACCTGTCTACATGGCACACATAATCACAAAAGGTGTGTTATCCAGGAAAGTATAGGTCAGTGTTCCCCTCTACTCCACACACATAAAACCCATTATAGAGTACAATGACCCATGTGGTATGTACCTCACAAGACATCTACAGTAACTGGAAAGGACACAGACATACCTTACAAAGAGTAATACCGGCCTCAAACAGATGCCCTATGCAGACTGTCCCATAAATCTACAGCTAGACTGTGTCGCATACCATCTACCCAGAGGTGACCTCTGCCTAACATGCAAAGCTGTGTGAACCCAGAGATGTGGGACATGCTCCACGTAATCAGATCACAATCCCTACCAGCTACACGCTCTAGGGACCTAAACCTTGTCACCTCAATAAACAGCACATGCTGGAGGGATAGATCCCTATCTCAGAGACATCCCATACCCTGGCACAAACCACCAAGCAATAGCAATCGAAGCGCCTAATTAGCAGTTGTCATATATAAACCTCATGATTGTATGTGAGATATGAAATACACCCCGGTAATCACCTCTGTTGCTCTGCTTGACAGGGCCACATGAAATGAAATTAACTGTGTGTCAAAGGCCAGAGTAGCGTATGGCTAGACATCTATAGGTCCTAGGGCCAATTGCCTATAACCTACCTATGAACCGATACACACCCACATGTACTTGCTGCAATAATTGCTTTGTGAGGTTGACTGAGTGTGATGGTGAATGTGTTGGTGAATGTGTCAGAGTTCTGTATATGTGTGATAGCTAAGTGGGAAACTGTTTATGTCATGGTATTTAGTATCCTAGCTGTGGTCCCAGGAAAAAATGTGTATGCTATTGCTAGGCACAAAAAGCAGTATGCCAGATGGTCTGACGTAGTGTGTTGGTGTCAACTAGGGTGTCCCATTGTAGGCTACAGCAGTACATGTATGCTTATTGAGTGTTACTGCTGGTGAATCCAACCTCTGAATGAACTGTAGTACTACCTGAAGCTGTATGCCTAAACAGCACAGTATGTTGTATGTACACATGTCCTGGAAACACTGTTTTGTTTGCTCCCCGTAGTCTTCCAGATGACATACCTCAGGCATACGGTCTTGTAACTACTGACATACAGTACTGTATGGTACACAGGTAAAGGTCATGTTTGTTGCCATACCTTTGTGTCTGGTATGTATGTCTAATGTGTGTGTGTGTGTGTGTGTGTGTGTGTGTGTGTGTGTGTGTGTGTGTGTGTGTGTGTGTGTGTGTGTGTGTGTGTGTGTGTGTATGCCTGTACCATGGCCTCGGTCATATGTGTGTTACAGGATATAGGTGCATATCTAGCAACATGTATAGTGTAGTACAGCAGTATGCCACCTATATTGACGAATGAGCACATATGTTAGGCAGGGGTTTGCCATCAATGACTAGTGTGGTATACTGGTAATACTGTGACTGGACTTTACAATCATTGCAATGGATTACATGTTATGTTATGCATTAGCTTGATATATACCCCCTGTGGCTAGGTGGTGCATTGTGTTGCATACAGTGTGCCATGTACTGTTGTATAGTCTTACATACTGGTTTATCTTTGTTGCTGTGCAAAACATGGTTTGATATATACAGTGTGCCAGGCACTGTCAGGCAGTTGTGGGTTGAGCACTGATATGTGGTATTGAAAGTGTGTATCCTTAGACAGCCAATAGGTTGTTATATATGGCAGTTAAATGATATCTGCACTTTAGAATATTAAGTGTGCCACTTGACTTGCTCACACATATTGTTTCATTGTCTTCCAGGGTCATGACCCACCATCGTAATCCCTCATACAGCCCAGCAGAGGATGAAGTAATAACAGACACCATGGTTCAGCACTATGCCATGCTGTTCTCAAGAACCAACCAGGACCAGCACGAGCGGACTGCACTGTGGTAAGATCTTGTCCATAGGGTAAATGACATAGGCATGCATAACCAGACATATGAGCAGGTACGCCATCACTGCAGTGATTTAATAAGACATGTCCTGGCAGCATTTTTTTATTTATTTAACATTTGTTGACCGGGAATGTCCTGGCAGCATGCATCTGATATCCGTAGACAACAGCTTGCCACAGGTGGTGGGGTAGCCATCCATCCCCCCCTCACCATAGTGGAGGAGCTGCTCCTGAGCCAGGTGGCTCTTGGCCAACAACAGCAACAACAACAACTAACAGGCGTCATCATGGAGACCGGAGCCACCCAGCAAGTTGACATGGAGCGTGCAGGTAACATGGCATAGCTGTACACTACTGTTACCTCTATTGGTAGATCATGCTTATGTGAGATGTGTAGTGTGTAGTTACAAGATGTGGTGCCTAGTGTTGTGCAATAATAATAAATCGTAATAATATATGCAAGCCTGTGACTGTCAACAGTCGTACTATTGTAAGATTGCAAACACACAGTAGCAATGCCACAGTTGTTGCCACTGACAAACTGTCTCATATCCTTGTAGGTCCCTCTGGTGTGACAGCAAGGCAGCAGACCCATGCTGGTGAGTGTGTTCTACATTTATTATTGCTAATTAAATGTGCATGTCATAGGTGAGGTGTAAGCCATGTACCCATCACACACCAGCGCATAATGCATGCTGTGCATGTTTGCTGTGAGACTATGCACATCTCAGTAATGTGAGTAGCTGACTCAAACATACGCAATACACAGAGCATTACAAACAATTGTGGCAACACTGTAGTGGACGTTGGATAGGCAGAGTCGATACACATGCACACAACACACACAACTGTGTCATATGCAGTACACGTTAACATGCTACACATGGCGTAGTCAGACACACGCTGTAAAGTCACACTTCAGTATCCCAAATGTCATCCACACAGCACACATAATGTACCTGAGGGGTAGAGTCCTCTCATGTGGCTGTGCAACACTCTTCAACACATAACACATTCATGTTAGGCAATGCCACCTAATGTGCACCTTATGAACCCATGTAACAACTGGCCGTGAAATGGTGAATGTAGCCATGGCACTGCAGTTCAGGTATATCATGCTATGTGCTGGTCTGGCACACATTAGTAGCCTTGAGTGAGCACATGATGCTGCATGATGATGTCACATGGTACTACACCACATCCAGTTACAGTGGCCACAGTAGTACACATATCATTAATTGCTATGCACCTCAGTGTTGTGTGTGTGCAAACATATGCACCAATACACAATATTCATAGTAATCACCGTTTGTACAAAGTGACACACATGTCTTGTAATACTATTGAGTGTAAAGGTCACATGACACACATTGTGTATATGTGATGTTTAATGTTGCAGTTGAGTGGTAGCCTGCCGTGTCATGCTTGGCACTGGCATGTCCACAATATGTCCTACACTCACCATAACCACTGTACAAAGGCTATGTTGAGCAATGGTATTCCATCAGGTATACATGCACCACTCATCCTGTGTGTATACATAGCATGCATGTGCTAAACCTCTGTCCACAATTGTCTGCTAAAGACACAGATGCTCTAATCAGAAATGGATATCTATGAGACACACTGATACACATCCAGCCATGGTATGTACACCAGACTAACTTTCTTCATTACCCTTTTCTCTACCTTTAACCCTACTCTGTGCTTAATAGTTAAGCAAATACCTAGCTTTTCTTTTGCCCTTTGCAGTCCTTCTATGCTCTGACCTACTTCTCTCATCTCTCCGCTCTCTTCTCTTTTGTCTTCTTTTCTCTTCTCACTTTCTTGACTACTGTCTCTTCCCTCTTTTCTAGTTTTGTATTACTCCTTCAACTTTTCTAGTCACTTGTACTCTAATTTTTTTCTATATTTTAGAAGCTTATTTGGCACAACCATTAAACATTAATTAAGATGCTTTGTAACTGACCTAGTATTATTCATGTCTACTGTAGTTTTGTGTGGCTTAGCTTTTTGTTGATTTTATTACTAATTTTATATTCTTATTTTTATTTTTATTTTTTTTATTATTAACATGTCTCTTTGTTGTGTTTTGTGTGGAGCTTTTCTCCCCGGGCCTCTACTGAAAATGGAAATATATCCAGCTAGACTAGCCCGGTCAACAAATGTAAAATAAAATAAAATAAATGTATACCTGTGAGTGATGGTGAACAGGACATTGCAGAGCTGTTAATACTTGCACAGCAATGTTGTGTCCATGTACACATTGCATTCCAGGGTGAGGCCAATCACTAAACAAAACACACATGCATCAGAGCCATGTACACTGTTATTAACAAGGGCTGTCTACACTCACACTGCATGCTGTTGAGCAACACACATCTTGCATGCTGTCACGTTTGATATAAATGTTTGGATTGTGATACTGTACACCACCATCACATGCTATTGAGTATGTTCTGGATTGCTGGTGGTGTGTGTGTGTGTGTGTGTGTGTGTGTGTGTGTGTGTGTGTGTGTGTGTGTCTGTTGTAGTGAGGAGTGTATATGTGTGCATGTGTTCATGTGTGCATGTGTGCATGTGTTCATGTGTTCATGCGTGCATGTGTTCATGTTCATGTGTGCATGTGTGCATGTGTTCATGTGTTCATGAATGCATGTGTGCATGTGTGCATGTGTTCATGTGTGCATGTGTGCATGTGTTCATGTGTGCATGTGTTCATGTGTTCATGTGTGCATGTGTCCGTGTTCATGTGTGCATGTGTGCATGTGTTCATGTGTGCATGTGTGCCTGTGTTCATGTGTTCATGTGTGCATGTGTGCATGTGCGCAGACATCATGTACAGGTTGTAAAGTGTGTTTCCTGTCTCCCTCTCACAGGTGCTGATTTTGGGCTGGTTCACTGCAGCAGGGAAACTGATGTCACTGAGCATGATAGTGATAATGATGATAGGTGTGTTGCGGCACAGATATGTTTGCCAGGGTCTGTCATTGAGCCAACAATCGACAGTACACAAGTGTCCACCCCATCCATGCACACAGTCATACTGCCAATACATCCATCATCAATGCCCTTAGCTGAGGGAGAGCGTTGGCCAGGACAGTGTGGTATCTATGGCACATGCATCCCAACACAGCAGCCATACTCAGATGTCTGGAAGGGTACCACATAGGCAGATGTCCAGGGGTTCTTGTCAGAGCACTGCTGGCCATCATGCCACTGGCAGATGTGCCACAGGTCTTACAACCTCGCGCATGTTCCAGGCTGTCATGGAGGCACAGGCATGTATGGAACGGTACACCAGACATGGACTAAGGGCACAGAGGGCACATAACATCACTTTAAATGACAATATCCATAACCTAGCAGGTGCCATCCGTAATTACACTGAGGTCATGGATAGATGTTGGGGTGAGACATTAGATGTCCTCCACAATGTCATGTCCATGTGTCAGGAAAATGCAGGATGGGTGAGACGTCGATGTGGACGTATGCCAGCAATATCAGCAGCTATCAGTCACCTCGGATGTCCCTTACATCACAGCTGCTCTCGTAGTGCCAGTACCAGCCCGAGCAATGTTGGGGCTGGGCTGTCCATAGACCGTCCTAGAAGACCATGTGCACGTGGCTATGGACAGTACCAGCAGGGACCTGGGTCCAGTGTACATCCATCTACCTCTGGGGATAGCACCCAGTCAGGCTTAGTACCTGATAGTGTCAGTAGCACCCCTGCCAGGCACAGGTACCGTATCCGTGGCCAGAGACGGTGATCTGTAAAGCCTGGCAGGTACAGTCTGTGGCTGTCCCACAAATCCCCGTATATGGCAACCACATGGTGGAACTGTGTGCATGCACACAGACACACACACTCACACACACACACACACACACACACACACACACACACACACACACACACACACACACACACACATAAACAAGACAGCTTGGGCTACCACATACACGCACACATTACATCAACATTGGCCCATAGCAGTACTCTTGGCCCTCACACACACACACACACACACACACACACACACACACACACACACACACACACACACGCACACGCACACACACACACACACACACACACACACACATGTTGATTGTATGGCTCACTGTAGGCCTCTGGCAAACCAACTACACACCCTGTGCATATGATGAATCCTGTGCCACCTCCTGTCATCTGTGACATCAATGCAGGAACAGGCTACCATGCTACTGATGCACAGGGTGCATTTATAGCAGCATAGCAATGTTAGCATGTTGTCAGCAGTAGCGTGTAATGATATTCTTGAAGGTGGGACTGAGCAGGCATGATGCATGTAAGCTATTACTGTCAATGTAGTAATGTCTACACTTGTGTTAGTTCCAATAGTTTATTGTCCGCACAAGTGCCACTTGGCTGATGTGTGTAGAATTGGCAGCATGTGTTACAGAGTGGACAGTATGTGTGGGATGTGTGTGGCACAGATTTTCAGGTGTACATTTGTGAACATGGTGGAGGTGCACTGTCTGCATGTACATGCATAGTGGACACATGGGCAGGGTGACATGCCCTATATTACACAGTAACACTCCATAGTCTCGACTGGTGGCCATTATGCATTGTACTACACACATTTCGGAACTTGACTACACATGTGTGTATGACATGGTTAGACACTGTGCTGTAGGTGATACTGTTACTGTCATTGATTTGCATTCTGGTAGTATACACAACTTGAACAGCCTGACCATAACCAATCGTTAGTTGATATCTTGACAACTGATGCACAGATGTAGGACACACAGTAACATTTGGACACTTCAGGCACTCTACTATGCCAGTAACCAGTGGTATTCACCTGCACCCATTACTGAGACCACTCCTGTTTGGCATATAGCCAATCACAGTAGGGATACGTCCGTCCACGTGTGGTAATACATACTGTGGCCTATAATGCATTCTCCAGATGACACACACATCCTCCACAAGGGTATCACACAGACAGATCCCTGTTGTCAAACCCTTGCTGTAAAGCTATAAGACAACAAAAGCATAGTCATCCACCTTTACAGAACATAGTATCCCCACAGTACCACATAGGTAGTAGCTACCAACATGAAGAACAGGTACCGATATGTACATGCAACCAAGTGGTACTTCATCTCTCCTTTGATAATCACATTTCCAAAGGTATGTTTAAATCCCTCCATGGATCACATGAGCAATGAGGGGTCTGCATGCATATCCACAAAGGTTGTTGTACACCTATAATGAATAGCCATCAGTGATAGACCCTGCTGCATTTGAACAGGTCTGACATCTACCTTGGCCATAAACCCTCACTCACACAATTCTATAGAAACCGTAATGAGTGTGTGTGACATAGTTGACCTAGGCTAGGGATCACTACAGTGGCTGGTCTTGTCACAAGCATACAGATTTGACTAGGGTTACCACCTGTCCCACTTTGCGAGGGACAGTCCCTCTTTGGGCAGTTGTGTCCTGACCAAAAATATTAAAAATGGCAAATGTCCTGAGATTGTAGGACATAATTATGTCCAATATTTTATGTAATAGTTGCATAAAATAGTTATTTCTGTATCTAAAATACCTAAATGTTACAAGAAACAGAATAAGCAACTAAACGGCTACAAGAATAAGCTTTTATTTAGGCAATAAAGTAAAGTTCTATCCTTTGTACTGACCGTGGGTATGCGTCGGCCTGTAAAATCTGATGTGTGTCCTGAAAATGTCCCACTTTGGCCATTTGAAAAGATGGCAACCCTAGATGTGACCTAAGGTCTGGAAAGCAGCAGCACACTCTGGAAAAGATGACAGATGTGTTCTTGGAGAAAGCAGGGTTCCCACACATGCAATAACTGAGGTCACATGTACGTATATGTATTTGCCACACAGCTACCTCACATGTGCAGTGCACATACTGGTGTCATGCTGATATGTCATACAGTAGTAAAAGCAAAACCCACAGCCCATTAACCAACAGTCTCACACACATAGAGCACACACAGATGTGTCAAGTGTAGGATTCAAACCCCTACCTAACTGTTTTATGTCACTAAAAGAATACGCATTTACGCAACGTGCTATACACATTACAACAAGCTCTTTTTTCCACAGGTGTTTTTGTAGGGTGGTGACATCATCAGACCTGACAAAGTTTAGTATACCACTTTTAAGGTGTTTGACTACTCTCCAAAAGGGTTGCTCCTCTCCAAGGAGATCACACACAAATAGACACAGAGACACCTGTCAAGTGCAGGATTTAAGCTCCTACTTAATTGCTTTATGTCACTACAGGAGGACGCATTTACATGACGCACTATACACATTACTGTGAGCTCTTTTTTCCACAGGTGTATTTGTAGGGTGGTGACATCATCAGACCTGACAAAGATTAGTATACCACTTTTAAGGTGTTTGACTACTCTCCAAAAAAGTTGCTCCTCTCCAAGGAAATCACACACAAACAGACACACACCTGTCAATTGCAGGATTCAAACGCCTATCTACTTGCTTTATGTCAATACAGGAGTACGCATTTACACAACGCGCTATACACACTACTGTGAGTTCTCTTTACCACAGGTGTATTTGTAGGGTGGTGACCTCATCAGACCTGACAAAGATTAGTATACCACTTTTAAGGTGTTTGACTACCCTCCAAAGAGATCACACACAAACAGACAGACAGACAGACACACACACACACACACACACACACACACACACACACACACACACACACACACACACACACACACACACACACACACACACACACCTGTCAAGTGCAGAATTCAAATCCCTACCTAATTGCCTTATGTCACTACACGAGTACACATTTACACGACGCACTATACACATTACTGTGAGTTCTCGTCTACACAGGTATATTTGTAGGATGATGACATCATCAGACTAGACAAAGTAGGTTACATTAGGTGACAATTGGTGGGCTACATAAAAGGAATGTCTGAACACTCTGGCCATGTGATCATCAAACGAGAGTTCACTATCTAACTGTGTCCCCAGGGCCTTCATGACTTTCTCCATACATACTGGTGTACCACCTATGTGGTAATTTGTTTGCACTTTGTTTTAGCAAAATGGGATGACTATGCATTCTTTGTCATTTTTGTTGGGGCATTGTTTTGACACCAGGTATCTGTGTCTGTAAGCCTCTTCTGGAGGATGTGTTTGTCAGCCATAGAGTCGATTATGGACCACAGTTAGCAGTCATCTGCAAATCTGTTCAGCCATACTCCTCCTGTGCTTGCCTGTACCTCTGAGCAGTGTCCACTGAACAGGTGGAGTCCCAGGAGCAAGACCTGTGGGATGCCATTTGTGACTGTCTTAGAGTCGGACATGGCACCCACAACTCTGAAAATGTGTGTTTGATGTGAGAGCCACTAAGCCACACATCCTGTGACATAGCTGTTGATGTTCAGGCTGGTAAGCGTGTCCATGATGACAGAGTGGGGAATGGTGGGAAAAGTCCTTAGTGAGGTCCAGGTGGGCTGTGTGGACTACTTTCATCTCCATCTATGTCCTTGGTAACTGTTGGAAGTAAGTCGATTATGTTTAGGAGGCAGGATCTGCCTTTAACAAGGCGAGGTTGTGTAGAGTCCAGTGCCTGGAGTTCCCCAATGTCTCTGTTTATGGGTTCCATGACAATTTGCTCAGTAGCTTTGTAGACCAGGCTGAGTAGACATATAGGTCAATGGTTTCCAGGTTCTGTTGTGGCACCCCGTTTGTGGAGCTGGATGACTGTTAGTGTATGCCATTCTTTATGTACATACTCTGTGGTTTGATTACGTCTGGGCAGTGAATGTAGGTGAGGGTGTAGTTCCTTTTGGGCCTAGTGTAAGACGTAGCCTGGGGCACCATCCAGTCCAACTGATGCTGTGTTCTTGGCTTTGGAGAGGGCTGTCCTTACCTGCATGTCCATGACGTCTGGGGCTCTGCATTCTTCTGTGATGGACACAGGCCCTTTTGGGGGTGATGGGGGGAGGTTTACACTGAACTTGTCCCCCAGGATGTGGCCATTGAAAGTTGGTTCAGTGTATTCCTTGCCATTTTTCAGCAGCTGACAGAATATTTGGAAATTGACACCTACATGTCTGGTAAAGCTACGGCAGGCTTTGTGGTTGTTATTCTTACAGTCCTTGGCAATTTGTCTTTTGACAGTGTCCTTGAATTATTTTATGAGCGATCATTGCTTCTTCCTAATAATGATTAGTGATGCCTTTCCTTTAGTGAAGTTGGCTCTATCGGGTGTTAGTTTCCTCCTTCTGTTGTCTAGCTTATTTATGGCCAACGACCACCATATTGTTTTCTTATTTTTGGAGGAGTGCATCTTGGTTTTATTTGTGATGTCTTGATCCATGCATCCCTGTAGATGCTCATAGGATGCACTTGTAACTGATTTAGCAGACTGAATACCATTCTCCTATAGCAAGAGGTTTTTGGAACTTTCCACTTTTGTCTTGGGATGTGTGCAGTTTGCTTTTGAAAATGTCTTCACAGTGGTTTCATTGGCTGGGTGGGGTGGCGGGATGCGGATGTCCAGTGTGATTACTTTATGATCTGATATTACCAGCAAGGGTTTTATCTCTGCTGTGGAACACTGGTACCCCATGTTGGTGATGATCATGTCCAGTATAGTGTCACCTCTAGTCGCCATGGTGACCAGCTCTTCCAGGGTGTTAGAGCTTTTAAACTCTAGGAAACATTGGGCAAAGGACATTGTACACAAGTAATTCTCCCACTCAATGTTTAGGTAGTTGTAATCACCTCATATAATGTTGTTTGATAGGACCTTGATAATTTCCACTGTTCTCAGGAATGAGTGAGGTTCCTGTGACAAGGTAGGTGATCTGTAGCAGGCTGCAATCTGATGAGCAGCTTTGCCCAGTCTTAGTTGCACTTCATGGTCTCCAAGGCCTCATGCTGTGCCACTACCTGGAGGTGTGGGTATCATAAAGTAAATGTGTACACCCCTTCCTTTTGTATTTCACTCGTGGTTTTGGGCCCAAAGGTCAGAAGGATTGTGAGTGTTTTACGTGGAGCATGTCCAACAGCACTGTGTTTGACATAGCTTTGTATGTTAGGCAGTGAACACATCTGAGTAGGCGATATGCAAGGGAGTACTGATAGAACATTTTGAGATAGTCTGTGTATGGCATGTATTTCAGACTGTGAATGCTCTTTGTGAGGTATTGCTGCAGGCTTTCCAGTTGTTGTAGTTGGCTTGTGAGGTACATAGCAAAAGTGGTGTTGTACTCTATTATAGTTCTAGTGAGTAATGAGTAGTGGGGAGCAATGTCCTCTTCTATTCTGCATGAGACACATTTTGTGATGAGGTGTGCCACATAGCAGGGTTTCCTGACTACTGTGGGCATGTGATTATCACTGTTATGTCCAGTGTCCACCTGTGACCCAAGGTCTCTTATCACACTTTCAGTGTTAAGTATACTATCGCCTATGTTGTCGTTCTTGGCTACGGAGTTTTAAACAAAGGGGATGACAATGCACCTTTTGGCATTGAGCTGGGGCCCATGGCTTTGACAACAGCCATCTGTCTGTCTCAGTGAGGCCCTTTTGTAGGATGTCCACATCTTTAGTGTTTGCAATTATAGCTCCTAGTTTGCAGTCCTGCGGAAACTTCAGTAGCCACAGACCTTCCATGTTAAAGTTTACTTCAGGGAAGTACATACTAAACAGGCAAGACACAGGAATGGACCTTGTGATACTGCACTCATCACTGGTCCAAAGTCATACTTGGAGTTTGCTACTTTCACAGTGTGTGATCTGTCATTAAGCCTGTTGGCAGCACATCTTGTGACATAGCAATTTATACCTAGTTTAGTGGGTTTACCTATATTTCCAGTGTGTGTGGTGGTGTTGTAAGCCATGGCAGGATCAACATAGGCTGTGTGAACCACCTTACCCTTGTCGACGGTTCTGTTGACTACTTCAATGTCATCTATCAGGTTTATGTGACATAATCTGCATTTTACAAACCCAACATGTTTGTGGTCCAGGGTTTGGGTATTACAAATGTAGTATTTTTTTGTTGTATGATGATACCTTCCATGGCCTTGAAGAGCGGGCTCATCAGGCTAATGGACCACTCGTTCTTGGGGTCTGTGGTGTCTCCACCCTTGTGTAGTAGGGTAACCATCACTGTGCACCATTCAACAGGCACAAAGTATGGGGTGAGGCTATGACTGCACATGGTACGTCAGTGTGGTGCCTGTTCGTTCTGTGGTTTGTGTGGAAAACAACCTGTGAAGTTATCTGGTCCCATGGCTGCTGTGATACTGGTTTTGGAGAGTGTTTTTTACCTGTGCAGCCATGATGACAGCAACTTTGCAGTCTTCCATTATATAGATGTGCTCTTTCATGGGTGAGAGGGTGGTACAGTTAACACTGATCCTATCTGCCAGGATGTTGGCAATATCAGTTGGGTCTGTATATTTACTGCCATTGAGCTGTAACTCAGAACAGATCTGAGTGTAGCCATGACATAGACCTGTCTGTTGGGCAGAGATCTCCTGAGTAGACAGTATGCAACAGAGTACAGATTGGGTTACATTCAGTCTTGTTACATGGGGCAACTGTTTGAGGCCAGTAATCCTCTTGTTAGGGTAGTTCAGTGGTCTTTCTGGCTGCTGAATGTGCCTAGTCCAATTAATCGCAAGTGTGTTGTGGTACTCTCTGATGGGTCTGATGACTGATGAGTACTGGGAACCTCCTTTGACCTACATGCACACACCTTGGCAGTTTGTGTGAACACTTAGCATGATTTTCTGACAATTTTGTGAATGTGTTTCTGGAAGTAGAGATGTCTATCCACATTTGTCCATAGATCCCTTATTATCACCATCGTATTTGGCATAAGTGTGTGAGCATGCCCAGTATGACCTATCAGTATGTTGATGCCTGACATTTGCTTGATTTTGTAAGTGTGTGAGCATGCCCAGTATGACCTTTTAGTGTGATGCTGAATGAAATCCACTACATTTGTTGGAGTGTGTGAGCACGCCCAGTATAGACATTTATACTATATGTGTATGGAAAGTCAAGTTGTATTTTTACTGCAGACCTAAGCTTTGTGTCACAGATCAACAGGGATCATGCTGTGCCTGCAGGGCTTCCATGAGACACTTTGCATAGACTTATCAACATTTCTACATACAGGGGGGAGAGCTATTCTTTGTACATTTCTACATAGGGCCACACTTGATTGTTACTGTGGTGTACATACGATGAGGGGCTGACACTTATATACATTTGCTATGCCTGCACTGCTATGTACGGTACATCATTTCAGTCTGTACTGTTGCCTATCGTACTGGCTTGAGGCATACTACTGTACTACACTTCTCAGCGTCCAATGCCACATATATTAGATTGCAACTTCATAGCCTACACAACCCACATCACACCACCTGGCCTGATGTTCTCAGTCTGCATAAACCTGTGGAGGAGGTTACCCATATGTGTCTTTAGGGGCATGTTACAGCATTTCTTTGTGTTTGCATTACTGTACAATTGTCCTACTGTGTGTGTGCTACTGAAATGCTATCATGGCTTAGTGGTTCAGTACTGTGACTATAGTGCACAGTATCCTGGGTTCAAGCTCTATCACTGCTTTTTATTTTCATGCTGGGCAGACCAGACTGCTTAAGGGATAGTAAAGCTGATATGAGCATGTTTACCTGTCTTTGCTCAACTTTGCCCAACCTTGCCCAACATTGCGCAACGTTGCCCAACATTTCTCTAGTTGGCACGGCCAATTTTGTTTACATATACTAAATATTGGTAAATGCTGCCTAGCACTGTTTTATATTGCTTAGAACATGGCAATCATGCCTCCGGTGGTGCTGCAGGGCTGCCTATGTCAGATGCCCATACTACACTCCCTATATATGTTTGGAAACAGGTAGTGTCAAGTTAGGCATCCCTTTTATTTTATTTGTGAGTCAGAGAGAGGTATCATTTCCAGGGTTCCTACTGAGCCAGTGTATGTGCTATGTGTTGCCTCTTTGCCAAGGCCTGGGCATACTGGGCACACCTCCTTCTGCCTACTGGGACAGGCTCAGGTTGTTCCTCCTCTGAGTCACGCTGTGCCTGTGCAGGCCTTGGCAATGGTGGGAGGCTGTTTGGCCCTGCCCCATGCTGTTCCTGCTGCAGCTGTTTTCACAGGATCATATTGTGTAGTATGGCACATACCATGACAATTTGGGTACATGTAGTTGGTGAGTACTGCAAGGCTCCACCAGATGTGTCCAGGCACTGGAACCGTGACTTGAGCATCCCAACACACATGCTCGATTACATTTCATGTTTGTGCATGTGCCTCATTATGGAGTTCTTGTTCAGGTGTGTTTGCATTTTTGATGGGTGTCATCAGCCACGGCTCCAGTGTGTATCCAGCATCCCCCACTAGGTGACCGTCAGGGATGTCCCCATTGGCAAATGTCTGGTACAGCTGCGTCAGACGCCAGATATGGGAGTCGTGGTAGCTTCCAGGGCAGCCAGCACACACATTCAGTATTATGCTCTGGGCATCGCACACGACCTGGCAGTTGATGGAGTGGAAGCCCTTGCAGTTGCTGTAGGCCCTACCCTACTCACTGGCTGGTGCTTTGATGTGTATGTGCGTGCAGTCAATTGCACCCACTACCTCAGGGTATTCCACTATTTGCTGGAAGAGACACATATTGCTGGCCAATACCTCATGGGAATTGGGAAATATACATGATCACTGAAATGTGCTGCCATGGCATTCAGAAACTGGTGCAGTACCCTGGATGCTGATGCCTGTGAAATCCACATCATATCACCAGTTGGTCTCTGGAAGGTACCTGTTGCTAGTATTCTTAGGACAACACATACCTTGGTTTCCTATGGGATTTCTCCCCTCTCTTGGTTCTGTGTGTGAGGCTTGGCCTGCACAGCTCAACAATTTGCTGCAGGAGCTCTCTGTCCACTCTATAGCGCTCCACTATATCCAGCTCATGTATCCCCTGGTAGGTTACCCCGGGTCTGTACACTCTTATCCGTCTCCTCACTGTGTGTTGCTCAGCAACATTCGCAATGGTACCACCCTCAGCATCTTGCACATGTTGCCTTATAATAGCAATGGCAGCCACTAACATTTTTTTTGTCTCAGTTAATCTTTTTAAGTTTTCACTTCTCTTTGTTGACTGCAGTGTTGCAGTGTTTCTGAGTAAAACATGGGGGAATGTTGTTTGCAGAGTTTTAAGTGCTGGGCTGGGCTGGGCTAGTGTACTGCCTGTGTAATTGGCTGATTCTGATTGATTTCACCTGGCAGCTCTGCTAGTTCTCCTTGGTTAACTTCCTACTACTACTTTTCCTTCCTTTTCCCAATCTGTTTCCACAGGGGGCAGCGCCACACAAACACGTGCACACACATGCACACAGCCTTACACAGGCTTACACAAGCTTAGGCAGGTGCACATCTGCACACACAGGCTTAGACAGTCTTACACAGGCTTACACGG
Organism: Protopterus annectens; assembly: GCF_019279795.1. NCBI lineage: Eukaryota > Metazoa > Chordata > Ceratodontiformes > Protopteridae > Protopterus > Protopterus annectens. Next base: position 237,311,126 of record NC_056739.1, read on the forward strand.
GCGCACACATGCGCACACAGGCTTAGACAGTCTTACATAGGCTTACACGGGCACACACAGGCTTACACGGGTTTACAGGTGTGCACACACGTGCACACAGTGTTAGCATCTTTGCAAGAAACTTTGGTTGTAGCCACAGCGTACGCCTTCGGTTTCTGAGTTTCAGTTCAGACAACTGTAGACACGCCTCTTCCAGTCCTGAGTATCTTACAGCGAACACATGCCACTCTGCTCCAATAAGCGTACAGTCTTTGATACATACCCCCCTCATGATGTCATCTATCTTCTACTCTGTTACTCCCCTAATCCTACTCTTACACTCTAGGGACATGGTTCACATGGCACAGAAAATTGGGATTCACTATCCTTATACTCATTTGCAAAGGATTGCCTACTAATGCTTGGTTACATCTCTCACACTGAGCTTCCCCCCTTAGCAACCACTACTCAGTAGCCATGTTGTCTTCAGCCTGCTATTCACTTGCATGGCACATGGATATTTTTAATAAAATGCCTATTTTTGGCTTTGATTTTTTTTTCTGTTTTTTTAGAGCACTGCATGTTTGCACGGCACTGCACTATGCTTAAACATTGGAGATCGGGGGAAAAATATTAATATTTTTTATTCTTTTGCAACACTTATAAATGCCAATGGCCTTATATTTGGCCATTGGCATGCTTCCTCAACTGGATGCATCCTTTATTTAGAGCTGTCATTGCTCTGTTTTGCTATTTGCAGAAAGGTACTCCGTTACCAATGGGGTACATTTCTGCAGATAACACTACTCTTACACGGACAGGTTAGTGGTTCCTGGATCACAAATTTACCTCATTTGCATAGCTTTCAGCAGCAAATGAGGTAATTTGCATACCATAACACTGTCCGTGTAAGAGTAGCTTTAGAAGCTCTCATGCACGCCCCTACTGGCTATTGCTGAATCACTCGGCAGACATATTGCCTGTCTGCATTCTTACACTATTCTTATACTCCGTGCTTGCCTTCGTAAATCTGGCCCGATATGTATACATACATGTACACACACACACACACACACACACACACACACACACACACACACACACACCCACACACACCCACACACACACACACACACACACACACATACACACACACACATGCACACGCACACACACACGCACACACACACACAGTACACACACACACACACACACACACACATATACATATATATATATATATATATATATATATATATATATATATATATATATATATATATATATATATATATGTTGATCACTGATGATATGTCATAACTGATTTTAGCAATGAGCAACAAATTAAATGATTAGTTCTCTCAAAAATACTCCCTACATATTATATGCTTCTATCACAAATCAAATATGAAACAGGCAGAAAAAAGCTATTTTTGTTCACTTTTGCATCAAACATTCTGATTTGCTTAATAGGAGCTATTATTTGATTACAGTAACACTTGACCTTGAAAGAATATATATGGCAGCATTTTCAACAAAAGCATGACTCGGTCAGGTTCCACATCATCATCTGAATGTTAGCACCATAACTAATAATATTGGGATAGCCTCTAGAATTCAAGTGGAAGACAGTAAGTTTAAAGACCGAAGGATTTTCCTCAGGTAAACCACTTCTAGACCGAACTAGCAAAATAAAACTAGTTCTGATATCTAAGATTTTGACTTATAATAAAGCCGTGAGAAAGGACCTCATGTCACAAACTGTCTCAGTGTGAATGCAAATACGTGAAAGGTGGATGAATTGACCCTTTGTGCTGCAGATGTTCCTCTGTAAAAGATACGTTAACCTAAGGGAATGGGGTGTTGCCACTTTCAGGTTTTGAAAATTGTGCAAGTAAGTCACATGCAGCATTATCTGTTCTTGTTGAGACAGACATTTGGAGAAAAGGTTCATAGATTTTTAGCCACTCTGATGGGACAGACGTTCTGGGTGTGTCTGAACCACTGGCATCTTAGTTTGGAAAAAATTTTCATATGCAGTAAAATGACCCCAAGCAGTTTGCAGTTTCCTTTTTTTTTTTGTCAGAAAAATCACTTTATTATACATACTCAGCAACAACATAATCAAACAAAAGGTAACACAACCTTTAACATATACTAAGAGTATGAACCTCTATTAACAAAAAGGTCTCCTAGTAATGATACCAGCTAGAAAAGGATAACAGTGACCAACAATATTGAACAATAGACCAAAACATACCATATCTTTAATATCTGTGCAGTTCTTAACTTGATCTAGATGTTTATGTACATATGAACTCCATTCTTTGCTTCAGTCTGCTGAGGGATTTACTCTGTAATATAAAAATGAGGGCTAAACATTTATCCCTTCCCTGATTGCCTCACTGATTCTTTTAGAAATATGCATCCCACTATTCCTGATCCAAAAAAGCCAGAAGGGTGCTATAAGACAAATCTGGACCTATATACCCAGCAGCTGCAACTACTGCATGATAAACATTAAACCAATAGTCTCTAATTGCCAAAAAATGGCTTCTACTTTAATGTCCAGTACTGTAGGTGTTCAGTGAAACTGTTTGGTATTTTTGTAACTGGCATGTTTGCCAAGATTCTTGATACCAGATTAGTACAGCCTGTAAATGACTCCATTGTTAATTTTTACTGGTAACGTTCATTCAGAGGTAACATTTCACAGAACTTAACCTTCAAAAACCCTTGAACATTGGCAAGACTCAAATATTTTAATAAAGAAAATAAAATTAAACTACTGACATCTCCGATACTTCGCAAAATGACACACCAGTTGAACATGTTTCACACACCAAACTTTTAGGCTAACTGAATAATAAGCTATCCTTCAGGAAACATACTTACTATGTAACGTCAAAAAACTCACAAAAAGCTGGGTATGTTATACAAAATCAAAAGTATACCTATTGGAAACAGTGCAACTAAATGCAGCTCAAACTCTTTAACTACTCACGTTACTTTATGCCTCCTCTACCATTACTGTCATTCCAAAAACTCAACTATGTAAGCTAGAACAAGCAAAATAAAAATTCAAAATACATTGAGAATGTCCCCTGCAAAACTTATCATTATAAAGCACTTCTTAAGACTAACTGATTAGAACTAAAACCTTTATGAACATTTAACCAATTAAAATAGATACACAATTCTGTATGAACCTGCCCAATTCCTACTTATCTCTAGTTTGCTTCTAAACTATACGTCTAGCAGAAATGTTAGATCTCAGACCCAAAACATCTTAAACATTGTTTACTTAAACAGTCACAATATTCTGTTCATGCATCTAAACTTAGGAATTCCTCAGACTTTAGATATAATAGAAAACTTAAAACATTCTGATGCATTAAAAATATACCTAACTTCCACTTGGACATGTCCTTGTACCTGAATTTCTTCTCTATGGAGTCTCTCTCCCATTCCTATCAATCCTGGTTTCTCCCTCTCTTCATCTCCCTTCTTTGCCCACTATACTATATACATACTTAAGCTTGTATTCACCTGTTGGTATATACTGTTGCTATATTTAATTGTATGCTTCATTACTGATGTGCTTTGTTTATGTATACATGTACTTTGTATTTTATTGTATACATATTCAAGAATGTCTATGAATATTTGATCTTTGTTACTTATATTTTATAACTGTTGAGCTTTTCTCCCTGGGCCTCTGCTGAAAATAGGTTTTTAACTCAGTGGGATTTTTCCTCAACAACAAAAGGAAATGAACCCTGGCTGTGTTCTACATAAACTACAAAGTGAACTAGCATCACATCTGTGTGCCCTGTTCAGTCACAGCCTCACCTCAAGCTTTGTCCCTACTGAATGCCACACTGCTACAGTCATCCCTCTCCATAAAGGGGGAGTGACTAAAGACCCTGGGAATTCTCACCCCATTAGCCTGACGAGTCTGATATGTAAAGCTATGGAGTGCATCATCATGGAGCTAATTAACAAAAATTATAGGAAATCTCCAAACTCTAGACCACACACAATTTGGCTTTGTGAAGGGGAGATCATGTCTGCTTAACATGGTTGACTACTTTGAGTCAGTCACCAGGGCTGTGGATGAAGGTAAGGCAGTGCATACAGTCTACCTTGATTTGGCCAAGGCCTTTGATACTATTCCTCACTCGGGAATTATTGATAAACTCACCAAACTAGGCATCAACCCCTATATCACTAGGTGATTTGCAAAGTGGCTCACAGATAGAACACACAGTGTGAAAGTAATGGACTCCAAGTCAGACTGCCAGTCATGAGTGGAGTCCCACAGGGATCGGTCCTGGGTCCTCTCCTGTTCGGCATCTACTTCTCAGAAGTCCAGGCCAACACAAAGAGACTCTGGCTGACCAAGTTCCTAGACGACTACAAGCTGGGAGCCATTTATAACTCCCCAAGTGATGCAGACATCCTACAGAAAGGCCTCACTGAGACCAATGACTGGTGTCAAAACCATGGCCTTAAGCTTAACGCCAAAAATGTGTCATCATCCCCTCTGGTAAAAACTCAGTTCCCATTAATTACCACATCAATGGGAGCCCACTGAACACTGAAGTTTTTATAAGAGATCTGGGCATGCAAGTTGACAGCAATCTCTCCTTCGACCACCACATTGCCCCTGTGATCAGAAAGTCCTATGTGGCACATCTCATTACCAAGGGTTTTAGCATCCAGGAAGAAAGAGGTCATCATCTCTCTCCACCAATGCCTCATTAGACCAATCATTGAGTATAATGTCCCATTTGGCATGTGCCTCACAAGACACTTGCAACAGCTGGAGAGGCCACAGAGGTACCTCACAAAGAGGATCCTAGGCATTAAACACATGTCCTTCATGGACAGACTCAAAAGACTCCAGCTATTCTCTGTCTCATATCGCCTACTTAGAGGCGATCTCTGCTTGACTTACAAAGCCCTGTCTGACCCAGCTCTGTTAGAAATGCTACATCTAAAGAAATCCTAATATCTCTGCATCACACAATACAGAGACCTCAACCTCATTACCACAATCAACAGAACAGGCTGGAGGGACAAGTTCCTCACCCAGAGACTGCCCATGCTCTGGAATATGCTTCTCATACATGTCAAGCAGAGCACCTTGCTGTCCCTCTTCAAGAGAAATCTTGATGAGTGGATGGGTAATAGAAAGTTCACTCCGGGCACCACTCCAGTGGTTCTGTTTGATCAAAGCACTAGGAACTAACGTCGGGTGGCACAATGCCAGGGCACTTCTATGGCTAGGCTTGTAAAGGTTCCAGGGCCATTAGCCTAGTATACACCTGTGAACCTATGAACTGAAAACTTAAATTTGATTAGAAGTATTAAAAGCTTTACACCTTATTAATATAATTCCTTAAATACTTAAACTGGTTTTTGATCTTATTTTTGCTACTTTTAAATTGCCTGTAGTATTAAATGATAATGGTTATAATTCAATGATAATAAACTTGTTTAATACAAAAATATTTAAATACGATTATAGTCTATATATATGGATTCACTTCATAACAATGAAAACTCAAAACACTGAAAGTGTAAGCAGGGGGGAAAGCCCCCCTGCAACCCCCCCCATGTGGGTGGCTGCACCCCCCACACCCCCTGCTACTTAAATATATCAACTCCAAGATTGCACTTTTTAAGAAAAGTCAAACTCAAGGACTGTTAAATGAAATTAACACATGTAGGCTATAGCTGGCAATTTGAGAACATCTGTCCCCTGGTTTTATTGACTGACTGATTTTTTTCATTTATTGACTGTGAAAGTCTGACTGGATAAAGTACCCCTTTTCAGTGGTGGGCTAGGGAGAAAAGCTACACAAAAAGAAATGATATGCAAAGTAATATATACATTTTTTTTTTAATAAACCAGACAGTTCTTACCTGATATGAGCCATCTGGCTGAAGCCTTTCTTCATCCATTCTACTTAAGGATGTAGATTTCTCCTGAGAGTAGAAGCTACTCCCAGATGTGTGAACAGCCTAGAGCAGAATGGCATTTAATTGTTTCCTGGTTGGAGAACTATGCAGGTCATCTCCAGCCATTCCCTTTATTTCAATTCCCATTGTCCCACAACAATTAGGATAACTAGGGCTTCATAAGCTATAAACTATTTCCTGTTTATAGCAGAAATGTGTCAGCCTTGGCTAGTGCATTGCTTGCTAATTGATTGGCCATAGCCCTACCTGCAGCTTTGCTGTAACACCCAGCTACAGCAAACTGTTAGTGGCAGACTCAGCCACCTCTCTTCCTCCAAGTTTGGTGAGCTGGCTTTGACCTCTCATTTCTTGTGCCCCCTGTAAGCTCCTTCAGTATTTTGGGAAAATACCCATAACATCTTGTTCATAGATAAAGCATTTTATTGTTCTATACTTGGGTTACCAAATGAACAGACTGACTGCCCATCCCTTTTTACTTCCTTTTTCTAATTTATAATTATCTCCAGAATATGCCCAGATGATACTGCTATCCATAATCCCACCAACACCCAAAATATACTGATCTTTCAAATGTTCTCTAACTCAGTATTAAAAGTATTATTGCTTTCTGTTAAATGATTTTGCCCACTGCACAATCAATCTTTTTAGAACTCACTTAAAAACTAGTAATACCTTTTGAAGGCATCCCTTCTTACATAATAAAATGGATTGAGAAATAATGTTTGCCTAGTGTATAGTGCTGTCAGCATATCTTGAAATAAAATTAAACTCTTGAACAGTCCTGCTGATGGTTAGTTCATAAAATGCTCAGCTTAACACCCTCCCCACTTCTCCATATGACCCAGCTTTATGGCTCCACTTCTGAATTCTAATCATCCCATTCATTTTGCAGCTGGCTTTCCCATGATTGATGCAAGAGATATGACCCATTTATTTCTGCCCAGGAAGCACAATTGGCTATTCATTAAACCAGAGGTGAGAATCAGGTGATAAGGAATAGACTAGCCAGTGGTACATATGTAGCAGTCTGCCTCTTGAACAACCTCCCAGGGATGGCTGCTCTCAGTTCATATGTATGGTGCCACACATATACACTATTTTCCCACATTGCTCACTTCTGTGCACCATGTGACTTTGTGTACTCTGCAGGCTCATGCTGCATGGGAGCAGCACCTATTATAAAAGTAGTGAGCCAGAGCCACCTTACTGCCTTATGATGGGGAAAGTGGCAGCCACCTCTCATACTCATACACCCTGGTCTGTCCCCTCCAGCACACATGCTGTTAACTGAACACTGATCTTGTGTGATTCATCCTTCTGTACCATGGGGATGTGTACTGCTCATTTTAGCTTTTTTTCATCTACCAGCAAACAAATGCAGCTTGATGTTGCAGACTGCTTGTCATTTTTATCTTTTACTCTTATGTTATAAAGACTGACAGCAAATAATTAAGCAGGATGTGTCATATACCTTGTATCGATTCTTAACCAATATTTTTATATTATGTCAAATTTGTTACAAATATTTAAACTGCTTTTGTTTTATTTTTGAAGATTGTAAAATTACTGTTCTTAAAATGTTTGCAATAATTTGGAGCTTTTTCTCCCCAGGCCTCAGCTGAAAATGGGCTTCTACCAAGATGGATTTTCCAGGATTTTAAATGTCAGTAAGTAAATAAATAAATTAATGTTTCACTTGCTACAACAGCAATACTCTCTATGTATGTGTATGCATATGTATATATATATATATATATATATATATATATATATATATATATATATATATATATAGACAGAGAGAGAAAGAGGAATACTGTGTATATATATATATATATATATATATATATATATATATATACACACACACACACATGTATTTTGTATAATGGTGAAAGATAACATGAAATAAATGAGAGAATGGTAGGTTATGCAAGAACAGGTAAAAAGAAAAACAATGTATACTTGGTACAAGTGGCTGGTTTCTTTTCTCACAAGTCACAACAAATTTCTTGATTGGTCAAATCTTTTATTATGAAGTTCAAAGATGAGTGGAAACTCAGCCTAAGTGATAATTGTTCTGAGACAGCAGAAAATGAAGCTGTTTGGAAACACATGTGATGCATCTCAATGTTTCTGTTGCATTTAGTGCCTTCCGAAGTAAAAGACAGATTTGGCAAGCTGTTATCATACACTTATGGGGAAATTACGTGGTCTTTATAAGGAAAGAAAGGAAAGTTATCCAGTATGTCAAAAAAAGTTGTTTGTTGTGACAAATCAAATGAGAGTATATTGATGATAAAATATAAAATAAAATAAAAAATATCAAAAGATATACTGATAATAAAAAATAACACGCCTTAAACATAAATGTCATCCCACTGCTTGCTTTGTGTCAGACATTGTCCTTCCTATTTACTGCATCTTAAATTTACAGTGATTAATGTGTCATTTCTAGATTAGCAAAACTAAGGAAAATGTATCTCATTCAGTCAGTACAAATACATGAGTGTCCCCTCCTGTGTGTGCAATACCATATGAATTCCATATGAAGGAGGGGTTGGCATAAAGGTTAAGGTCTTTACCTCACAGATACAAGGAACAGGGTTTCATAGTGGTATCTAATTGTTGGCTAGGCTTGTTGTAGTGTGAAACTGGTAACTTAGTACTTACTTATAAATCTATAATGCTAAGGTCAACATGCCAAACCAGACTGTTCATTGTAAATGTTTTCTACATACTTATATTAATCTTCTTCTTCTTACATTTGTAAACGGATCTCTTAGAAAACACCGTTCATGCTGTACAAGATTATGTTCTCCAGATACATATCTATCTTTGAGAACATTCTATCATTTATCATTGTAATAACCTGGAATTTGTTAGCTATGTACAACATATTGGTCCATCCCTGAAAGACACACTAACATTAAGGGAGGTGGCATCAAGTCATTATTTTTCTACTTAATAAACATTGCCCGTATCAATGACCTTCTCCCTCCTCAGGCCTTTGTTTTCTTGTCATACACCAGCCTGTGACTGACCAGTGCATCTTCCTAGTCACTCTCCTCCATAACACTGAACTTGACAGACTGCTGTTGGTACAAAATTCTATACCCTGTACAAGTGCTCCTAGTTCTGTAGAACCTGCATTACCTACTGCTTCAGGCTGATATAATCTGTAAGATTCTAGCATTAGTACATTTTAGCACTGCCTGATCTGGACCTACCTTATATAAATGGGATTAAGGCCTTCTTCACCCTTCTCAGGCCTCTACACTCCTCAGCCTTGGAGCCAGTGAAGTTTCCCAGAGTATGACTGCAGATATCTGTTTGTGAGTCATTTTTCTGTTCAGGCACATTGCCTCTGGAACCTCATCTTATTGAGTTAGAGGTAACACCTGTCACTGCTTGGTTTTAAGAAGTCTCTTACACTGACTAATCTCTAACAAGGATAATGACTGTACTTGCTATCTTTTATTTTGTGCATTTTGCCCACTATCCAGTATTAGGTATGTGTTTTGTTTTAATTTTTTTGAAAGGTATAGTCCTTAGTTATAAGCACCTGAACCAGAATTTAAATTTGAATAAGGCACATCACATATTCTGTCAGCTACGTGTACAGCTCTAATAATGAACACATTCTTGCTGTCTTGTAAAAGTGTACAAATCAATCTGTACTTTAATTTTTATATTGCTAATATGTTTAGCACATTTTTTTTATTTGGCGTTTATGATCCAGGTCTGTTTTACCTTACTGTAACTTGCTCATCCCTCAAAACAGCTCATGATGCTCAGTCCACCAATCTTCTCTAAAGAAACAAGTAAATGGTGCTTCACAAAATCATTTAACAGTAGCAGGTACTTTTCATCTCCTCTTATAAGTCTGATGAAAATGGCAAAATGGTTACAATTTATTATTAGATTTAACCAGGGATACTCCAAGCCATCATTTACAAATTCTGTTTCATGCATGCAAAGAATATGGTCATTATTCTGTATATAATTTATTTGTTTTCTTTCTTATTACTATACTGTTAAGTTATTGTGCCATTAAAAAGAATAAAAACATTTTGAAAAAAAAAAGAATAAAGAACCTATTCCATCTACTTTCATGTCTTCACGTAAAGCAGAAACTGTTTATTGTATGGTTTCTGCTGAGTGGCACACTGAACTTTTATTATCTAGTTACTGTTGCAATATATTGGTAGTACTTTATTTTACAGTCTGCCATGTATTACTAGGCCAAGTCTAAGATGTCATGGTATACCTCTAGACAGGGCTCAAGCTAGACTTGCCATGCATTATCATTTGGCTGAGAAATGGCTGTATTACAAATGTTACCCTGTGCTATTCCTACCCCTGCCACAGCTTTTCTTCATGATATTTAATATATTTATGTACTGGATTCTCTCACACAGAACCTATTCTGCTTTGGTTAGTGTGATAAGTACATTCTCTCTAATTCTTGTACTGCATCTGTCAAATTTGAACTTTGAGTTACTGTTGCTGCTTAAACAGCAGTTTCTTTATGCTCCCAAACTCTACATTTTGGGACTCCTTTTTCAGGTCTGTGCACCGGCTATTCTTTCAAGTAGAATTATATCCATGAGTGCAGCATATCGTAGAAAAGAGCATATGAAGAAATAGAGGTTGGAACTAAAAAATACAGGCAGCTGGTGGATGCATTTGACATAGGGTATATCAGGATATGTACAGAACATTTCTGTGGCTGTAGGGGTTGAAAAATAGAAAAATAATTCAAGAAGGCAAATCAAGTGAATGATAGAATCATGATGCTTATTGGTAAACTGTGATAAACAATGAAGGTGAGTTGTTAAATTGAGGTCCTATCTGCTTAAGTTGGTGGTACCTGGGATGGATACAAAAGATCCCATGACTCCTATCAAAACAGTAACAACTTTATTTTTCAAGGCATTTACACAATTTTTGTATATATTTGCTTATTATAGTATGTAATTACAACATACAAATGAGTAGAATAAGGTTACAGAACATCACATACCTTTGTTAACATTTAGAACATTCACACAATTTTAGCCTAACATACGGTTAGGGTCAGGGTTTGTTTTCTTTGAATATCTTTAAGATTCCTGACAGATTATAAACATATCATGCAACAATTGTGATTCTTGCACCAGTTAAAAATATTTGTTCACCTTTTGTCATTAAAATTTCACCTTTAAACCAACCTTTTCCTTTCTTTGCATATTTTTGGAACAGTTTTATTTTACATTTTCACAATCTTTTAACATTTGATCCTTTCTGATGTCTTCATATCCTTAAATGTTCATATTTGATTTTTCACATTAATTATTATATGCAGTCCCAAAATCCTTCACTTCACTTTGTGTGTGAACTTCTTGTATAACAGTCCCCTTTATCAGTTTCAGATTTATTATTACATTATCATTTTCTACATCTATATTTTCATTATCTGCTCCCTCGTTCATTTATTTTCAATCAGCCAAGAAATATTCTGTAATATCAAATTTTCTACATATTTTGTATACAATTATTTGCCATATACATTGGTAACATGCGTGCTTTAAACAGTCATTAATTAAGCGATCCCCTGAACGACAGTGAAAGCAGGTCTTGAGCTGCTTCCAATACCTGAGCATACTTTTTTATTTCTAGTAACCACTACTGCAATACATCTAAATTGTTACTGTCAAGGCATGTTGTTATTTACCAACCACCCCGATTCATAATCTCTTCTCATCTACATACATTTTGATTTCAAAAGCATTTTTACATTTGTAATCAAAATATATTTTAGGTTCATCTCCTGTTATGCTAGAAGCTATAAGTTAAATTTTCCTTTTGCTTTTCTACATTCCACTTGCCCCTTTATTTGTGAATAGTTCCATGATTTGCAGAGTGACTTTTCATCAAAAGAAGACAAAATATTTTCAGACAACAAAAATTATTCTGAATATTATCTGGCTTTTAACACAGTAATACAACAATTTTAGCCCACACACAATATCTGTCTATTGTTACCTCAGGTTTGCACTCTGTGAATACAGCCTGTCTCTGTATACCATAAATCATTTTCCCAGTACTGTTTTGATCATTTTCCATTTTAGCAACAGCAACATATGCTTTTTTTCAGTTACATTATACCCCATAATGACACCTTCAGTAAATTCTGCTTCTTTTACAGTCTTTTGTACACCATCCATGAATCCTTCATGCCATATACTGTGATTCACTTTTATCAATCCTCCTCCATCTTACTTGTCTCTTATTCTAGAAACAACTCTAATTTATATCAGACATAAAGCAGCCCTTCTGAAAATTACCCCTCTTCTGGCATTTTGCACAATGTTTCAGTATCCAGCCCTCTTCCTTGTATATTTGTAATAAAAGTGCACACTATTCTATTTCTCACATAATTTGTATCTGGTCTTAAGACATTTTCTTCAACAATAAACTCCATCTTGTCTCCATTACATTCAGCCCCTCTAGCTACTGTGGTCTCCTACCCCAATACAAAATATTTATATACACACACAGACGCACACACACATACACACACACACACACACACACACACATACATATATATATATATATATATATATATATATATATATATATATATATATATATATATATATATATATATATAGGTCTATTCTGACCCAGCAAATTTACACTTTACTGAAATGCAGTTTCATAAGTCCGGTTTCATGAAAGCACACTTATACGAAAATGCACTTTCGTGAAAGTCTGATCATAGAACAACAAAACAATTAACCAATCAAATAAGTGTACAATTTATGCAGGGGGGCAAGCTCCCTTGCACCACAGCCCTGCACACCCCACTACTTATATATACTAAGTCTGAGATCGCACTACAGTGGGGAAAAGGGAATATTCCCTTATCCCCACTGTACCGTGATCTACAACAACAAGCTCCCCTCCACCACAGGATCCTAGAACTGGTGAACTCTCTTCACTTAACAAAGTTTCACAAAAGTGCGTTTTCGGATTAATGTACTTTCGCAAAACTTGACTCGTGAAACTGCATTTTGGCAAAGTGTAAATCTAATGAGTCAAAGTACACATACATATATATATATATATATATATATATATATATATATATATATATGGGTCTACTTCATATAACTTAAATTTCATATGATCGAAATTCATTTGACTGAAACCAAATGACCTAAACTTCATTTGACCTAAAACTAATTTCACTGACAAATTGCACTGACAGTCTGTAGAGCACTGTAAGGCAAGTAAAAGGAATATGCCCTGTTCCCCACTGTAGGGTGACCATAGAGTTAGAATATATAGTTAAGGGAGTGTGGGGTGCGTAGCCCCCCACCTAGTTTGATTATATATTTGGTGGTTTGATTTTATATTGTTCAGTAAAACTGAACTTTGCGGGGGGCTATGTCTCCACATCTCCCCTAACTATATATTCTAACTCCAGGGTTGCACTACAGTGGGGAATAGGGCACATACCTTTTACTTGCCTTACAGTGCTCTACAGGCTGCCAATGCACATTGTCAGTGAAATGAGTTTTAGGTCAGATGAAGTTTAAGTCATTTGGTCTGAGTCAAATTAATTTCGATGATATAAAATTTAGGTCATATGAACTAGACCCATATATATATATATATATATATATATATATATATATATATATATATATATATATATATAAATATAGATAGATAGATATAGGTAGATACACACATACCTCTTTTATTATGAAGCAAATCATTCCAAAACTCTTTACATTTATTTTCCAACACAAATTTAATATTCATATTACATTTTCTGTTAAGAATCTTCATCATCCAATGCATAAGCATGCATGTACCATAAACAATAAGATTATTTAGTTCTAACCCCCATCATTCATACTGAAATAAACCACCACACTCTTCACAGGGTTTAATTTAGAACCACAAAGAAAGCAGAACATAATTTGTAAAAAAATGTCTTTGTTTATTCTCTGGCATTAAATACAATTTAGCAAGATAATGTACTTTACCTAAGATATAACAATTTATTAAATAAATGTTCTTCCTAAAAGATTTCCAAAATGAACTAACATCTTTAATGGAGTAAAGTAATCTCCTCCCATCTTTTATCTACCACATCTGCTCTTCAAAACAAAACAACCAGCATTTTTTTTCTTTTTTTTTAAATTAAACTGTACACCTCCAACTCTATTTTTTAACAAAACCTATTATTTTTTCTTCTTTCAAACTCAAACCCATATGTTTTAGTAAGGTATATAATATAAAATACCATTTCCTTACCCACAATTAATTTTTTGCTATAATATTAAAATCATCAGCATAAGACATTGAACATGATCTATATATTTCTTGTCTTATACATTCCTTTTTGCATATCTTTCTGCATTTTACAAATCAAAGCATTCATAATTAGAGTACATAAAACACTACTCATGGGATATCCTTGACATACCCCCTTTTATAAATTTAAGCTATTAATAAACAGCCATTAATTAGAACTCTCAATTATTATAATACCCATATTTTAAACTATTCAATCTTCCTCCGTCCATTGCATATTCCCTTTAAAATCTCCCATAAATCACTGTAATTTACATTGTCAAAAACCTTGATTAAATCTCCTATTATAATCCTAACCATCTTCTCTTCTTAATATATTATCTACTACTTCCCTTATAAGAATCAATAATTCTTGACTGTCTTTTCCTTTGATCCCATATATACTTTCTGAAATAACCCCACTTTATAGACATTCAAATCTGTTCAGGATTATCTTTATATATATATATATATATTTTATAATCAGAATTGATGTAATTGGTCTCCAGTTTTAAGTCATCATTTTGTCCTTTCTTTCCAATATATTTAATAACACCAACACATATTTCCTTTAGTAATTTTTTCTTATCTTGCCACTCATTAAATAATACAAGCCTTTACTTAATTTTTATATCAAACATTTTATATATTTTCTTTCCTATCCTGTCTGTTCCTAAACAGAACCTTCCTTACGACAATTTATAACCTGTAACACCTCTACTAATGTTATTTCTTTATTAAGCAACTCCTTTGATTGACTCAAACATGTTTTATACCCCAAACTATTTTACTTAAATAAATTTGTTAATATACAGCTCTTTAATATTCTATTATATTCATAACATCCTCCAGTTTATCTCTTATATTGCCTTCCTCATCTTTCATTTTCATCATTGAAAATTGTTTCTTTACTTTTTTTTTTGAAAATGTGTCTCCTCTTTTCTTTTTCTTTTGACATAGCATTTTTTTATACAATAAATGACTTATGTTCCTTTTATTTTCCTGGAATATCTTATTTTAATATAATAAAACATTGCCATCATTTTCTAAACAAGATAACATTTCCTTGCAAGGTTGTAGCTAGACATACTCAGTGTACTCAAGTAAGTACATTTTTTTCTGAGCATATCTTAGAAACATTATGGATCAAACAGCACAAAATAAACTAGTGCTTTACAAATAATGCTTAGATAAAATGAAAATGCTTCTAAAACTAGCCTATTTATGGTTAGACTTAGCAACATTTGAAAATAGTGTGTCCTTTTCTGAAGTATATAATGGCAGCATATTGAAAGTTGAGTACATTTTTTTAAATATAGGAGGGTGGTGAAGGCAGTGCAATGAGGTCAGAGTGCAAAATATAAAATTCTGGCTATATCCCAGTTTCCTGGTATAAACTGTTATATTTTTCTGTTTCAAATCTGTAGATTATTTCAATCTGCAAATACACATTCTAATACTTTTCTTTAATAGGTACTCCCCAATCAGTCCAGGATTTATGAAATGGTTTCACTGACCCACAATCCTCCCACAGTTGTTTTACATCTTTATTTAAAATACATTCAATAATATCCTTTCCTGTAGATATTTCAATTCTTACCCTTTTTGATAATAAAGCCTTTTTCTCCAAGTTCCATCTAAATTACTCTATGATAAAAAAAAAACATAAATACACCCTGAACACACTTCTCTCCCCTCTTCAGATATAACAAATAGTCAATTTCTGTTTTAAATTCTCCTGTTTTGTATGTCCACTGATCATACTTACAAAGTCTTCCATTATCCAATTTGATGTGATTCTTAATCTTCTTAATATCATTTCCCTTTTTCTTCTTCTACCATGTACATTACAGTTACAGTACCCCCAATATAGTAATGGTCATATTTACAGAATCATAAGACATAATGATGTCAAACAATCCCTCTTTTTTTAAGATCTGCATAACCATATATACTGATGAGCCTAAAAATTCCCTACCTAATTTCAATAATAATTAATCTACTAGGTCTGAGAAAACATGCACTCAAAACATTAATATATTCACTAAATAAAAGATTATGCCCAAGTGCATTTCTCCTAAATTCCAAGACACTTGATGACCCCATAACTTTTCTAACTGCAGTATATCCATTTACATGGGAAATCTAACATAATATAGGGAAAAATATCCACAGTCTCCTTTTTCACCACTCAATAACTGCAGTTCTCCTTGCTCTATTAAGCTATTTGCATTAATTGAAATTAACTTTACATTACTCCCTTCCTTTGATTAAACTTTTGCAGGCATTTTTTATAATTTTATTTTCTAGACTTTTAGACTTTCACAAATACACCCTTTTTAGCTGTGGTAGAATAGAGCATCACAGCCCTGATATCCTGAGTTCAATTACTGGCTTGGACATTTGAAAGAATTGGCAGCAGGATGGGACATTCATATCCTGGAGGGGAGGGTATATGCTGATGTCTCTTCAGTTGTGCTCTAGTACAGACTGGAGCACCAAGATGTTGGGTATCAGGGTAAGAGTGGGATATACTGATCAGTACATGCCCTTAGGATCAGGGGGCAGAGCACAGCATAGCTTGCCAGCCTAGTCAGCAATAGCCTGTGTGCTAGGCATGTAGAGGAGAGGCATAGGCCAGTGAAAATCCCCAGACCTGTAACTGAAGTACTGATGGTAGGACCCTTAACCCTCAGCCCACTCCTCTGCTGAGTGAATTATGAACTAAATAAGTTGAGCCCTCATACTGAAGGTGATGTTATGTCCAGAACACAGCAAAGGCCATTACATTATAGGTCATGTCATTTACACCATCTGCTTTTTCACACCTGAAAACACTGCTCTTAAGACATATCCTGCAGCTTAAATTGATATTCTTATAAAATGGATACTGTAATAATAGCAATAATAGCACAAGGTATGTGGTGTTTACATTACAAAATAATTCATGAATGTCAGTGCGTACAATAAAACATAGTTACAGTTCTTTTTCTGCATTAATAGTTTACATGAAGTAACTTGTCAATTTTTGAATAAAATTTATGGATAAATGCAATGCATAAATGTAAATTATAAATAACTGCAGTCAGCTTTCTACAAAATTGTCAAGTAGTAATTGCCTTTGATTCAAGAGTTTGTAATATTGTTTTCAGAACTACTTTCCCACTGTAATATTGCAGTAAATGATTTCAGTTGTGGTATGATTGCTCTCCAGAATAGTAGAACTGCTCCTGGTTAAAGGAAATTTATTAAAATTACAATTTTCATTTTGCTTTTTGTAGTTAGGTGTAAGTAACTAAAATTTGACTTGCACATACAAACGGCCATAAAAAACACCAAAAACTTGAACTACTTTATAGGAACAAAAAATTCCTTGCGACTGCCACTAAACACACTCTTGCACAGGCATTTCTCTTACCCAGTCTTCTATATACTTCCCCAATCCTTACCAATATCCAAACTACCTCAATGCAGAAAATGGGAAAAAAAATGTACAACAAAATTGCCAGATTTATTCTAAACCAACCACTCTCTTCTCATCACTGCCTCTCACTAAACAAATTTCAGTGGCTGGAATTTCTGCACCTTCTTCTACAATTGCAACTCCACACTACCTTTTCCATACTCAACAACCCCTCTGCCTGCCCTGCTCTCTCCTCCCAATTACTCCCTACTCTACCCCTAGCCTCTAAAGAGTGCTGATCAACATCTTCTCTCAATTTATAAACCCAAAAAGAATATTGGAAAACTACTTTACAAACACTCTGTCTCACTAAATTGGAACAAACTCCTTTTCCATATCAAATCCAACCTTTCCTTTCCCTGTTTTAAAAAGGAACTTAAATCCCACCTACTAAACTTGAAATGATGTTGTTGCCCTGACCACACATAGAATTAGTCTCTCCCACTGTATAAACTGTTGCATCTCTTAACTTTTTTTCTTTGTTAGTAACTGCTGCTTAAACTAATTTCCTAAACCCTCAGTTCTACTACTATATCCCTACTATAGCCCCCTCCCATTCATTACACTGTTTATCTTCCCCCACTTCCTATCACTGTCTATACATTGTATTTCTTTTGAACAATTATCTTTTTGTTTTTACTCTCATATGTAGTAAATTTTAGTCCTGTACTATAAGTGTAACCCTTAATATTCATAGTTTTTTTTCTTTTGTTTTTCTCTTTATAATTAATTTCATATTTGCAGTGTTGTTTTTAATAGTTTTTGTCCTGTATGTTTATCTTTGCTTATGTTTGCTGAGGCTCTTTCCCCTTGGGTCTCCACTGAAAATGGGTTGCTTACTATCAGTGCAATGCAAATAGTTAATAACCTTTTCTTTTTTGCAATTATTTTCTATATGATTGTTTTTTTAATATTTGTATATTGTCACTTTATTTTTACTTATGTTTTCTGGGGCTTTCCCCTCGGGTCTCCCTGAAAATGGGTTTGTTTGAAACCTCAGTTGGACTAACCTGGTTAATAAATGTGAAATAAATAAATAAATATTTTTTTTAAGACAGAAACATGATTAAATATGCATTTATTTATGAATATAAGGAATGCACCTGGACAGCTTTGTCCTCTGTATTTTAATGTGCATATGGTTACTGGTACAATACTGTGGAAATCTGTCTATGCCTTGCCATCATTAGCAGTAGTTCTTGAAATTTTATAAACCAAATGTTCTGAGTCAAAAGGCAATATTTTTTAAAAGTGTAGTACTTATACAAAGAGATAGCTAAAATGAGATTTTTTTAAAATTTTTATCTTGTTTCCAGGAACGTGGCTAGTTCTACACCTCATACACCTATTGGAAAAAACATATAATTGAAATGTATAAATGGCCAAATTCCAGAAAATTAAATAATTAAAAAAGTATGTATATATATATATATATATATATATATATATATATATATATATATATATATATATATATATATATATATATATATATATATATATATATATATAGATATAGATATAGATATATATGTGTGTGTGTGTGTGTGTGTGTGCGTGTGTGTGTGTGTGTGTGTTTAGAGTGTCATTATTAGAGGCTTGACATACATGATATGAATATGTTGCCAATACACTTGAAAGTCTCATACATAAAATGATAAACGGTATAACTGACAGAAATAACATAGGAGGTTTTAATTTGCAGTAATAAACCACTGAGTATAAACAAATAATGAAATATTGTTTAAACATTAAAGAACAACTATTCATTTACTTTAATATAATCTTACAAAGAGGGAATAGAAGGGTCTGAAAGTACATCAGTCTTATGGTGGGATACACTGCAAAACATTTATTTTTTACCCATTATTCCTATAAACATGGAAAGCCATCTAGAATTGACAGAGTTCATGAATTTCAAAACTATGCATAGATAAGGAACAGTAAAAGATGTGAGCATATCTATCTTTAAGACTTTAATGGATACATAAAACTGGAGAACGTATATGTTAAATAAGTTAAGATGTGAAATAATTGTTCTACAATTATATATTAGCAATGTTTAAATGATACAGGTTCATCTTTATTTTACTGGTAATGACATCATATTTGATTGTATTAGAGTAGACTTTTTTCTTTCTTTTTTTTTTTTGTCAGAGTTTTGGATGGATGTGCTTGCTTGGATGGCTAGACTATTCAAGCAAGGAGTGTTAGACTCCATGGGGGTAAGAGGGATTTTAAAAGCAAATATTCAATGATAATTACATTTTTAGTTTTTTGAGTGCCCATAATAGTTATTATTTTATGTCTAATCAAACCTTCCAATGTTAATGTTCACATGATAATTACTAAGCAGTTCTTTACTAACAGAGTGTTATTATCTATGAGAAGTACATGTATACTTTTGAACAAAAGGACAAGTGGCATTTCTTAGCTGTGTTTCCATAAATGTCAATGGATTAAATAATGGATGCAAGGGAGGTAGCATAAACGGATATTTGAAGTTGTTTAATTCTCTAGTTATTATTTTACAGGAAACACACTTATCAACTGAAGACATAGACAAGCTAAATATTAACAACTACACTATAATATCCAAATCACAATATAATAAAAAAGGGAGAGTTGCTCTATTATGGAGAAATTTGCTGCCTATGCCTACAGTTATAGAAACATATCAAGATGATAAAGGTACACTTTGTACTGTAACTATAAAGGATAATAAGTGGATATTACCTCTTATTAACTTGTATTGGATTCCAGGAATATGAATTAAAACAGCTGACTAAAATCTAGAACAAGTAATTCAAAACTCAAAAGACAGTATCATTCTAGCAGGAGACTTAAACTGTATATTGTCAACAATTGATGCAACATAATAGGTAAAAGAGAATACAGGCATCTGCAAAGGCATTGTTAAAATTTATTGATTTCTATCGTCTTAGAGATATAAATGAATTTTCAGAACCAAATTCATTACTTTTTAACATTATTCATATAAACATGGAAAGCAATCCAGAATTGATAGAGTTTGTGTCTCTAATGACCTGACTGATACACTAGGCAAAGTTAAAACAGTAATCTGCCCAGTTTCGGATCGCAATGCAATCTCCTTTGAGCTGTTTTTGAAATCTAATAATAATGTTAAAATCAGAAGATTATCAGCATATACAACTTGTTTAAAGGAATGTAACAACAATTTTATTAAAAAAAATTCCTTTACAGAAATTAATATTATAGAATATATCTATATCTTCTTGGTAGAGTCACTAATTGGTTGTCAAAAAAAAAAAAAAAAAAAAAACAAGGAGACAAAGAATTACATGAAATACAAGAAAAACTTGAAAAGTTAAAATTAGCAAATCAGACAAATTTAAATAATAATACAGAAAAGGTTAATAAGCTAAACAACAAATACTTAGAAATCTTAAACCATAAAACTAAAATCAACCCTGAGAATTTTAAGATGATTAACTTCTCTATTAGCTCAAAATCTATGCACAATTTAGCCACAAAAACAAAATTACTCAGTAAGTCCAATCACATAAAAGAAGTCTACTCACATTGGAAGAAAAGAAAAGTAACATAAATAGAAGATAGACTAAAGAAAATCTGAGATTATTATAATAAAATCAATTAATATTTATCAATTATATATATATATATATATATATATATATATATATATATATAAATTATCTGATGACCAAATTAAATTAACTGACAAAGCAATCTCTATTTCTTAACTTCAAGCTCAAATTTCTAAACTGAAACCTAATAAAACACCAGGTAATGATGAGATTATATCTGAACTTTATAAGCTGTTACCCAAAGAAGCTCAAAACATACTACAGAAGTTTTTTTTTTTCCTATAGTCAAGGACCTAGCTAAAGTTTCTCCTTCCTGGAAATATACCCTTAACTTTCCAATTATAAAACCTGACAAAAATCCCATTGAATTCTCTTCATACTGCCAATTTCACTTTTAAATGTAGATTATAACTTGTTCATGGCAATTCATGGCAGTAGATAAAAATATATTCTACCCCCCATGATTGACAAAGATCAAACTGGCATTATCTTAAACAGAAATACTTATGATAATATTAAAATAATAATCACAATAATTGACTGTACAAAGAAAACAAAAGAGAACTTAACATTAATAAGTTTTGATATTAATATTGCTTTTGACTAGGTTTTAAAAGAATACAATTTCTCAAGTAACTTCACACATCTTATTAATCTTTTTTATAATGATTGTTTGTGTCTATATCACATTATCGCTCAAAGAAAAGAGCGAACGGTCTTTCATCAATCCGATAATGTCAAAAGCAGAAAAAGCAAAGTCATGGAACATCTATTTTTTTCAAAAGGAAAAAAATTGGTGGGCCGTCTTCAGAGCTTTGCCATTTCCTCCACTATGGTGCAATCTCAGAGTTGGTATATTTAAGTAGGGGATGTGGGGAAAACAGCCCCCTACACTGGGGCATACATTTTGTGTTTAAACTCTTTTTTTTTTTTTTTTTTTTTGAGTAGCAGCAAAAAAATTTGCTGTTCCATTTGTTCACTTTTTTGTCATTTCGATATTATCAGTTCGATGAAAGAGCGTTCACTCTTTTCATCATGCAATAATATGATATAGATGTCATTGTTTTGCTTATGTTAAATTAGGTACTGTTACTTCTAATGCTCTACAAATTTTGAAAGGATGCAATAAAGGATGTCCTCTTTCACCTCTACTTTTTACCCTAATTATTGAACCATTTGCTAATTTTCTTAGATCAAATATGGATATAAAAGGTTTTAGCATTAACAAGAATTTAAACTCTAAAATTCAGCTGTTTGCTGATAACATCCTACTGACATTAAATGTCAATGGGCAGAATTCACGACGGCTTGCACAGAGTGTAAAAGACGTGTAACACTCCATGCAAGCCTCGCGATCCAGGAACAGCCCGAAACTCCGTGAAAGAGACCAGCTAAAACGTCTCTTACACGGACTGGGCGTGGATATGCTAAATACCTCACTTGCAGCCAAAAGGCATGCAAATGAGGTAGAGTAGCAGTCCACGAAACAGAAAGCAGCCCGTGTAAGAGCCGTTTTAGCTGCAGAAATGTACTCAGCTGACAACTGAGTACGTTTCTGCAAAAATCACAATGGAGCCATTTCAGCTCCAAATAAAGGGTGCATATGTGTCAGGCAGCATGCCAATGGCCAAATATGTGGCCATTGGCAAGGTACCCTGATGCAAATATTAAAAAAATATAATTTTTTTTTCGGCGATCGCAGATGTTTAAACGCAGCGCAGCCCCGCGCAAATGGGCTGCGCTGTATAAAACATAAAAATGAAGGTTATAAACCCACAAATGTGGGTTTTATGCAATATATGGAATGAAAATGCAGGGACCAGCAGACCAAAAACAACATGGCCACCGTTTAGTGGTTGCTAAGGGGGAAACTGAGTCTAAGACATGTAACTAAGCATTAGTAGGCAATCTGATGTAAATGAGGGTTAGGATACTGAATCCCACTGTCACATAGCAAATGAGCACATTCTGAGTAGTGTAAGAGATACATAAGGGGGAGGAATAGAGTAGGAGATAGGTGACATCACAGGGGGGAATGGTAGAAAGAAATGCAGTTCATTGGAGGTCAGTGTTACATGACAGATGACAGACACAGATCATGGAAAGAGGAGTGCCACAAGATAAGCATGGGAAAGTCAAGAAACGGAAGGTGTACACTGTTACTTATACCAAAGTTTCTTGCTGGGCAGGCATGCGCATGTGTGCACGCCATGAGGCATGGGTAGGACAGTGTGCGCGTGTGTATGGCAGACTGAGCATGTGGGAGTGTGTCAGTAGACTTGTAAGACTGTTTGCGCTAGTGTGCGCACGTGTAGGGCAGACTGAGCATGTGGGAGCCTGTTCATAGGTTCATAGGTTTATACTAGGCTATCTGCTCTAGGGCATTTATAAGCCTAGCCCAGAGTTTTTGTGGCTTACGCCACCCCTTTCTATTGAAGGATATTATGCCCATTATTTTGCTGTGCCTCTGTCAAGCAGTGACACTGATGTAATCCCTGGGGTATACCTGCGATCTCCCATCCATTGGTCAAGATTTCTCTTGAACAAGGCCAGAGAGGTGCTCTGCCTCACATGTACCGGGATTTTGTTCCACAGCACAGGGAGTCTCTGGGTGATGAATCTGTCCCTCCAGCACATCCTATTTATGACCGTGTCAAGGTTTAAGTCTCGTGCTCTTGTGGATCTGATGGATTTAGATTTTTTGAGGTGAAGCATGTTCATTAATTCCGGGTTGGACATGGCCTTGTATGTCAGGCACAGGTCACCTCTGAGCAAGCGGTAAGCGACTGAGTAGAGCTGGAGCTCCTTCAGTCGGGCAGCATAGGACATATTTTTGAGACCCTTTATCCTTTTGGTGAGGAACTTTTGGGGCCTTTCCAATTGCTGTAGATGTCAGGTCAGATACATTCCAAATGGGGCGTTGTACTCAATCATCGGTCTAATGAGTGATGAGTACAGGGGAATGATGACCTCCCTTGGCCTAGATGTGAAACCCTTCATGATCAGGTGGGCAATGTAGAAGGTCTTCCTAACAACTTTGGCAACGTGGGTGTCAAATGAGAGGCTGCTATCAATCTGGGTTCCCAGATCCCTGATAAGCTCTTCTGTGCTTAGTGGATTGCCACCTATATGGTAGCTAGGGGTAACCTTGTTTTTCCCAAAGGGTATGACTATGCATTTTTTAGCGTTTAACTTTAGGCCATGGCTTTGGCACCAGTTTTCCATTTCTAAGAGACCCTTCTGAAGGATATCTGTGTCTGATGTGTTTTCAACTATGGCGCCCAGTTTGCAGTCATCTGCAAACTTTGTCAGCCATAATCCTCCTGTGCTTGCCTGTACTTCCGAAAAGTAGATGCCGAACAAGAGTGGACCCAGGACCGAGCCCTGTGGGACACCGCTTGTGACAGGCTTGGAATCTGACATGGCGCCAGCAACTCTAACCCTGTGGGTTCTGTCACTTAGCCAGTTTGCAACCCATCTTGTGACGTATGGGTTTACATTTAAACTGGTGAGTTTTTCTATGATGCTTGAGTGGGGTATCATGTCGAAGGCCTTTGCCAGGTCAAGGTAGGCTGTGTGGACTGCCTTGCCCTCATCAATGGCCTTGGTGACTGTTTCGAAAAAGTCAACCAAGTTTAAAAGGCACGATCTGCCCTTGACAAAGCCAAATTGGGTTTGATCCAATGTCTGCAGGTCCCCTATGTCTTTATTTATGAGTTCCATAATGATCCTCTCCATAGCTTTGCAGACCAGGCTTGTCAAGTTGATGGGACGGTAGTTTCCAGGGTCGGTGGAGGCACCGCCTTTGTGTAATGGGACCACAGTAGCCGTACGCCATTCCTTGGGTACGTATCCTGAGGTGAGGCTAAGATTAAACAGCTGCCCTAACTGCGGGTTTAATTCCTCAATGAGCTCGCGGAGCACACAACCGGGGACACCATCTGGTCCCATGGATGCTGTGTTTTTCACCTTGGAGAGAGCTGTTTTTACTTGAGCATTTGAGATGTTTGGGAGGATACAATCCTCTGGTATAGATATTTCTCCTTTTGGGGGGGAGGGGGGGGGAATTTGCACTGAACCTGTCAGCCAGTATGTTGGCAATGTCTGTAGGTTCAGTGAACTTTATATCATTTTGAACCAGTTCTGAACATATCTGGGAGTTTCCTCCCAGGTTTCTAACATAGCTAAAAAAGGCCTTGTGGTTGCCTTTTGAGTCCATGGCAATTTTTCTTTCAAAATTTGCTTTGGAGGATTTTATGAGAGATCTTAGTTTTTTACTTACGATGATCAAGGGTGTCTTCCCTTTTGATGATTTTGCTCTATCTTGTAGTAGCTTTCTCCTTTTGTTGTAGAGCTTGTTTATGGCTGGGGTCCACCAGACTGGACACCTGCCTTTGGTACAAAGAGTCTTTGTTTTGTTTGGGATTGCCTGATCCATGCAGTCCTGGAGGTGCTGGTAGAAGGCATTTGTAAGTGATTCAGCGGCTTTAGTGATGGTTTCCGCTGGCTCAGGGGCCTTGAAAGAGGCCACACCAGTCCTAAGAAGTGTGAAGTCAGCTTTAGAGAAGTTCTTCACTGTGGTCTTTTTTATCTGGGGTGGGGGCGGGATGTGGACTTCCAGTGAGATTAGTTTATGATCTGATCTCACCAATGAAGGGTATACCTCCGGTGTTGAACATTGTGACCCCATGTTTGTGATGATGAGATCCAGTATGTTTTCACCTCTTATGGGCATGGTGACTAGTTGTTCCATGGCATTAGAGTTTATGAACTCTAGGAACCTTTGGGCTAGAGTGTTGGGGCTTGAGTAGTGATCCCAGTCTATGTTTGGATAGTTGAAATCACCTAGTATGATGGTGTTTGGGGTTACATTTATCCCCTCCAGAGTTTTCAGGAATGCTGTGTGAGGATCCTGAGTTTGAGAGGGTGGCCTGTAACATGCTACAAATTGTAGAGCAGTCTTGCCTACGGTTAATTGCACCTGGATGGTCTCCGATGCATCGTGCGTTACTACTAACCTGGAGGTGAGGGTATCTTTGATGAATATGGACACCCCTCCTCCTTTCTTGGTGTTGTCCGGATTTTGTGGCCGGAACGCATGATATGAGGTAAAACCTGATAGTGCCGGGGTGCTCTCAGGAGCCTTGAGCCAGGTTTCAGTCACAGCACAGACATCGATGTTCTCCATACTGAGAAGGGCTTCGAGTGCGTGCATCTTGAGGTTGAGACTTCTGGCATTGAGCAGCATTACCCTTAGTTTTTTTCCTTTGTTTTGTTCTAGGGTGGTAGGTTTAGAATTTGAGCCTGGTCTAAAAAAGGCACTATGGGGGTGGCAAGAGCCTTTGCCAATATCCGGAAGCCCAGGGGTAACAGGTGCAAGCCATCCCTTGCGAAGCAATGTGGCTTGTCCAGCATGTCATCCCAGGCAGACAGACATTGGATCCCCTTTGAATGACACCAGTGATTAAGCCAATTATTAAAGCTGATCATCTTTTCTCTGTACTGTGGCATCATTCTTGGTGAAGGTAGGATACTGCTCAAGGTCAGGGTCATACCTGCCTGGGCTACATAATCAGAGAGCTCCTCTATGTTCCTTTTCATGTAGTCCAGGGAGGTGCGTCTCAGGTCGTTCACACCAGCATGGACAATGACTGAGTCATACTTGTACTTGCTGTCGAGTGACCTGAGTGCTTGCGTTATGTGGCGGATTCTAGCGCCCGACAGGCAGCTTACTGTGACCTTCTCCTTGCTCAATCTGGTGAGTGGGACGTCAGTGTGTCTGACTATGGAGTCACCTATGACAAGAGTATCTGGCATTGTGTTTGGCCTTAAGGGTTGTGACTGTTTGGCACACTGACTTTGTGGTCTATGTGTTGCATGTGTCTTGGTCTGTGGTGGTAGTTGTTTGGGTGTCTGCTTTGGTGGCCTCTGCTGTTTTGGTAGATTTTTGGTCAGAGCCTCTGAGTATGTTTTTATGTGTTTGTGTGTGTGATATGAGGTTGTGCTAGTGCTATGTGAGACTGGGTTTGTGGTGTGTGTGGTTACCTTCTCCTCCTGTCTGGTCTTGCCAGTCCTGTGATGAGAGAGCTCAGCCTTCAGTTTGGCTGTATATTTGCATCTCTCGCATGTGTTTGTGTTTTCTGGGAGAAGGAGAGGGTTGTCTGTGTACATGAGGCAATTGTAACATTGCCTTAATATTCCCAGATTCATCAGCTGAGCAGGAGATGACACTAGCAACTGACCCCATGACATGCTAGAAGGAAAAGTTAAGAACTTTGTGTAGATGGGTTTGAGAAGAGTTCAAGGGGTGTGGATGATCGAAAAAGGGGTATTAGGCTGGTAGGGTGCTATGTATAATAAAAAGTGCTATATCAGAGTAAAGAGTACTTTGGGTGCAAGTGCTAGGCTATCCGGATAGAGAATAGTCACTTATGAATCAAGTAGATCAAGACTTTATAGGTATAGGATAGGGTAGTTAGATTATCAGTACAGCTTAGGAAGAGATGTTCTAAGGGAAAATTTGAAGAGTGGACTTTAGGTAGCCCGAATAGTTTAACCTTGATTAACCGCCGCTGCTCTTGTGTGCTCTTGTGGCAACTCCGCACTAAATCACGCTAAAGCTCGCTAAAGCATGCTTTATAGCAGGGGGCTGGAAAGACAGGAAATGACCCAAAATGGCCAATAAACTACAAGTTACTGCCTTAAACCACTCCTCTGAGGACAAACAGGCAGCTCAGTACTCCCCACTCTCACTGGTGAGTAAAGAAACTTCCCCCTGACCAAACAAGGAAAATGGAGAAACACAGGAACCAAGACAAAGCCCAGGGATCAGCAAAATCTGGTCTCTGGAACACTAGCTAGGAAAGTATGGAAAACAAGTGGTCAAAATGCACAAAAGGTCGAAAAAAGCAATAAAAATGTTTAAAAAATACTTAGAATCAGGAAAGTCACTTTTTCTGCTCTCTGCTGCTCTAGGAACTCTGCAGGGGACCACGAGGAGCTGTGCTGAGTTCTCTATTGCCAGAAAAGCCCGCCAAAGCGTGCTTTATAGCAGGGGGCTGGAAAAGGCAGGAAATGACCCAAAATGGCCAATGAATTACCAGTTACTGTCTTTAACCACTCCTCTGAGGACAAACAGGCAGCTCAGTACTCCCCACTCTCTCTGGTGAGTAAAGAAACTTCCCTCTGGCCACACAAGAAAATGGAGGAACACAGGAACCAAATACAAAGCCCAGGGATCAGCAAATCTGATCACTGGAACAACTAGCTAGGAAAGTTAGGAAAGCAGAAGTATTTTTTTGGTTTTTTCAAGTTTTTTTTTACACACACAGACAGAAAATACAGTAAATGCTTGTTTTTTCGACTAAATGCTATCAAAGGCTAGTACAATTGAGTGTATTAGCCTGTAGGTTAACTTATAAGCAAAACTTAAGCTAAGAAGTGCAGTCAACAAATTAAGCTCAGAAAAATAGAGAAAACAGGTAATATCATAATAATATAGGTAGAAACAGTGGTCGAAATGCACAAAAGGTCGAAAAAAGCAATAAAAATGGCAGAGTTGTAACACTGTTTGCGCTGGTGTGCACGCATTTTAACCCGAATAAGCAGATTCTGAACCGTGTAAGCATGTGTGCGTGAGTGTAAGCCACTGTGAGCGTGTTTCTGCTGGTATGCACGTTGCTCCTCCCTGAGGAAACATAAAGGAAAAAGGAAGCGACAGAATTAGTAGGAAGCTAGCAGGGAATACTGCTGGAGCTAGCAGGTGAAAACAATTAGAAGCAGGCAATTACACAGGCAGAATAGTAGCTCAGCCAAGCACTTAAAACTCTGCAAACAGCAGTGCAGGATGTATCTCTCAAGAGACACTGCAAGACAGGAGTAAGCTATTAGAAGTGAAAACTGAAAAAGCTGAACTCAGAGAAGAAATGCTAGGGGCTGCCATAGTTGTAATAATGAGACATAGGCGACTTGCTGAGGGTGGTGACAATGCAGATGGTGCCAGACAACCCACAGTGAGGAGACGGAGAAGAGTGTACAGGCCCAGGGTCACCTACCACGGGTTACAAGAGCTGGAGATAGTAGAGCGCTATAGAGTGGACAGAGACCTCCTGCAGCAAATTGTCGAGCTGTGCAGGCCACGCCTCACACACAGAACTAACAGAGGGGAACCCATCCCAGTGGAAACCAAGGTATGTGTTGGCCTAAGAATACTAGCAACAGGTACCTTCCAGAGAGCAACTGGTGATATGATGGGGATATCACAGGCATCAGCCTCCAGGGTACTGCACCAGTTCCTGGATGCCATGTCAGCACATGTCGGTGATCATGTATATTTCCCCAATGCCCGTGAGGTATTGGCCAGCAATATGCGTCTCTTCCAGCAAATAGCGGAATACCCTGAGGTAGTGGGTGAAATAGACTGCACGCACATATGCATCAAAGCACCAGCCGGTGAGCGGGGTAGGGCCTACATTAACCACAAGGGCTTCCCCTCCATCAACTGCCAGGTCATGTGTGATGCCCAGGGCATAATAATGAATGTGTGCTGGCTGCCCTGGGAGCTACCATGATTCCCACATTTGGCATTTGACGCAGCTGTACCAGACATTTGCCAATGGGGACATCCCACAAGGACACCTAGTGGGGGATGCAGGTTATGCACTGGAGCAGTGGCTGATGACACCCATCAGAAACGCACACACACCTGAACAGGAACGCCATAATGAGGCACACGCACAAACACATAATGTAATAGAGCGTGTGTTTGGGCTGCTCAAGTCACGGTTCCGGTGTCTGGACACATCTGGTGGAGCCTTGCAGTACTCACCAACTACATGTACCCAAATTGTCATGGTATGTGCTATGCTACATAATATGATCTTGCAAAAACAGCTGCAGCAGGACCAGCATAGGGCCGGGCCAAACAGCCCCCCACCATTGCCAAGGCCATCACAGGTAGAGCGTGACTCGGAGGAGGAACAACCTGAGCCTGCCCCAGTAGGCAGAAGGAGGCGTGCCCAGTATGCCCTGGCCTTGGCAAAGAGGCAATGCATAGCACATACACTGGCTCAGTAGGAACCCTGGGAATTATACCCCTCTCTGACTCACTCAAATAATAACATGGATGCCTAAAATGACATGACCTGCTCTCAAACATGTACAGGGAGTTTAATTTGTGCATCCAACAGTGGCAGCCCTGCAGCACCAACTGAGGCATGAATGCCATGTGTTAAGTAATGTAACACCATGTACTAAATGCACATGAGGACCCTGACTAACATCCACCCTCACCAAGCATGAAGCCACAATATGACGATGGGATGATGAATTGCAATAATTGGCCAAAGTAATGCAGTTAGTCAAAGGGAAGCCAATGTGTTCTAGCCTGGGATGACATGCTGAGCATGACATGATGTACCACCTGCATGTGGTGGCGTGCACCTATCAGTCCAGGCCTCATGGATATTGGCAAAGGCTGTCAGTACCCACAGCGTGCCCTGAATAGGTAAGTCTCAAAACACAAACCCACCTTCATAGGTACCACAAGGGGTAAGAACCTAGATGTAATACTACCCAATGCCAGAAGTCTAAACAGCAAGACGCGTGCAGTGTAAACACACACAGTATGGAGAATGTTGATATCTCTCCTGTATCAAAAAACTGGGTCAAGGCTCACATCAGCACCCTAACACTACCAGGTTACACCTCATACTGTGCTGTACAGCCTCAAAACATGGAACAAGCTACAAAAGGAGGGTGACTAGCAATAATTGTCAAGGATAACCACACCCCCATGTTGGTACCATAACAAGAGGCAGCATGGACTAGCCATGGTCAAGTACCAGTGGCTAAAACTGCCTCCCAGTACATAGCCTGCTACAGACTACCATCCTAACACCAGGAACTGCACCTGGCCTATGTTGGAATACATGAATATATCAAGCCCCCCAAACCACATTATATTGGTTGACTGAAAATACCCAGACATACACTGGGAGCATTATACTAGCACCAACACTGTAGGAGAAAAGTTCCTAGAATCCATAAACCAAAATGCCCAGGAACAACGTACCACTCCCACAAGAGGGGTAAGCATACTGGATGTGATAATCAGCAACATGGGTACTGAATGGCAAGATGAGAAGTGTATCCCTCACTGGTAAGACCAGACCATAGAGTAATCACACCGGATATACACATCCTGACCACAGTCCCTGGCCAGAAAACCACAGTGAAAAACATGTGTAAAGCACAATTTGCACCCCTCCAAACTGATGTGGAATCCATTAAAGGCCCTGTGCAGGTGCAAATTATGGGACACACTGCAGAACCTGTTATACAGGCATTCCATGAACACAGCCAGGAATGCTTGGATTATGCAGTCACAAATAACAACAAGACACAATGCCATACATGCAGGCATCTGGCATGCTGGACTCCAGCCATTACCAAACCATGCAAGAGAATGAGGAAGCTACTACATGATAGCGCAAACATAAAAAGGGAAGTAATCACTGATCAGTAGTATGGCAATAAAATATGTCCACACATACAGTCGACTAAGGCCAGCTACAACAAGTAGAATCTGTGAATCCTGAGGCAATGTTACACCTGCCCCAAGTACACAGACAACCCTCAACTCCCCCCAATAAATACAAATATATGTGAGAGATGCAACCATTTATCTAAACTGGAGGCTGAGCTCCCCCAACATAGTACTGTCAAAACTAGTCAGGAGGAGAAGGTAACCACATACACCACAAACCCAGTCCCACATAGACCTATCACAACTGTAAACCAAACACATAAACACAGAAAAACATTCCCGGAGGCCCTAATTACAAACACACCGCACCAACAGAGGCCTCCAAAGCAGACCCCCACGCAGCCACAACCTCCAAACATAGCACATGCAACACATAGTACACAAAGCTGGTGTGCCAAACAGTCACAGGCCAGAAGGAGAAACAACATGCCTGATACAGTTGTAATAGGTGTCTCTATAGGCAGACACACTGCTGTCCCACTCACTTGACTGAACAAGGGAAAGGGTACAGTAAGCTGCCTGTAGGCTGCTACAATATGCCACATAACACAAGTACGCAGGTCACCCCAAGGCAAGTAGAAATATGATGCAGTCATTGTCCATGCTGGTGTGAATGACCTGAGATGTACCTCCCTGGACTACATGAAAAGAGACATGGATGAGATCTCTGAGTATATACTCCAGGCCGGTATGACACTGGCCATTTGCAGCATCCTACCCTCACCAAGAATGATGCCACAGTACAAACACAGAATGATCAGCTTTAGCAGGTGGCACAATTACAGCTGTCAGTCCAAGAGGATCTAATGTCTGTCTGCTTGAGATGTCATGCATGACAAGCCATGCTGCTGTTCCAGGGATGGCTTGCACCTGTTGCCCCTGGGCATCTGGATATTGGATAAGGCTTTTGCCACCTCCATAGAGCCGTACGTAGGCAAGCCTGAAAAGACTAACCCACCA
Source organism: Protopterus annectens (assembly GCF_019279795.1). Lineage (NCBI taxonomy): Eukaryota > Metazoa > Chordata > Ceratodontiformes > Protopteridae > Protopterus > Protopterus annectens. The sequence goes on from NC_056739.1 coordinate 237,344,007, forward strand.
CCCTAGTAAACATAAGTGGTAAGAAACATAAGGGTAATGCTGACCAATGCTAGATGTGTAAACCGCAATATGCATGCTCCTGAGGCCCTTCCCAGTATGGAGAACATCGATGTCTGTGCAGTGACAGAAACCTGCTGCAAGCCTACTGACAGCACACCAGCACTACCAGGTTATACCTCATATCATGCGTTATGGCCCCAAAACCTGGACCAAAACATCAAAGGAGGGGGGAGTATCCATATGCAGCACAGACACCCATACGTCCAGGTAACTGACAATGCATGAAGCAGCGGAGACCACCCATGTGCATCTAACTGTAGTCAAAACTGCTGTACAGTCGGTAGCATGCTACAGACCATACTCTCACACACAGGAACCCTACCCAGACGTCCTAAAGACACTGGACAGTACGAATGTCCCACCAAATACCAAACAAAGTACTCACAAATTACCACATAGGTGGTAAACCATTATGTATGCAAGGAGTAATCAGGGACCTAGGGACACAAGTGGACAGTAACCTGTTATGTGACACTCACATTGCCGATGTGGCTAGGAAGACTGTCTATATTGGACACCGTATCATGAAAGGATTCACATCTACATCAACAGAGGTCATTGTGCCCCTGTACTGTTCTCTTATCAGACCCATAATCTAGTACAATGACTCATATGGGATGTACCTTACCTGACACCTACAGCGGTTAGAAAGACCTCAAAGGTACCTCACCAAGAGGATAAAGGGTCTCAAATATATGTCATATGCTGCCTGGCTGTAGACACCCCAGCTGAATGCAGTCACATACTGCCTACACAGAGGCATTGTATGTCTGTTGTACAAGGCCATGTCCAACACAGGAGTAATGGACATGCTCCACCCCAGGAAAATCAAAGCCATTGGAGCTGTGAGAGTGACAGATGTCAACCTCAACACATAATGAAATAGGATGTGCTGGAGGGACAGATACATAACCCAGAGGCTCCCCACACCCTGGAACAGGATCCCACTCCATGTTAGGCAGAGCCGCTCACTGACAGCCCTCAACAGGAATAGTGCCAAGTGGATGGATGATCGTAGATGTACACTGGGGTCTTCACTGTGTCACGTAAAGACAGAGGCACAGTAAAGTAAATCATAAATGGCCATACTATTCACATAGCAAGGGGCGGTGAAAGACACACACACTCTGGCTAGGCTTACAAATGCCCTAGGGTGGATAGCCTAGTAGGAACCTATGAACCTATGAAGATACAAATTGTACAGGACACTAAGGATAATCACAAGGCTTACTCAACTGATGGTAGGAACCATGTTGGGAATTCACAGATATGCTCCAAATCACACAAATATTACAAACAACATACTAAACACACACACATATTGCCAACATACAACCTGACAGGTGCAGTGCAAACCCCCCCCAGAATGCAAAACATCTTTCCCAGCAGACTGCTGGCCCCCTGACATTGCAGATGCTGAGGTAACAGCCAGCATCTACAAAGCAAAACACACAGCAGCAAAGGTATGAGATGGTGTCCTGGGTTGAGTCCAACATGGACTCCAAGAAGAATGGAATGCCAAATCGCACTACTGCTCAATGTCAGCCTTACCACAGGATATGTACCCAAAGAGCAGTGTACAACAACAGTGGTCCTTCTCAACAAAGGTGTTGCCTGAATGGATACTGCAAACTACCACCCCAGGATCCTGACAAGCTTGGTCTGCACAGCTATGGAAAGGATCAGCATGTACCGCAGACATAAAGCTATCGGGGACCTACTGACACCGGACCCTACCCAGTGTGGCTGTCGTAAGTGCAGATCCTGCCCCTAAACATGTTTGACCCATTTGAAACAGTCATTAAGGTCATTGATGAGGGCAATGTGGTCCACACAGCATAGCTAGGCCTTGCAAATGCTTCCATACAATACCCTATGTGTTCAGTATGGATATGTTCACCAGCTTAAATATAAACCCCTATGTCAGTAGAGGGGTTGCAAACCAGACCAAGGACAGAACTGACATGGTCAGACATGCTGCATCCATGTCAGACTACAAACCAGATATAAGTGGCATCCCACAAGGCTTGGTCCTGGGAACTCCCTCGTTCCATATATATGTCCCATAGGTACAGGCCAACATGGAAGGACTGTGACTGAATGTGTATGCAGAGGAGTACAAACTGTCCACCATATCTGACCCCCAGCTGACACAAGCATCCCACAAAAGGGCCACATAGAAACAGACAACTGATGCCATAGCCATGTCAGCAAGCTAATTGCAGAAATGTCTATAGTCAACCACAGTGGATATACAGTAAGTGCCCACCAATTACCACACAGTTGTTAACCCATTAAGTACCTAACATGTAATGAGAGACCTGGGGACACAAGGTGATAGATATCCTGCATTGGATAAACATGTGGCTGTAGTGTTCACAGAAACATACCATATACCTACCTAATCATGAAGGTTGTCAGATCTAGATAAGGGGAGGTCACTGTGGCTCTGCAGTCATCCGTCATCAGCGTTACAATTGACTACAATAGCCCATGTGGGATGTACCGCAGCAGACACCTCCATCAACTGTAAAGTCCACAACAGTACCTCACCAGGAATAGCAAAGAGCTTGAACAGATGCCATGTGTTGCCGGATTAAACAAACTGCAGCTCCACAAACTTCCATACTGCCCACCCAGAGGCAAGCTGTGCCTGATGTATAAAGCCATGTCCAAGCTGGAATTAATGAACATGCTGCACCTTGTACAATCTGAATAGCAGTGAGCTATGCACATGAGAGACCTGAACCCCAGCACTGACATACATAGGACAAGCTGTACTGAATGATCCATAACACAGAAGCCACCCCCACTCTTGAGTAAACTCCCAGTACAGGTTAGCCAGAGAGTCACCCATCGACACTCCTCAAGAGGAATCTTGATGAGTGGATGGGAGATGGCAGGTTTACCCTGGGTATCCCTGTTATGTCACAGGTAGACGGAGGCACAGTATACTAACCATGACATATGTCATGGCAAACTCCAGTTACAAAGTGTGTCGAAGGCCTAGGGCACATCGCTAGTGTTTGCCAATGTCCACCTATGTTGTGGAATACACTACTAATGTTGGACAAGCCTGGTTTAGGTAGTCCATATCTGAACATAATGCAACATGGTCATATGTGCACAACTGGCCCCTACACAGTCTGTTGTGCTCACTATGAAGATTTGAAGCAGTGATAGGACTAAAGCCCAGGATACTGTCCACCACAGTGAAAGTACTGAACCAGTACACTATACGGTACTACAATGTTAGGTCAGTATGAAAGGATGTTGACAACTGTATGCAAAGTATCCCATGCAATCCCTGCAGGCACAGTATAATCCCTGTTGTGTTCAGACATGAAGCAGTTAGCCAGTAAGTACACAACATGACACCCAACACACAACCATAAACGTGAGATATTGTTGAAGTTCACACTCTCCCAAATATGTGGTGGACTGCAGAGTTCAACATATGGAAAGCTCACACTGGGCATGCTTGCACACTTTGATAAATGAGGCAACATGCCATGGAAAGGCTGAACTGGGCATGCTCCCACACTTAGGCCATATCTCCGTTTAGCAGTTGGCCACACATATCTGGTATTTGTACGTGTCATTCCAGAAACCAACCACATCACAGCAATCTGCCCAGTGCACACAGTAAATGACTACAGAGACATAAGTGATATAGTGGATCCCCCTCATATTCAAACATCTTCCACAGATACACAAGTTGTTCATAGAAACAGGGAATGCTATGGCAATAAGACCTGCAAACAGTCTATTAGCAGCAAATATTGTGCATCTGACAATTAAACATATGGGGGCAGAGGTCAATACTAGGCTGTTTGCCCTAGGGAATGACAGCTTAGCCAGAGTGTGCTTGGCATCTGCATCCCCAGTACAGTAGGCTACTGTGCCACTGTAACGTAGGTCACATAAGGCATCGTGTGAGCCTAGTGCGCTGTGCCTCTGTCAAGCAGGGACACAGTGGAGATCCCAGGGTTTGAATGTGCTAAGCCACATCCATGTTGTTGGTGTGTGCTGGAAGAGGGTTGCTGAGGACCTCTAACAGTAAGTGGGCGTCAATAACAGACTGAGGGGAGCCCTATCTGCATTGTCTGGACAATTTCACTGTCAACATTGTGTTGTGATGATTATGTGGGATTGAAGTGTTGTGCCGGTACTGTTCAGAGATGTCCTCCATCTGTGGGCTACAGCTCTGCAATGTATTAGCTCACTCTGTCTGTTGGACAGCTCATATATGGCTGGTGTACACCTGACAGGTGTCCTGTTGTGGAGCAGTCATGGGTATATGTGGGATAGCATGATCAATGCAAACCTTACACATGCTCATAGAATGCAATTGTCAAGGATTATTCAGAGTGGCCAGTATAGTCCCCCAGCATGGGTCCTTTGAAGTCTTCCACCCCAGTCTTCACAAGTGTAGAGTCTGCTTGTGCTAAATACAGTTTGTTTGCAGTGACAACCTTGCCTGGGGGTGGGAATGGGATATGGATGTCCAGGGAAAGGTGGGTATGGTCAGATATCAACATTGGTGGTCTACCTCTGGTGTGGAACAGTGAGTACCCATGTTGCAGATGGACAGGTGCAATATGTATTCCCCCATGTGGCTGTGGTGAGTGGTTCTGCCATAGCACATGGACCCGCAAATTGTAGTGGCTGTAGGGTAATGTTGTAGAGGCCTGAGTGGTTCCCACACACAATATGCCTGTACCTGATGTTAACAACTGGAATGGTGTATGTGAACACCTGCATATCCCGGCACTGTTTTAGGGAAGCAACGTGTGTGTCCTGGATGTGGGAGGGGTGTTCTGGACTGGTTGTGTTGAGTGTTACAGGTCCTGTGGTCACGAAGCATGGTATAGAACATAACCTGCCAGTGCGATGTGCATATCTGACCCTGAAGTAGGTGGCTGCAAATGCATATATATGCTATCCCCCACCTGACAGGTAGTACTAGATGTACATACCTTTGTAGAAATGAAGATGTCAGCACCCTATATATACTGCAGGTGCAGAACAGATGCCTAGTAATTCGGATAGCGCGCTCTGCTAATGCGTCACCCTCAAGTGTCATAATATAGTTAGGTAGGAGTTTGAACCATGCAAATGCTCAGTGTGTGTGTGTGTGTGGATGAGCGGGGTTGTTGTTGTATGTGCAAGTCTGTGTGAGGGAAATGTCCCTTTTGGCAATTGGGAAAACACTCTTCAGGATGCACATTCCCCTTTCTAAACACTGATGATGTTAGAACCCTATAAGTCCAGCAGGAGAAGGTAATCCTCCCAGTAATGCAAATAGCGTGCTTTGCTAATGCATCTCTCTCAAGTGTCTTAACATAGCTTGGTAGGGGTTTGAATCCTGCAAATGGCAAGTGTGTGGATAAGGGGAGTGTGTGTGCTGGCAAGTCTGTATGAAATATATGTGCATTTTGGCAATTAGGAGAACACACTACATGATGAACATTACCCTTTCCAAACACTGATGATGTCAGCACCCTATAAGTACAGCTGGAGAAGAGAAACCTCCCAGTAATCCGAATTGCGCACTCTGCTACTGCGTCTCTCTCAAGTGTCATAACATAGATAGGTAGAGGTTTGAATCCTGCAAGTGTGTGTGTTTTGAGGAGGGGAGTTTGTGTGTGTGCAATTCTGTATGAAAAACATGTGCTTTTTGACAAGCAGGAGAACACACTACATGATGCACATTACCCTTTCCAAACACTGATGATGTCAGCACCCTATAAGTACAGCTGGAGAAGGGAAACCTCCCAGTAATCCGAATAGCACACTCTGCTAATGCGTCTCTCAAGTGTCATAACATAGTTAGGTAGAAGTATGAATCCGGCAAGTGTGCGTGTGTGTGGGGGGTAGTAGGGTGTGTGTAATTGCAAGTGTGAGAGAACAGTTCCTTTTGGCAACTACTACAATACACCAGATGCTGCATATTCCCCCAGTAAACACAGGTGATGTCACCACACTATCAGTACAGCCAAACAGGGCTAATTGCCCAGTAATGCCAATAGTGCGCTCCGCTACTGGGTCTATTACCACTGTCAGAGCACAGATAGGTATGTTTTGGAAACCCACAACTGCCAAGTGTGGTTGTGTCACACAATATGACCATGTGTGGGTTGTTGTTCATAAAAATGCATGACATTGCTTAAACCAGCAATGGCAATGCACACATGATGTATGTGTGTGACACATACACATATATACCTGTGACCTTCAGTAGTTACCATGTCTGACACATGCCTCAAGTGGATAAATGGTATTTGCAATTCATAACATTATGACTGTGTCTTACTGTGCAGGGGCCGCATGTGGTATGTGTATATACAGTGTGAGTTGTATATGGTATAATCCTAACAGCAGGGGATACACATCTGGTCTGGGCCATATAGTCTACATATAGTCGATGAACAGGTGCTGCATGTTCCCACCTGTTGTGGGAGTGGTAACATGTTGTTCCACTGCAATTCAGTGACTACATGCTGGGAACCTTTCAGCTATTGTGTTGTAGCTACAGTACTGCTCACACACAATGTTCGGCTGGATGCAGTCCAGCCATATAAAGACATATCTAGAGACTGTCATATTGCCAGTGTTGTTAGGGAGGACAGGTGGGTTTCCTGTGTATGGGAGGGTTGTGTGTGCCAGGCTATGAACCAGAAGGCAGTCCAACACACTGTTAGCTGCTCATGGATAGGCCCTGATGATTTGTGCTGTGCCAACAACCTGGAGGTGTGTGTATCTGTGGTGCCTTGAGATACCACCCCGCTGTCCATGTGTGTTACATGTGTAGGGGACGACAGGCATGGTATGAGGTATAACCTGGCAGTAATGGGTTGCACCTGTGAGCTGTGAATCAGGAATCTGTTACTGCACAGATATTGCAGTTTACCGTGCTGAGGACAGTGTCCAGTGCATGCATCTTGCGGTGTACACTGCTGGTGTTGTGTAGCATTACTGTTAGTGTCCTATCCCATGTGATTCCCGCGGAGGTGGCAATGTAATCTGAGTCCTGCAGCAAAAGGCACTATGTGTGTATCAAGGGGCTTCGCCAATATACAATGACCCATGGGTGTCACGTGCAAGCTGCCCCTCGCAAATCATTGTGGCTTCCCTAGCATGTAAGCACACGTTGACAGCCATTGGATACCCTATGAATGACATTGGAGATTGGGCAGAATGTAGACATAGAACACCCTTCCTACATATTGTGGTGGCATACCTGGTGAGGGTATGATGGCAACCAAGGTCAGGCTCATACTGGCCCGTGCCACATCCTGAGAGAGCCCTTCTATGTTCCCTATCATGCAGTCCAGGGAGGTACGTCTCAGGTCATCCATAGTGGCATGGACAATGACTGAGTCATGTGTGTCCATGCCTCTGACTGACCTGTATGCATGTGTTTTGTGGTGGACCATAGTGCCCCACGGGCATATCACTGTGACCTTCACCATGTACAGCGGGACCCCACTGCAGCGGGCAAGAGAGGTACCTGACACATCTGCAGCAGGTGTGTTGTGTAGCCCTACAGGCTGTGAGTGTGTGGCACACGGGATGTGTGTGGCATGTGTGGCATGTGCTCTGTTCCGACTTAACGTATGCCTGTGTGCCAGCTGTGGAGGTGTGTGATGCTCAAGCAGGATGCTATTCTGAGACTCCAAGTATGCCCCAGTGTGTTCGGACTGCTGTCAGTGCGGGTCTATGTCAGAATGGTATTGTAGTCACTGTAGTATGTCATGCCATCTGACAGGGTATGGCAGTACTGGGTTCAGAGTGCTCAGTCCCCAGATTGGCTATGTGGTGGCATCTCACACATGCATTGTACGTTCCTGGCCAGGGGAGAGGGTTGACTGCATACATGTGGCAGCTATGACATTGCCACATGACTCACATAAACCATAACTGGACCATAGAGGTGATTCACAGGTTACCTTTGCACATGCTACCATAGTAGTGTGATTGCCATGGTGATTACCAACACATAGGGCCAATGGGGAACAACATACTGAAGGTGAGTATGTGTGGGTGTACTGCTACTGATTTCATAGCACTGGCATATATGACTGCACACGTGGGTAAATGCCAGCTAAGTCATATGCAATGTGTCACAGGCAATGTACATGCGAACAGGACAGACAGTGACGTTCTGTCAGGTGGAAAATTGACATACGTATAGTACACTATGCAGATGTCACTAGGAATCCACAGAAGCTCTGTAAATCTGCATTGCAGGTGGAATCAGTGTTCCAGGGAAACTCAAGCAAACATGCATGCAAACAAAGCTACAGTACGCAGGGCATGAAGTAGTCCATTGTACAACAAAGAAGGGGTAACACTTCCAGTAGGTAACAGTGCAAATATGCAGGCACTATCAACATGTACCCAGGAATGCACAGCTCAGATGTCCATGGTAGAACTGATATTATGTCATATTTAATTGTAATTTGAATTAAATTGGTACTGCACACATATCTCCACATTGCATAGTCGTTGTGGGCAACATGCCACCATTAGTGTACATGTCCATCATTGCATATCACTACTTGCATTAGCTTCTCCCCTGTGCTACCTATGTATGTGGCTATCTGTTGACATCCTTACCACCGGTATGCAATAATGTGCAGCTGTTACACTATGGTACTTACTATGGGTGTAGATAACAATTCAGGACAGTCATACAGTTACTGCATCAGGCATGCTGGGATATACAGACACTCATATCAGCACACTGCACTGTTACCAACATGATACTAGTAATACACTTCTATGTAGTCACCCTGTGCATCAGCAACATGTTTACCTGTTTCTGCACTGATGTTGGAGATTGCAGGAGGTGGCACAGTTTCATCATATGCACAGGGTGTGAATTAGGTATGCCTGAGTCTGCCACTGATACCACCAATTGACATGTATGTCTTTGTGTGTTGGTGAGGGACAGCAGTACAGGGTGGGGCACTGTTGGTGCAGTATGTGCGTGTATGTGGTAGCCCTAGGTGTTAACATTTCGCATGTGTGTATGCATGCACACAGTTCCACCTCATGGCTGCCATATACTGAAGTTTGTGGGCAGCCACAGATTGAACCTGGCAGGTCATAAAGATCAGTGTCTGTGGGCATGGACACGGTACCTGTGCCTGGCAGGGGTGCTACGGACCGTATCCGGTACTAAGCCAGACTGGGTACTGTCATCAGAAGTGGGAGTTTGTTGACTGGACACAGGTCCCTGTTGGGACTGTCCAGAGCCACGTGCATGTGGTCTCCTGGGGCGGTCTGATGACAGCACAGACCCAGCATTGCTGGGGCTGCTGCTGGCACTATGGGGGCGTCTGTGGGCCTGTTGTCGTCCGCGCTGACTGCCAGCTGCTGCTGTTGCTGGCACATGGCAACGTCGACGCCGCAACCGTCCACCATTGCCCTGGCTCATGGACATGTGGTTGTGGAACTGCTGTAATATGTCCCCACAACGTCTGTCTATGACATCGGTGAAATTACGGATAGCATCTGCGATGTCACGCATACTGTCAGTCATGGATGTGCGACATGCTCTCAGCTCCCTCAGACCCTGCCTGGTGTACCTTTCCATACGTGACTGTGCCTGCATGACAGCCAGAAACATAGCTGAGGTTGACAGACCTCTTTGGGCACATCTGCCAGAGGCATGCGCGGATGCTCCCACGAGAACTCATGGGCAACTGTCTGTGTGGTACCATCTCAGGACCCTGCCCATGGCTGCTGTGTGGGTAAGCATGTGCCACAGATACCACATTACCCTGGTCAATGCCCACTGTATCCTGTCCATCACCTAGGGACAATGGTGACATAGGATGTACTGGCAGGATGACTGTGCGTAATGATGGGGTTGACAGCTGTGTACTGTCAATTGGGTGACCAATGACGGACCCTGACACACCTTCCTGTGCCATTACACAGATATCATCATTATCAGCACCTGTGGCTCCAGATTCAGGGTCCCTGCTGCAGGACACCAGAGCAGCACCAGAACCTGTGGGGGAAGACAGGAAACACAGTTTACAATGTCTACACAATGTTACCAGTGATGCACTACTGCACACATGCACACGTGGACACATGCACACATGCACACATGCACACGTGGACACAGGCACACATGCACTCATGCACACATGCACACGTGGACACAGGCACATATGCACACATGCACACGTGGACACGTGCACCTGTGGACACATGCACACATGGACACATGCTCACATGCACATATGCACACATGCACACGTGGACACAGGCACACATGCACACATGCACACGTGGACAGAGGCACACATGCACACATGCATACGCACACATGCACACGTGAACACACGCACACATGCACACATGCACACCCCGCAGTATACACACAGAGCACTACTGAGTTACACTATTATTACTAGCACTATCAGGACTATCATAGGTATTGTTAAAACACACTCACCAGCATGGATGGGCTGCCTTGCTGTAACACTGGAGGGACCTGCAGAAATGAGGGGATTAATGTCAGTGGGCACAACTGTGCCATTGATACTGCGTATGATACAGTTCAGTAGTATACCAGTTGCCTTTCACATGTCAGCTGCTGATATTGGCAATATCACACCTGCACAATTACATACTATGTTGACAGCTACATACCAAGGACACACCTTACACATGCATAAACTAAGAGCGTACAGAACAGTCAAGTGTACATATGGCATATTACCTACATGCTCCATGTCGTATTGCTGTGTGGATCCAGCCTCCATCATAATGCAGGTGTGTTGCTGTTGATGTTCCTGGGCTGGAGCCACAACACTTAGGAGTAGCCCCTCCAGTCTGGTGAGGCCACCTCCTGTGGCGACCTGTTGCCTGTGGATATCCGACGCACGCTGATGGACATTTCTGATTAAATCACTGCAGTGATGTCGTACCTGCTCATATGTCCTATTATGTGTGCCAATGTCATTTACCCTACGGACAAGGTGTTGCCACAGTGCATCCCTCTCCTGCTGATTCTGGTTGGTGTGGGAAAACAGTATGTCATAATCCCGCACCAGGCTATGGTGTATCTCTTCATCTTCTGCAGCAGAGTAGGCAGGATTTTGCTGATGCGCCATGTCCCTGAAAGAGAACACAAACAGGATATCAGCAAACTATGTCAGCAATATATGGCACACATACTATACATGATACTCAACTGTAGTGATATATTACTACTCCCATATGTAGCACGTGTGTGTCTCTTGGTGGATACACATGTACATGGCCAGATATCAGTGCTCAGCCAACACCTGTGCAACAATACCTGCTACATTCCATACAACATAGTACCAACCCCCATCGGTCAGCACAATGAGACAGGTCCAATGCACAACCTCACTCTGGGGGTTCATACCAAGGTACTGTATGTGGAACACCATCCAATAGTGTGATCTGGACACAAATTAATCAGCCTGGATATACATATCCCACCACCACCACCAGCACAGTAGACTACTTTGATATATATGTGAATAGACAGATTTTCACTTGTTAGGACTGACATGGTATCCATGCAGCCCACTGGGCCAGTACAATGCTGACCCCTTTGCGAATGCTTCCCAAGGACATCCCAAAGAATGCATGGAACATGCACACACATGTCTAACCCAGACCCTATGCACAGAGGTTAAGCATCCTGTCTGGTGTACCCCAGCCAAAGGCAAATTGTATAACGATAGAAGGAGGCTACTGCAGGACAGAGCAGATTCACATAAAGGGAAGGCATCTGTGGTCAACACTGGTAATAAGCTAAGGTCTCTCATAACAACATCCACGGCCAACTCTGAGAAGGAAATGGCCACGGACACTATAGATAACTACAAGGCCTTCTTCAGTTTTGTTAGACATATTGGCCAAAAGCCTCAGATATACTCTGAATTACTACACACCTACTTAACATTCACTGAACCCACAGATATTGGCAACATTCTGGCAGACAGGTTCAGTGCAAATATCCCCCCTCCCTCTCCCCCACACTTAGAAATACTTATCACAGCTGAATGTAACCTGCCTATCATCTCAGATGTCCAGGTGAGGGCCACCCTCAGCAAAGCAGAACACACAGCATCAATGTGACCTGATGGTATCCCTGGATGTGTGCTACGTGAACTCCATGAGGAGATACAACCGCATATAAAACTGATGTTTAACCTTGGCCTTACTACGGGATATGTACCTGAACACTGGCATACAGCAACAGTGGTCCCACTCCACTAAGGAGGCACCTCTACTGACCCTGGGAACTACCACCCCATAAGCTTAACCAGCCAGGTCTGCAAAGCTATGGAATGATTCATTATGGGACGCATATACAGCGATATTGGGTACCTGCAGACACTTGATCCCACCCAGTTTGCCTTTGTAATGGGCTGATCCTGCCTTTTGAGCCTGGTTGACCTTTTCAAAACAGTCACTACAGCCATTGATGAGGGCAAAGCAGTCCATACAGCCTACCTGGACTTGCCTAAGGCCTTCAACACAGTACTCCACTCAGGCATCATAGACAAGCTCATCAGCTTACATGTTACTACATATGTCACATGATGGGTTGCACACTGGTTGAACTACAGAATCCATAAAATCATTATTGCGGGAGCCATGTCAGACTCAAAGCCAGTCACATGTGGTATCCCACAGGGCTCTGTCCTATGACCCCTCTTGTTTGGCATTTACTTCTCAGATGCGAAAGCAAACATGTGCGGGTTGTGGATGACAAAGTTCCCAGATGACTGCAAAATGAGCGCCATAGTCATTACACCAGCTGACGCACACATCCTACAGACAGGCCTCACTGAAACGGACAACTGGTGCCAGCATCATGGCCTAACACTGAATGACATGTAATGTATAGTCATCCCCTTTGGGTGAAACTACATGCACACAACTTATCACATAGACATACATATAGATATAGACCAATAACACATATGGAGGGTTCACAGTATGTAGACTATTAACTTGTTACTTTACATTACCTGTGTTTGTCGCAGCTGGTTGTGTTACCGTTACTATAGCTTCCTGCTGCTGCTAGCCCAGCTTGATACTGACACTGATGACAGCTTCAACTTAGTTTGTCTTACGTGTGTTTTTGTTTGTGTTCTTATTTTCTTTTTTTCTTTCTTTTTTCTTTCTCTCTCTCTCTCTCTCTCTCTCTGCCTCCAGACGGTGCAATGAAAGTATTGCATGTGTGGAGTGGGAGTACAGGATGCTTTTGTAGGTATCTGCATAAGTCCATGTGATGGCCTCTGCACCAATTGTAAGCCAGCATTTGCTAATAGCATGCAGCCAGTTGTGTACTGATTGCAGTTCTCACTGTGATTTCAGGACAGTGCTATAAAAGGGTATGTGAGATAGGCATTGCCCTTTCAGATTGTAAGGACGGGGACCATGCTGGTATGCTGTGGACACTGTTCTGTGAGTGTAAAGGTTAGTATCTCTCTCATGATTCAGGCTGTGTTATAGATTCACATTTCTCCATTCATCTCTCCTGTTTCCTGTACTAAGTGTGTATGTACACTGACACCTACAACTATATATATATATATATATATATATATATATATATATATATATATATATATACATATATATATTTATATATGTATGATAACTGACATTATTACCTACTAGCTACCAATTAGCATGGCTGTTTCTGTTCACACACTACTATTATAGAAATCCACTAGATTTGACAGTAAATATACATGACATGCTTTGTGTACTACACATCTTATATTCCCTTTACATTCATTCCTACTATTACATTATATATTTATTGTAGCACAACGTTCTTGTATAACAGTCATGGCTTAGTGGTAAGTCATGCATACTACTGTTTCCAAGGTCCTGGGTCCGGGACTGACAGTGGGATTTTATTTTGCTTTTGAACTGACTACAGGACCTGTCAATCAGAGTGACTAAGGCACTTTTAAGCAGTTGTAACCGGGTTAGCGCTGGTTTGCGTGGTGCTCCCACATGCACACTGGCATTTTTTTTTTTTCTCTTTTTTGCTCTGTGTATTATAATCAATTGAATATATATGTAACCTGTATTAATATAAATGAAGTACTGTCAATGTGGAGCTTTTCTCCCCGGGCCTCCGCTGAAAATGGACATGTATCCAGACGGACTATCCCGGTCAACAAATGTAAAATAAATAAATAAATAAAATAAATTCAGCTCCACGCACACCCGCTTACAACCGCTTAACGGTGCTTACTCTGGCGCACACCCGCACTATTTTCTTTGAAAGAAATGAAAATGGGGAGACAGGAAAGTGGTGAAAAAGGGGTCACAAAGAGGGTAAGACAGTAGGGAAACAAGCTTGGGTTTTGCAGGAGGGATGTAGGTAAGGCCCATAGCTGCCCATTTCTTCATCAGCAACAGCTGTGCATATGTTTGTAATTTGGTGTGACATTTGAAACCTTTCACCCCTAAGAGAGGTGTCAGGACAACAATAATACTTGTTGTACAGCCAATTGTAATTGATAGTTTCCATGTCCAGCAGACATGTGTGCGGAATGGGCAGCTATGTATGGGGCATAATATTTTTGTGGGTACAGAGTGCCCTTTTTTTTTTTTTTTTTCAGGTGAGAGTGGTATGTCAGGTAAAGGAAGTCGGTATAGCTGGGGAGGTAGGTTGGGTAGGTCAACAGACAAGACAAACAAGACACATACAGTGACGGTGTATGACACATTTGGGGGGGTTACACAATTGACGGGGACGGATGTTTGGATATCCAGAGCCCATGAGCCCACAGATGGCAGCAGTGGAACTGATATCCCCACCCATGGGCAGTTGCCACTGTTCCTTCACTGCCCAGGATGGGGCTGTACTGGGGGCTGTGTAGGCTGGGCAACAGGCATGCGCGTAAGTTGTGCCACCTGTGCCTCAAGCTGACGTAGGGGCCCAAGAACAGATTCCCGGATCTCCCTACGCACCACAGTCTGGACGCTATGGAGGGTGAGTGGTGGTTCTCCTCTGGCCACACTTGCAGATGGGGATGGGCCCCATCCCCTGCAGTGCTTCCACCCACAGGTGGCACAGGTCCACTGGAGGAGGGTCCAGACTGGGCACTAGTGCCAGGTGCATTCGCCAGCTGAGGTGGGAGAGGTGGGTCCGCTGGAACCCGTCTTCCCTGTCGTCCTATGTTTTGCATTATGTCATGACAGTTTGGGTTAGTAACATACAATACCATTCGCAATTAGTTGTAACAGCATGCATTAGCATTCCCATTAACCAAACACCCAGATATTCACACCATTGAACAGCGAGCATAACACATGCATAATTTGAACAGCAATACACAGTCCAACAACATGCAGGGTTGATTGATGGCAACAAGCCATCAGGTTTGGATGTATGAGCAGGGCAGATGCATCAACGTACATGCAAATATGTATGACCCAACAGGACAAATGTCCAGGGGTGTTAATTGTGATTGCACATACCAATTTCATGTGGAATGGATTATATGTGGTTATAGGGTAGGGTAAAGAAAATATAATTAACACCTTCAAATACCAATACATATGCTGCGCATTTCTAATAGCTGCAGATATATACACACTACTGTTCTACCTACAGTTTTCTATGTGATAACTACTTCAAGTTGGTGATAGGACTGTTACTGCTACATCAATATACATTTTATTGTTATTCATATACGTTCATATCTGGCTTTGTTCAGCTACATCATCCTGCTACATTTGCTTTATATACCTATAGACAACTGTGGATGTTTGGTATTTCAGACAATCATACTATCTGCATATTGCAGACTGAGAGCAACATATCCAGATTTTGGGATACACATTCCAGCTGCAGCAACATTTTAAACACATTTCGCAGTTTGGTTCTGCTTGTCACATTCATTTCATTCTGTACTGACTGCAATATACTTTATTCAGGGGTTATTACTACTTTATTGGTGGATTCATAACTCTATCTCACACTCTCTCACTTGTTTTAATTTTACAATTCAGGATAGTACTTACTTCTAGGCTTTATTGACATGTTTTACCTGAAGTTATTGCAATCCTTTCCAACACTCTCACTTCTGTCATGTTTCAGTATTTCAACAGGGATATATTTCACACATGTGATTTGCTCATCTTCTGCAGCTGTACTTTTCAGCCTGCTGCAGGTTGTGTACTATTATATTACAGGTGGGGCATCTTTATTTCAGACTTTATTTCAGACATTTTCATTTTTCTGTTTGGATTACAGACTTCAACACACTTTTGTAATCAAGCAATACTTGCAAACACTCTTACACTGTTACTTGCACATTTTATTACTTAGTGACTACACTGCACTCTTTTGCTAACTGTCATACTTTTATATTTCTTTACAGTGACTGGGAGAGGATTACTGACCTGCCTGGTGGCGCAACCGCACCAGCCTATCGCCATAGGCTCTGTGGTTCGCAGAACGGACACCTGCAGCTGTAATATAAATGAAGTAATATTGGAATACACATCTCCATAATATCAGCTAGTTTAATTTCTTACATACATAATTAAATGTAACTTACTCAGTAGTGGGGCGTTGGGCATTTGCCGGACCTCCTGGATCCAAAGGTTCAATTGGTCCTGCTTACGTCTCTTCAGGTCCGCATGGTGGTGACGGACCTGCTCACCAGTCCTTGGAATCCCTGTGGCACTGGTGAGATCATGAGCCAACCGGTCCCACGCCTCAGCCCTATATGCTCCCCACAGGACCTGGCCCTGCATGATTTGGGCCTCATGATTGCAGACAAGGAGCCAGACCATATATCTGGACTTCTCAACGCCCCGCCTCTGTGCTCGAAAGCAACTACCCTCACCTACTCCTGACATTCTGGCTGCAAGTTAGTTCTACAATCGGTTATGCTGTGTATTCCCACCTATGGGGCTTATATATGCCGTTTTTCCCGCACTTATCTGTGATTGGCCATTTTGGAATTGTATCAGCTTCACAAAACCTGCTTTGTCATGCTCCACTTTCTATTCATTCCTATATATTTGCTATTACTGCATTTCTAAGTACAGCTGTCATGGCTTAGTGGTTCAGTACCTTGACTATGGTGCATGGTATCCTGGGTTCGAACCTGCCCACTGCTTTTTATATTTTATGACTGTCTAGACAGGCT